>NW_026000001.1:5280836-5283616 GCF_001458135.2 Marmota marmota marmota
AAAAAAAAAAAAAAAAAAAAAAATGGAAACCAAAACCAGTTTACATTATATAAGAACAGGAAAAAAATATTTCTAAGCAGGGTGTGCTAAGCAGGATCAGGATGGCAGAGGCAGAATTTTCTCATGGGAGAAGCATTTCTTACATGACATGGAGTCTCAGGATAAAATGGAGTCTGTTTGGTCATTGCTCATAGAGCCTGGCCCATAACACCATGTCTGTGTGAAAGTGTAAATGAGATGAACAAGGGAAGAATTCAGACCTGACCTGAGTACCAAAGTGAGTGCTGAGTTCCAATTCATGGTTCCATGGAACCTCATACAGTCTGTGACAGAATTGCACCAACCAACATCTAGGTGGAAGTTCCAGGTTGGGGGTTGACATGGACCGACAAGGCTGAGAGGACTCCAAGTCCTAAGAGGAGAAAGGCTGGAGATGGACTATGTGATTCTTGTCAGAAGTATGTGACACTGATGCAGGGTGGAATATGGGAGGCACACAAAGTAACTAAATCCCTTAAAGCCCTTGGAATGTCTGTTGTGAAACCTTAATAAAGGTTTTAGGAGAGACTATGGAGTGAAGTTTACTCAACAAATTTGTGTACTCTCTGTGAATTAGAATGGCTAAGATTAGGTGCGGCCACCAGGAGGATCTTTAATTAAAACTCTCATTGCTGAAGTCTTTTTAATAGTTGTTGGAATCCCTGGATACCCAGAATAGTTCCCTTGATTGCTGGAAAGAGATAGTCTAGAAACACCTCCCTTGGTTGAGAGCCTATCTAGATGGACAATCCAAATTGATGTTAGCTCAGATTATACCAGCCTCTAAGACACCCCCAAAAGGCAACTAAGCAGAGAAAATCTTACAAAGCAATTGCAGAACAAGAACCTATTTTGTCCAGTGAGTCAGAAGAGAACCCACCTCCTTACATGCCACTCTAGCCAATATTGCCAAGACCATTGAGACAATGTGCAGGACCTTTGGTCCCCTCATTTCTAGAAACTGCAGAATATGGGCAGCTCCTCCTCCTCTATAAGGTACTTAAGGCCAGAGGCTTCCCCAAGGAAAAAGATTCCTCCTCCACCTTGCAAGACCAAGATGGGAACCCATCCTAAGACCAGAGCCACAACCAAACTTAGAGCTCTCTAGATGCCCCTATGGGAGACTAGAAGGCCTGCCTATGTTGACCAGGAGGAAATCATCTGAGGGGCCTAAAGCATTTTTAAGTATCAGGCTTTCACCTAAATCATCTCTAAAATTGGAGAAATCATACCACCTCCTACACAGAGAAACCTCAGACCATGATTGGTATGATGAGATTCATTATCCAGACCCACTAATCTACCTGCTTGATATGGTTTGAATGTAAGGTGTCCCCCCAAAGCTCACATGTTAGATAATGCAAGAAGATTCAGAGGAAAATAGTTGGGTGTAACAGTCTGAATCCAATTAATTATTTAATCATCTAATACAGATTAACTGAGTGATAACTAAAGTGGTAGCGTGTGGCTGGAGGGGGTGGGAATTGAGGTGTGGTTTTAGATATATATTTGTATCTCACAAGTGGAATCTCTCTCTCTGCTTACTGATCAATATGTGAGCTGTGTCCCTCTGCCACATTCTTCTGCCATGAAGTTCTGCCTCAACTGGAGCCCCAAGGAATGAACTCAGCCTTCTATGGACTAGGACATCTGAAACTGTGAGCCCTCAAATAAACTTTTCCTTTTTAAAAATCGTTCTGGTCAGATTCTTTTAGTCACACCAGCTGACTGAAACACTGGGGGACTGCTGCCAGCTACTTCTTAATCTATTCATTACAGATGAGGGCAAATGGGTGACCAAGTGATTTAAAATGGCTAGAGAAACATGTCCCAGATGCACAAGGCAACATCCAAGTCTATGCCCAGGCCCAGTTCCCCAACAGAGACTCAGGGTGGGACCCCAGAAAAGACGCAGACCTCCAAAAGATAAAGATATATCACCAACCCCTCATAGGACTTCAAAGAAGGGAAGGAGAGCTCTAAACATGAACAAGATGTCAGAAGTTCTCCAAAATCCTCATGAAATCCCCAGCCAGTTCTATGAACAACCTTGTGAAGCCTCTGACTTTTTACTCCCTTTGATCCTGAGGCACCAGACAACCAGCAGATGGACAACACAACCATTGTGGGACAGACCAAGAGTGAGAGTCACTAAAACTACAAAACACTAGAGAGTTTTGCTGGGAAGAATGCCAGTGAGCTGTTTGAAGTGGACACCACAGTATTTGTCAATCAAGACCAAGAGACCCAGCAAGAAGCAGACTGAAAGATGAAGAAGATGGTTTTTCCTTGCAGCTGCCCTTACTACAGACCCAGAAGTCACCAAAAGGGGTTCCCACCAGGACAAAGCCAAAACAAATATCAGAATCAGAACCAGATGCAGGGCTGGAGGATGGTCTGGACCAACCTCCTCACCTGGAGACTAGGCTGAGACTAAACCAATGCACCCACTGCCATCTAGAGGAACACTGGGAAAATGAATGCCCCACACTGAAGAAAGTCAACTGGGTTCTTACTACTCCTTACCAGGATAAGTGAGGACAAGTCCTTCAAGGATAATACCAGCTGTATAAACGTGTCCCTCATGATGCTCAATGACAAAGACACCCCTATGATGCTCATGAGAAAAGTTTGTGGGATTCGAAGACTTGGAAAATTATGATGAGGACTAGGACTGACTGGGCTCCATCTCTTTGGGCACCCAGAAACCTATGGTCCCAACACTTATAGGGGACCAACCT
>NW_026000001.1:5294773-5300021 GCF_001458135.2 Marmota marmota marmota
TGTTGATGCAAAAGGCCAGTCACTGGTATCATTGAGAAAACCTGAAGCAAATATTTTAACCCTCACAATTCCCTGGGAAGAGGAGTGGCACCTCTTCAGCCTAGTAGAAACATCACAACAGGAACCACAAATCCCTTTCAAACTACAATGAGTATGGACAGAGGCCAGCCCACCTGGACTAGCCCAAAACTTTCTCCCAGTGGTGATGAAATTTGAACATGAAGCCATATGGGACACCTAAGACAACATCACATTCCTTTTAGGACAAAACTTGGAATTCAAAAATATTTGAACACACGTTTTACAATGTAGAATTCTCAGAACTCACCAATCACCATGAAATACACCTCCTTTTCCTGTCCAGAAACCAGAAGCTGATGATTATTGGCCAGTCCAACATTTACATGCAGAAAATCAAGCCACAGTCACCTTACATCCCGTGGTCCCCAATCCAGATAATCTCCTAAGTCTGCCCCCAGCCGAGGCAGGCTATTTCACATGTCTGGACCTTAAAGATGCCTTCTTCTGCATGCAACTAGTACCGCAGAGTCAGCCACCCTTTGCCTTCTAATAAGGAGACTCCAATGGGAACAAGGGCCAATTGACCTGGACTAGGTTACCACAAGGTTTCAAAACTCATTAACCATCTTTGGGATGGTAATGGCTTCTGACTAAAAGCCTTTCCTGCAAATCAATGTGGATGCACATTGTTCCAATATGTAGATGATCTGTTCCTGGCTGGAGCAACCAGAGAAAATGGCATAAAAAGAACACAGCTGCTTCCCACTCTCCTATGTAAGGCTGGTTACAAAGTTTCAAAAAAGAAAGCCCAGATCTGTCAAGAAAAGAACCTTGGTTTCTGTCTGACTCAAAAACAGTGGTAACTGGGCTACAAGAGGAGACAGGTGATATGCTCAAATCCAGTTCCTTCAACCTGCTGTCAAATCAGAGATCTTTGGTGCCACTTAATTCTGCTGTGTCTGGATCCCCAAGTATTCAGTTCTGGCAAACCTCTCTGTGAAGGGGGAGAACAGGATCTGCTCTTTGGGGGGCCAACAAAAGGACTTTGAGGACACTAAAGAAGCACTCACCAATGCACCTGGACTAGGACTCCCTGACCTCACAAAGCCTTCTTCCTGTATGTCCATGAATGGTATGGAATAGCTGTGGGGGTCCTGACTCAAATGCTGGGAACATGGCACATCCAGTGGCCTATCTATCTAATCAGCTGGACTCTGTATGTAGCCCAAGGCTGGCCACCTTGCTTATGGGCCCTTGAAGCCATGGCCCTGCTGGTGTTGGAAGCTAATAAACTGGCTATAAAACAAAGTATTAGGTGTTTGTGTTCTTCATTAATTTTGACATTATTAGAGTACAAAGGATAATGTTGGCTGGATAATGAAACAATAGTCAGTTACCATGGGGCAGGAAAGCAAACCTTTTTCTTAAGAAGGCAGCTGATGCTTAAGATGGTCATCCAGATGCTAAGCTAGGACCTTCCACTGGGTAAGAGAGTCTTTATGTAGTAAAGTTGTAATACACCTAAATTTTAAAAAAAGAGAATATAATTAAGTGATAAAAATGTCTATATAAATGAAGGGTAAATTTTAAAAGGTTTGTGTACAATTAAGTTGGTTATACATAAGTAACACAATCAGTTAAATTTACTCAAGGTTTTTTCCCTAAAGTCAATTATTAATGTACTGATATAAACCAAAGTTTACTACATATGTTGAAATGACAGAGACTTAACATTGAGTCTGTTACGTTTTACTGTCTAGAGCAATTAGTGTTAAAAATCAGGGTTTATATTGTTATTTTAGAGTATTGTACTAAATTACAGAGTCTAGATTTTTCTTTAAAACCTAAACGTGATTAATATTTAAACATCAATGTAATTATGGCACTGTTATATACTCTTTGTATATTAAATGTGTTCATATATTTCAGGTATAGAAGACTTTAAAGTAAAATTTTTATTATTTTTTTTTATTTTTATTTTATTTATATGTGGTGCTGAGTCAAACCCAGGGACTCCCCACACATGCTAGGTGAGCGCTCTACTGCTGAGCCACAACCCTGACACTAAAAGTTTTGAAAGAATATTTTAACAAGCTAGTGGTTTTCAAACTTAAATTGCCTCTAATGGTAATTTTAGACTTATAATGATAACAAATTTATTTATATCATTTAATGTTCTGTAACTGAATCTAAACCTTAGTTACTTGTTACACTGGGATAAAAATGTAAATGAATTTCTAAAAGATAATGAGGGACTGATCTACTTAAAGATTAATCTTGTAAAACATAAAAATGTTTTGCCACTTATTCCACAAAATGAAAGTTAAACCTCTCTTAGCCTTTCTTTAATTCTTGTTTCAGATAATGTCATATTGTGTTAACTAACATGATCAGTTAGGCCAGACTCATATCACTTCAAATTTTATTCAAAAGATTGATATTTTATTTTAAAGTCTACTGTGGTCTCAAACATAGGATATAATGTATAACTCAGCTAAGGTTTAAGATTATGTACAAACTAATTTTTTTTTTTACTCTTGTTAATTTCAAGAGTTTTTACTCTTGTTAATTTTCTTTTAAATTTTCCTTTTAAATTTTAACTGATATATGTTAGTGCCTTATAAAAGTACAATTTCAAATATAACAACCTAAATTAATTTGAAATATAAGGCCATTATCTATAGTATAGACAGATAGTATATAATGCTAACTTCCAGGACTAATAGAGACCTCAATTAAATAAAAGGGGTAAAGATGATGGTAAAGTTATAAACATTAAAGTTAAAGCCAAGTTCTCTTAATTTAAGACTGGATTGCTGAATATATAAGATCAATGCTTAAAGATTAAGGTTAAAAATGTGGGGTGGGGGGCAAGAAACCCAATATTTAGCTCTTGCCCTCTGAGTCAGCTTGAACCCAGGAAACAAGGGAACTTCTTTCTCTAAGAGCTTTGCAACTCTGGGCCACATGAACTCCCAATCAGGGGGATTACTGGGACCTTTAAAAAAGAAATCCAATCAGTACACATACTGTGAAAAAGGAGAGTCATTGGAAAACAGAGATTCCACGATATTTCCAAGGGTAGCCACATGGTCAGTGAGATCTTGACTTATTCTGGTGGATGGCATTAGCAGAGCTAAACAGCTGCTCATTGGTTCCCCAACAGAGACCACAAGAGAACTCAGTTGACTTTTAATGATAGATAAGAACAAGGTCACTTTGACCAGCTCGATCTTGAATATCTAACAAATACTCTTAAAATGAAAACAGAGGTCATTCCAATAAAAAGATATTTTACAAAAATCAGGTGGCATTAAGTAGCTTAACTAAATGTTGTGTTTATATGCTTAATAACTCTTACCACATTAAAGATTTACATTTCCAAATTTAGCTTTCTCCTCTCTGGTCTTTTAGGCCTTATTATGAGGACAACTTCTCAGCTCTGACACTTCCTGGTGAGACATTATTGATTTCTATCATCTTCATTGACATGTTCCAGATGATGAAACATTTATCTTGTAATAATCTCATATCAGTACTCATGTATGTATCTTTCTTTCATAGACACACTTATGTTCTGTAGAGTCTCATGACTAAACACTTAAGGTCACTCCAGGTGAAATGGGCTACAGGAAATAACCACAGAGAGGCAGAGAAATACCTTTTTTCTTTGAGTTCTGTGATGGCTCCTGCAACCTTGGGGTCTGTGGAAAGAGAGAGAGGAGCACTTGCTGAACCCTTTCATTGGGAAGAAGCCATTCAGATTAGGCAAGGGGTAGGATTACAAGGAAACAGGTGAGTGTAGCTCACTGCTGCCCACACAGGCAGCTGAACTTAAGGTCGCTCATGGAAATTTCCAGGGACACCAAAGAAAACACAGACACACACTTTACCTTTAATCAAGTTTCAGGATGGTTTCTCCACTCTCTGCCTCAGGCTCCCCAAATGGGAGAGGAAGAGAAAGTCAAGAGAGGCTGGTGAGAGAGAGTGAGCATATTCAGAAGTGGGCTTTTACTGGGGGACCCTCATTCTTAGAATCAGAGGTGGCAGGGTTACAAAGGACATGTGAGTGTAATTCAACCCAAAGGGCCATGGGGTGACTTGCCTATGTCTGAATATGTGCCCTCAAACTTCCGGGACCAGGGCAATGTCCAAGTCACTATGATATGTAGTGCCAGTCAAAGCATCTCCCCTCCAGGATGGAAGGAGCAAATCATTCAGAGTGGCTCCCCACACTCAACCCTTCTGGGTTGCACCTACTCCTAGGGCTACTCCCAGGACCACACCTTATTATCCAACCATGGGAAAAGATGGAGAACCAGTCATGGCACTGCTGCACCAGACTACATTGATCATTCAGACCCTCCTGCTGCATCAGGACTAAAGGTGCCTGAATTTGGAGTGGCTACCCACAAATTCCCCCTTTCTTAATATTTAAAGGCAATTGGGGTATTACATGTTTTAGTCACTGGATTCTTGGTCCGAGATCATCATAATCTACTATTGAAACACAAAAGGAATTAGTAGAAAACATATCCTTTCAATAATATAGTCAACTTGCAAGATCCAGGTTATTATTATTACTCTGACAAACACTCATCAGAAGATTTTTAATCTTTTCTCAACTCTATTGGGAAACATTGCATTTGGCCATAGTAACACAGATGTATTTAATTGGCATGGCATTTAAGCCTATCCACAAACCATAGAGCAGAAGGCTCATTTGCATTATTCAGTATATTGTCTTCTAGAGCATTTTAACTTAGTCCCAATTCTTCCATTAGAACTTATCTGACTATGAAGGATCTTTGAAGTAATTTAAGTCAATTTTTAAGAAAATTCAAATGTTGTAAGTTTAAAACATAGCCATAAAGGCTATGTTTTAAACTTACAACATTTGAATTTTATAGTCATGAGCAGAACATCCAAGAAATATGGGATAACATAAAGAGACCAAACTTAAGAGTCATTGGGATACAGGAAGGTATAGAGGTCCAAACCAAAGGAATGAGCAATCTATTCAATGAAATAATATGAGAAAACTTCCCAGACTTGAAGAATGAGACAGAATCCCAAATCCTAGAAGCCTACAGGACGCCGAATGTGCAAAATCATAAGAGATCCACACCTAGACACATTATAATGAAGATGCCCAACATACAGAATAAGGAGAGAATTTTAAAAGCTACAAGAGAAAGGAAGCAGATTACATTTAGGGGTAAGCCAA
>NW_026000001.1:5300168-5351278 GCF_001458135.2 Marmota marmota marmota
ATCCTCAATAAAATTCTGGCGAATCAGATACAAAAGCATATCAAAAAAATTGTGCACCACGATCAAGTAGGATTCATCCCTGGGATGCAAGGCTGGTTCAATATATGGAAACCAATAAATGTTATTCACCACATCAACAGACTTAAAAATAAGAACCATATGATCATCTCGATAGATGCGGAAAAAGCATTCGACAAAGTACAGCATCCTTTTATGTTCAAAACTCTAGAAAAACTAGGGATAACAGGAACATACCTCAATATTGTAAAAGCAATCTATGCTAAGCCTCAGGCTAGCCTCATTCTGAATGGAGAAAAACTGAAGGCATTCCCTCTAAAATCTGGAACAACACAGGGATGCCCTCTCTCACCACTTCTGTTCAAATTTTCCTTCTTTAACACTATGAGAATGAGAAAAAAAAATACAAACCATTTTTTTTTTGGTAAAGCCTTCTGAATTTGAGTGGAAATTTTATACACCTCTCCAGGAAGCCACACTGGGCTTTTTCAGTAGTAATTAAATCTCTGCCAGTGATCCCACTGGGGGCATGAAAGGATTTCTGGAATGATGCTCTGTTTCAACCCAAACAAACAGCTGAGTCTGGATTGGGAACATTTGTGTCATAGGATCTTGAGAAGGCTGGATATATGCTTTCCCTCCTTTTTGCCACTTTCCAAAAGAAATGGTTGAAATTCTTATTTATTTATTTTTTATTTGTGTATTTATTTTAATTAAGTGTATATGACAGCAGAATGCATTTTGATTCACTGTACACAATTGTGGTCCAACTTTACATTTCTCTGGTTGTACACGATGTAGCATTGCACCGTATATGCAGTCATACATGTACCTAGGGTAATGATGTCCATCTCATTCCCCCAGAAGCTCTTTTTTTAATATTTATTTTTTTGTTTTAGGTGGACACAATATCTATTTATTTTTTATGTGGTGCTGAGGATCGAACCCAGTGCCTTGCACATGCCAGTCCAGTGCGCTGCCACTTGAGCCACATCCCAGCCCCCAGCTCTTTTTTTAAAAACAGTTTTTTATTTGGTTTTAATTAGTTATACATGACAATTGAATGCATTTATGCAGCAAAAGATAATTGCTTATACTCTGTCTGTCCAGCAGGATTTAGCCTAATAGGACAAACAGCTAAGGTGTAAGTTTCTCCCTACTCCTCCACTTGCGGTAAACATTCAGCCAAATGAGACCTAACCAGAGGTGGTGGCAGTGGCATCAAAGGAGAAGGAGTCAGTGAAGGCAGAGGAAACACCTCCCCAAATAATGTGTGGGGGCTGAGGATGTGGCTCATGTGATAGCTCGCTCACCTGGCATGCGTGGGGTGCTGGATTCGATCCTCAGCACCACATACAAATAAAATAAAGATGTTGTATCCACTGAAACCGAAATAATAAATATTAAAAAAAATAATGTCTGGATCACAAGTGGAGGCCTGGTGGTAGCAGACAGAGGAGACAAATAGCACTGGACAAAGATGACAAGCATGTAATGGGAGCTCGCACCTTCTCATGAGCTTCTTACCTTCATCTTCCCAATCTCCTCCACTTAAATAACCACTTTCTGGGCACCAAGAGCAACAAGAACTTACTTTTGCCAGCAAAGCAGCAAGGTCTGCATTACATATGGCATGTCCAGCCTTGTAAAATAAATAGGAGAACTCAGCGCAGTGACATCGTTGAGCATCAGATAGGTAATTTCCCACAGCTTACCAATGGGGATCAGTACCAGCTGATGAAAAACATGCATCAGCCTACTCCAGGTGATAAGCTACTCCCTTCCCCCATTAACACATCCAGAAGGGTCTCTGTTTCAGATATTCAGACACCACATTGGGCGTCAGCAGTAAGAAAACAAATGAAAATGAAAGCAAGATGCAAATGCGAAATGGCTGTTGTCTAAGCAGCTGTCTTTATTTATACCATTAGGTTACAGTAGCTCACTGCACCATTAGTACATTATTGTTCATTATATCACTAAGTCAGATACATTAGGTTATAAGGTAAGATGTTCTTGTTAATGATCAGATAGGAGTTTTGGCCAAGCATGCATTAGTTATCTTAATAGTTTCTAAGAGAAACTGCAGAATGTTCCCACTGTGTAAAATAAGACACCTAGTATTCTCTGGGAATTTGCTCACCAGACAAATTTTCTGTCTTCTACATTTCCACAGTCACAACCCTTACATGAGACTCAGCAAGAATTTTCAGAGGCACTAGGTCCCTAGGAAATGGCCTGAGACTCAGTAAAATGCTGGAGAAGCCCCAAGAAATAATGTGACCCTGGGAATAACACTAAACTCAAATGAGAATCTGGGGAAAGTGCTGAGAGTTACAGAGACCATGGCATAACCCTGAATCCAGTGTGTCCTTGGGGAAGTATCTGAGCCCTACTGAGACTCTGGCAATAGCACTGGACATGACTGAGACACTGCAAAGGCCCTGAGAAAAAGTGAAAGCTTGGTAAAGGCCATTTCCACACCCATCCAGAGTGGAAGGCTGAAATAAGGTCATTTGTGTCAATTGCGGTGATGCAAAATGAAACACAGACAAAAATTACCTTTATACAAGATTAAGTATGGCTTTCCCCAGGTCTCAGCCTCAAGCTCCCCAAATGGAAGAGCAAGAGAAAATTACAAGAGGCTGAAGAGAGAGAGGGAAGCAGGTTTGGAAGTGGACTTTTATTTTGGGGGATGCTTTTCTTAGGAAGTTCTGTCCAAAAAAAGGCAGAAGGGATAGGACTGCAAGGGAGCAGGTGAGTGTACCTCAACCCCAGTGGGTACCGCTAACCTGAAGCTATGCCTTGCTATCTGAGGAGGGACAACACCCAAGTCACTATGAAATGTAGTAACTGGTCAGAGCCCCCTGCCTCAGGACTGGAAGGTGTGTCCATTCAGAGTGACTTCCCACAGGCCATGAGTCCCACTGAGGCCCTGGGCAAAACCAGCAGCTTCTTGAAAACCTGGGAATATCCTGAACCACACTGAGATGCTAGGGATGTTCAAGAATTCCAATGAATGCCCAGGAAAAGAAAGGGTAACACTAAATTCATGGGAAACACTCATATCAAGTGTTGTGAGACCAGAGGAGACCATGAAACTTATTGAGACCCTTGGGAAGACCCCACAATCCATGAAATCAGAACAAGAGAGCTTGAGCCTCATTAGGGACCTGGAGAATCCCTGAAACCCAATGGTACACTGAAAAAAGAACAGAACACAACTTGGAAACCTTGAAAGCCCTGAAACCCAAGAGACACTTTTGAAGACCTTCAGATTGTACAAACTCATGAAAATGATCTGAACACACCTGAAATATGGTGGACTACCCTGAGCCACAGTGAAATCCTGGGAAAGGTCCTCAGACCTACTGATATCTTGGGGAAAGTACTAAGGCCCACAAAGAAAATATGGAAAAGCCATGAAGCACATTATTGTCTTGAAAAGCACTGGAATACAAAATAAACTGGGAAAAAATCTACAATTTAACATAGACACTGGTGGAGGCCCTAAAACCCACTGAGGAGATATTGAAGACCTTTAGCCCAGCAGAAGCTCTCTGGGAGAATCTGAAACACATAATACCTAAGACCCCAAAAAGATGCTAGAGGATGCCCTGAGCCAGTATAGCCAATTTGGAAAGCGCTGAATCAGACTAAGACCCTGGAGTAAGCCCTGAGTTTACACTCAGAAACTTGGGGTGGCCCTGCGTGCTGGTGACACAGAAGGAAAAACCCAGAGCTCTACTATGACAATGGGAATATCCCTGAGTTTCAATGACACACTGAGAAGGTACTATTCCCCTTTGAGACACTAGAGAAGGCCATTATTTATACAGAATACTGTGGAAGAATGTAAGTACCACTTGACATTTTGCAGAGTCCTTAAACGCACTGAAATAATAGGCTAAGCCCTAGACCCATTCAAATCTCTTGGGAAGACCCTGACACAAAATCACACTCTGGAGAAGATGCTGAGGAACACTGTAATGTAGAAAATGGCACTAAGCTCCACACAGATCCTGGACAAGGTCTGGGATTCAGCAAAAATCCTGAAACCACTATTTTGTTGGGAGCAACTTAGAACCCACCTCCAAGTCTAGGAGAAGTAGTGAGCATTACTGAGACTCTAAGAATAGAAATAAGCCTCATGGAAAAGCTGGAAAAGACCCTGAAAGATAAGAAGACTCTGAGAATGGATATGAAACTCAGTGAGCCTGTAGACAAGGTAATGTGACCTCTTGAGAGCCTCAGGAAACCCCAAGCACATGGTGACACTGGGAACGGAGCTGAGATGCACAGAGATCCTGATTTTAAAAAAAGAGAGACCACTAAGACTCTTGAGAATGTTGTGCATATGTTTGTGAACCTAAGGAAGGCCCTTGGATTTCTAAAGACTCAGAAGAAGATTTTGAATATCATTGAGACAACTGTGAATGAGCTTAAACACTCAGAGACTCTAGTTGAGGACTTTAGCCTCTTTTAAGCACTGGGAAATATGTTGATCACCACAAACACCATGTCGAACTTGCTAAGTAAGACTGAAATTCTGGGGAAAGCCTCTAGCCCTCCTGAGACTCTAAGGTAGGACTGAGCCCCACTGACAATGGGAAAAATCCATGAAACACTCTAATGCCCTGAAGAAGGCCTTCAGGATCACTAAGACTCTAGGGTAAGCCCTGATCACCAGCAGAACCTGGGAATAATATAATTTTAGTGAGTTCCAGGAAGGTTATGAACCTACTAAAATACAAGAGAAGGCCCCAATACCACTGTGACCCTGGGGAATACCCTGAGACTCAGTAACTATTAAATATAGAAAAGGAAATACCTACAAATACTGAGACCTGGCAAAAGAAATAACAAAGAAAGCCATACACTGATGACTTCCTTCTCTCCCATGATAAATCCTTCCCAGACACTGACCACAAGAAAGGAGAAAGAGTTGCAGCAAACCTAGAAGTGATAGTTTCTAGGAAACATTGATTTCCTTTAATACAACTCCTCTCCCAGTGCTGGCCACCAACACTTCAGCACAAGGATTCAAATCCCTGAGAGCCCACACTGACATGCTCACTAAATCACCCATGACCTATATAAGCCCATTTCCCTCCTTTGTAGCTCATGTTCCACCAGTAAAGTGGGTGCATTTTCATTGGTAAAGTCCTGTTCCTGAATAAGGGCAAAAATGATCTGGGAAGTTTGCCTCCAGCATAGTCTCTTTGTTCTAACAGTAAGAAAGTGGGTTGGTCCTGAGCAACACTGTGATCCTGGGTATGACAATGAACTCTAATGACAACATGGGCAAGGTGCTAAGATATTTCTGAAACCATGGCAGAAACCCTGAATCTAGTGTGTCATTGGGGAATTATCTAGTTTAAGCTGACCCCTTAGAAATAGCACTGAACTTGACTGAGACACTGAAAGAGGCCTTGAGAAAAATGGAGAGACTGATCATGGCCATGAGTTCCACAGAGGCCGTGGGAAAAGTCTTTGGCTCTTTGAAAACCTGAGAAACAACCTGAACCACACTAGTAAGCTGGGAATGTCTAATGGTAGAACTTAATGCATTATGAAAAGAAGAAAAACACTAAGACTCCGGGGGAACAGTCTGAGCCCGACTGTAACTGGAGGAGACCATGAAATGCACTGAGACCCTGGGCAAGGATTCACAATCCACTGAATCAGTACTAGAGCACATGAGCAACTTTTGTGACTTGAAAATTCCTGCATTCCACTCATAACACTTGGAAAAGGTTTGAACACTAGTGAAGGTCCTGAATATCAAGAGACACTGGTGAAGGCCTTTGAATCACACAAACTCATAAGCATTGGAACACCCTGAAATGCTACATAACACCTTAGTTACAATGAAACCCTGGAGATTGTCCTGAGAACTGGAGACACCCTGTGAAGTCATTGAGGCCCAATAGAGAACACGGGAAGGCAATAAGCATTTTTTGTTCAGCTGGAAAATCAGTGACAAACAAGGAGACCATGAGAAAGTCCCCAATGCCAATGACCCTGGTGGAGGCCCTGAACACCACTGTAATGCTATTTATTGAAGAGCATTAGTCTGAGATCTAATTATACCTGAGATCTCAGAAAAGACCAAGAGTGTCCCCTGAGCCTGAAGAAGTCATTGGGGAAAGCACTGAGCCAGACTGAGACCCTGCAGAAAGCCCTGAGCTTACCCTAAGAAACAGAGTAGCTCTGAGTGCCACTGACACAGTGGGGAAGTCCCTGAGCAATGGGAATGACAATGACAATGGGAATATCTCTCTGTTATAATGACACACTGGCAAGCTCTATTCCCCAATAAGACACTAGGGAGGGCCATTATTCCAAAAATGATGGAAGAATCTGAGCACCAATATATATTGCACAGAGTTATTAAATCCACTGAAATAGTACTGTAGGCTGCACGCCACATTACTGTACTTGGAAAGTCCTAACAAAAAATTGAACACTGTGGAGGATGCAGAGCACAAATATGATGCTGGGAATGGCACTTACCTTCACAGAGACCTTGCTCAGGTCCTAAGATGCATTGAGAAAACATTGGCTGTAAACAGAGTTTTGCTTGGGAAGATTTAGAGCTTTGCTTCAAGGCTAGAAGAAACACTGAGAATAGCACTGAGTCTCAAGAACAACCTGTAAAAGACTTACATAATTGAATACTGAGCATGGTTCTGAAACTTAGTGTCCCACAGCAAATGACAATAAGACCTGTTGAGAAACTTGGGAAGGCCCTGAGCACAAGGTGAAATTGTGAATGATGCTGATCTGCACTGAACATCTGGAACAGAAATTAGACTGCTAACACTCTTGGGAAGGTTGTGCACACATCTGTAAAATTTAGGAAAGGCCCTTGGCCTTCCAAAAATTCTGAAGATCATTTTAAACAAAAATGAAACCAAAAAGAAGAAAATTAACAAATCTGAGACTCTTATGGAATCTTTGAGCCTCTTCTAAAAACTGGGCAATATTATATACACCATGAATAACATGTACACCTTTCTAAACAATATTGAAATTCTTGGGAAGGCCTTGAGCCCTCCTCAGACTCTAGGGTAGGCCCTGAGGCCCACTGCTGCTGGGAAACATGCTGAGTCCCTTGGATACCCTGCCTGTCACTGAGAATTTGGCATAGGCTGTGATCATCAGTGTTTCCTGGGAAGACTATAGCATCACTGAGTGCCTAGGAAGGCAGTGACACCACCAATACTCTGCAAAAGGCCCTGGATATCACTGTAATCCTGGGGAATGCCCTGGGACAAAGACTCTGGGCAGGACCTAAGCAACACTGTGACCCAGAGAATGGCAATGAACACCACTGAGAACTTGGGGAAAGTGCTGAGATTTACTGAGACACTGACAAAAACTCTGAATGTCAAGAGACTTTTTTTAGACTTTGAATCACACAAACTCATGGAACACCCCTGAAATTCTATGGACAATTGTGAGTCATGCTGAAATTCTAAAAATTTTCCTGAAAACTGAACAGCCATGAAAACTGTATTTTTATTGGGAAGATTTAGAGCATCACAATGAAGCTTGACTAAGCATGAGCATCACTGAGACTCTGAGAATAGCACTGGGATTCTTAAGCAACCTGGAAAAGACTCAGAAATAACAGGAGGCTCTCAGGTTAGCTCTGAAACTCATGTTCCCCTACAAAAGAAAATGTTATAATTTAGGCCCCGTGAAGGCCCTGAGAAAATGGTAAAGTTTTGGTGGGTGCTGATCTGCACTGAGAGCTGAGAAGGCAATGATAATACTAAGTCTTGGGAAAGTTGTGCAAACACCTGCCAATGTAAGGAGGACCCTTTGCCTTCTTAAAACTATGATGAATATTTTGAACACCACTGAGACAATAGTAAATACAATTAACAAATCTGAGATTCTTGTTGAAGCCTTGGGCATCTTCTAAAAACTAGGCAATATCCCAAGCACCATGAAGACAATGTGGAACTTTCTAAAGGGGATTGAAATTCTGGGCAAGGCCTTAAGCCCTCCTGAGACTCTAGGGTAGGCCCTGAGGAACACTGACACAGAAAAGACACTCAACTCCTCTGATACCATGATGGTTACTGAAACACTGAAATATGCCCTGATCATCAGTGTAACCTGGAACAGTATAGTGCCACTGAGTGCCTGAGAAAGAAATGACAGCACTGAGATTGGAGAAGGCCCTGGGTACCACTGTGACTCTGGGGAATGCCCAGAGTATCAGTTAGACTCAAGGCTGAACCTGAGCAACACTGTGACCTGAGAATGGCAATAAACTTTATTGACAAATTGGAAAACTTGCTGAAATTTTTCTGAGACTTGAGCAGAAACTCTAGAATAGTGTGTCTTTAGGAAAAAATAGAAGCCATGGTGACACTTTTGGAATACCACTGAACATGACTGAGACACTGTAATGCAATGAGGAAAATATGAGAGCCTAGTAATGGCCATGAGTTCCCCAGGAACTGGCAAGGCCTTTGTTACTTTGACTAACTGGGGAACATTTTGAACCACACTGAGCTGTGGAGAATGTCCAAGAGCTCAACTGGATGCAAGAGGAAAAGAAAGAGAACACTAAGACTCTGGAGGAATGTGCTAATCATGACTCTGACACTGGAGGAGAAGGTGAAACCCACTGAGATCCTGGGCAAAAACCTACAATCCACTGAATCACTGCCAGACTCAATGAGACTCCTTGCAAATACACTGAATTCCAGTGACACACTGGGAAAAGCCAATTGGAATACCAATTAGAGCTGAGTAAAGGTTTAATGCCAAGAGACACTTTTGAAGGACTTTGAGTCACACAAATTCATGGAAAGCATTTAAATATGCCTGAAATTATATGGATTGCCCAGAGTCACACTGAAATCTGGGTATTGGCCTGAGAACTGCAGGTAAACTGTGTAAGGCTGAGACCCTCTACAGAGTGTGGGAAAGTCAAGAGCTTTGTTGTTGAGCTGGAAGAGCACTGGGACACAAGGACACCTGGAAAAGATCCACAATCTCACTGAGACTCTGGTGGAGGCCCTGAAGCCCACTGTAAAACTGTGTATTTAAAGACTTTACTCTCACAGAAGTTCTGCAGAAAAAAACAAGATCCAATCATAGCTGAGCTCTCAAAAAAAGATCCCAGAGAATTCCCTGAGCCCCTGTATTCATTGGAGAAAGCAGTGAACCAGACTGAGACACTGCAGAATGCCCTGATATTACACTAAGGGACATTAGGTAGCCCTGAGTGCCACTGACACAGTGGGGAAAGTCTGAGCACCACTATGACAGTGGGAATATGCCGCAGTCTGGCTGGGCACAAAATCACGAGCCACCACACAGCTTGTAGATTCAAACAGCAACTCTTTATTCCCGAACTCACACCAGCCGTATACAAACACGTTCTGGGGAAATCCACGTTCTCTGCCCAAATCCACCTCCACTGGGCTTCTGTCTCCCAAAATATACTCTGAATCCCGTGAGAACTCAAGGGGAACTCAGGCAGCAGGATACGCCCTATTCCCAGCAGGAATAATCTTAAACCTTAAACCTGGAACCTAAACTGGGAACGCCCTAAACACGATTATCGTAAACCGGGAACACCCTAATCCACCTTGGTCCTTGAGCAAGGTCACCTACATTCAATGTCACTGCAACATGGGGTACGCTGGCAAGGAAATTGTCATACCTACTTGGCTAATGGCTCCCAGCAGGAATATCTCTGTTACAAAAACACACTGAGTAAGGCTCTATTCATCAATACGACACTGGGGAAGCCCATTATTCTCCAAGAATACTACGGAAGAAGCTGAGCACAATTAGATATTGTGCAGAGTTCTTAAATCCACTGAAATAGTAGGGTAGGCCCTGGGTCTCACTACAATATTTTGGAAGGCCCTGACACACAATCAAACTGCTAGGAAGATATCGAGCACAACTGTGATGCTGGGAATGGCAAGGTCCATTGGATTCAACAAGAAACCCTGGGCAAGGTCCTTGGATTCAATAAGAAACTCTGAGAGGCCCTGAATACTTGTTCCCTCTGGGAATATTCAGAGCCTTACACCAAGGTAGGAAGAATAAGTAAGTATCACTGAGACTCTTAGAATAGCACTGAGTGTATTGAAAACCTGCAAAAAGACCCTGAAACAATAGGAGCCTCTATGTTTGGCTCTGAAACTCAGTGTTCCCCTGAAAAAAAGAAATGAGACATATTGAGCCCTCTGGAAAGGCCCTGAGCATATAAGGAAATTGTGAATGGTGCTGATCTGCACTGAGAGCCTGGGAAGACAGTAAGACCACTAAGACTCTTGGAAGGTTATGCACAACTATGTCTACCTAAGGAAGCTCCATTCACCTTCCTAAGAATCTGAAGAATATTTTGAACACCATTGAGATTACAGTGAATGAAATTAATGAATCTGAGACTCTTATTGAAGATTTGAACCTCTTTTAAAAAATGGGCGATATTCAAAACACCATAAAGACCATATGGACCTTTCTATACAAGATTGAAATAATGGGAAAGACTTTGAGCCATCCTGAGACTTTAGTGTAGGTCCTGAGGCCCACTGACACTGGAATAGTCCATGACCACGTCTGATATCCAAAGTGTTTCTAAGCCACTGAGATAGGGGCTGATTATCAGTGTAACCTAAGAAGACTATAGCTTCACTGATTGCTTGGGTAGGCCATGACACCACAATGACTCTGCAGAAGGCCCTGGGCACCTCTATGACCCTGCAGAGAATGCCTTGAGAACCAGTGAGATTGTGTCCTGACCCTGGGTACCACTCTGATCCTGGGAATGGCAATGACCTCCACTGAGAACCTGAGGTAAGTCCTGAGATTTATGGAATCTCTGGCAAAAACTCTGAAACCATTGCATCTTTAGGCAACTATATAAGCCATGAAGAGACTCTGGGTGTAGCACTGAACATAACTAAGACAGTGCAAAAGGACCTGCAAGAAACTGAGAGCCTGGTCATTGTCATGATTTCCACAGAGGCCCTGGGCAAGGCCTTTGGCTATACATGGGTAACATCCTGAATCAAATGGAGATGCTAGGAATATCCAAGACCTGAACAGAATTTACAAGGAAAAGAAGGAGAACACTCCCCCAGAATGGCAAGGAAAAGAAGGAGAACACTTCCATTCTGGGGGAACACTCTGAGTAGAACTGGAGGAGGACTCAGGAGGAGATCATGAAACACACTGAGACCCAGAGTAAGGACCTACAATCCACTGAATAAGTACCATACTCTATGACCCTCCTCAGTGTTCTGCAAAGGCCCTGAATTCAAGTGATACACTGGGCAAAGCTGTGAAGGCCCTGAGTGCAAAGAGACAGTTTTGAAGACCTTTGAATCACACGAAGTCATGAAAAGCATCTGCACATGCCTATAATGCTATGGACAGCCCTGACATCCTGGAGATTGTCCTGAGAACTGCAACTACTGTTGAAGGCATTGAGGCCACTGGAGAACATGGGAAAAACAGGAGCTTCATTCTGGGAATAGCAAAGAATTTGACTGAGACAGTGCAAAACTCTTTGAAAACTGAGAGCCTTGTAATGCTTAAGAGTTCCACAGAGGCCTTGAGCAAGGCCTATGGCTCTTTGAAAACCTGAGGAACATCCTGAATCAAACTGGGAGGCTCAGAATGTCCAAGAGCTCAGATGAGTGCACAAGGAAGTGAAGGATCATACTAAGTCTCTGGGGACACCCTGAGCACTACTGTGACTAGAGAGAAGACAATGAAACCCCCTGAGACCTGGGCAAAAACCAGGGAATTACAGTAAACACACAACCTGGGAAAGGTGCTGAGATGAGTGAGACTCTGGCAAAATCTCTGAACTCAATGTGATATGGGGGAATTATCTCAAACCTGTTGAACTCTGGGGATAGCACAGAACATGACTGAGACTTCGCAAAAGGCCCTGAGTAACACTCAGAGTCTGGTAATGTAATGGCCATGAGTTCACTGAGGCCCTGGGTGAGGCATTTTCTATTTGAAAACCTGGGGAACACCCTGAACCACACTGAGATAATACAAATGTCCATGAGCTGAACTGAATGCATGAGGGAGGGAAGGAGAACACTAAGATTCTGGGAAAACACCCTGAGCTAAACTGTGAGACTGTAGAAGATTATGACATCCACTGAGACCCAGGACAAGAGCCCACAATCCACTGAGTCATTACCAGAATCTGTGAGCTTCCTTACTGACCGACCTACAAAAGCCCTGAAATCCAGTGAAACAGTGGGAAAGCTCAATTAAAATATTATAAATGTTCTGAATGCCAAGAGACACTTTTGAAAGCCTTTGAATCACACAAACATAAGGAAAGCATCTGAATACCCCTGAAATTCCATGAACAGCCCTGAGTCACAATAAAATTTTGGAGATTTTCCTGACACCTACAAATACACTGGGAAATGCACTGACATCCATTATATAGCATGGGAAAGCCATGAGCTTTCTTGTTGAGCTAAAAAAAAAAAAGAAACAAGGAGACCCTAGGCAAGAACCACGATCCTACCTTGACCCTGGTGGAGGCCCAGAAACAACCTGTAAAACTATGTATTGAAGGCCTTTAGCCTCAGAGAAGTTCTGGGGGGAAACTTTGAGACCAAATCATATCTGACATCTCAAAAAAGACCCAAGAGAATTCCCTGAGCATTGTAAGTCATTGAGAAAAGCACCGAGCCAGAATGAGATGCTGGAGAAAGCCCTGAGCTTACACATGTGATCATGAGGTACCCTGAGTGCTGCTGACGTATTGGGAAAGGCCCTGAGCACTACTATGGTAATGGGAATATCTCTCTGTTACAGTGACACACTGGGCAAGGATCTATTCCACAGTGAGACACTAGGGAAGGCCATTTATTTCCTTAAATACTGTGGAAGTATCTGAGTACTACTAGATATTTTATATCCACTGAAATAGTACTGTGGGCCCAAGGCCCCACTATGACACTTGGGAAGCCCTGACACACAATTAAACACTGAGAAAGATGCCAAGCACCACTGTGATGCTGGGAATGGCACTTAGCTCCAAACACAACCTGTGGAAGGCCCTGGGATTCATTGAGAAACCCTGGTCAACCCTGAACCCATGTTTTGTTTCAGAAGACTCAGAGCCTCACTCTGAAATTGGAAGAAACATTGAGCATCACTGAGACTCTGAGAATGGCACTAAGCCTCAGGGACAACATGTAATAGACCTGAAGTAAAAGAATACTCTGGGGTTGGCTCTGAAACTCAGTGCTCCTCTGCAAAGAGTAATGAGACCTATTAACCCTCGGGAAGGCTTGGATTAAATTGTGAATTTGTGAATGATGCTGATCTGTACTGAGAGCCTGGAAAGGCAATGAGACCACTAAGATTTTGGGGAAAGTTGTGCACAAATCTGTCAAAATAAAGAAGGGCCCTTTTCCTTCCTAAGAATTTGAAGATTATTTTGAACAAAACTGAGACAATGATGAATAAAATTAATGGAGCTGAGACTCTTGTTTAAGGCTTAGGCCTCCTCTACACACTGGGCAATATTCCAAGCACCAGGAAGACCATTGGGATCTTTCTAAACATGACTGAAAATTTGGGGAAGGCCTGGAGCCCTTCTGAGACTCTAGGTTAGGCTCTGAGGCCCACTGACATTGGGAAAGACCAGATCCCCCTCTGATACCCTGAGTGTCACTAAGACTCTGGGGTAAGCTTTGATCATCACTGTTACCTGGGAAGACTATAGCTTCTGCAGAAGGCCCTGGACACAACTGTGATTTGGGGAATGCCCTGAGACTCAGAAAGACTCTGGTCTGACCATAAGCAACCCTGTGATGCTGGGAATGACAATAAATTCCACTGGCAAACTGGGAAGTGTGCTGAGATTTCCTGAGTCCCTGGCAAAAACTCTGAATCCATTGTTTCTTTCTGGAACTATCTAGGCCCTGGTGAAACTCTGGGAATAGCACTAAACATGACTGAGACACTGCAAAAGGTCCTGAGTAAAACTCAGTGCTTGGTAATGACCATGAGTTCCACTGAGGCAACAGGCAAAGCCTTTGGCTCTTTGAAAACCTAGGAAGCATCCTAAACCACACTGATATTATGGGAATGTTCAGTAGCTCAACTGAATGCACGAGGAAGGGAAAGAGACCACTAAGACTCTGGGGGAATACTCAGACACAGCACTAAGCCTGGAGGAGATCATGAAGCCCACAGAGAATCTGGGCAAGACCCATAATCCAACGAATCAGAACCAGAGACCATAGCCTCCTTAGTGTCTTGCAAAGCCCTGAATTTCAGTGATTCACTGGGAAGGCTCTGAACACCGTATAGGAACCAGTGAGTGCCCTGAATCACAAGAGACACTTCTAAAGGCTTTTAAATCACAAACACATGGAAAGCAACTGAATATCCATGAAATGCAGTAGTCAGGCCTGAGTCCCACTGAAAACATGGAGATGGAGCTGAGAACTACCCATACACAATGAGAAACAGTGAGGCCCACGACAGGACATGGGGAGCATGAGCTTCACTGCTGAGCTGGGCAAGCACTGAGACACAGGAGACCCTGGAAGAGGTCCACAAGCCAACATTAACCCTGGTGGAGGCGCTGAACAAAACTGTGAAACTCTTCATACAAGGCCTTTGGCCTCACAGAAGGCCTGGGGGAAAACTCTTACACCCAATGTACCTGACATCACAATAAAGATACCAGAGAATTCCTAGGCCCCTGGAAGTCATTGCAGGAAAACACTGAGCCAAACTGAGACCCTGAAGAAGGCCCTGAGCTTATATTAAGAAACTTGTGGTGGCCCTGAGTGCTGCTGACACACTGGGAATATTATGAGCAGTTCTAGGGAAGTCTCTCTGATACAATGACACACTGGGGAAAGCTGGATTCCCCAATGAGACACTACAAAGGCCATTATTGTCTCAGAGTACTGTGGAAGAATCTGAGCACCAGTAGACATTTTTCCACATTCTTAAAAACATTAAAACATTGTGGTAGGCCCTAGATCTCACTACAGTACTTGGGAAGTCCCTGACAAAAAATCAAATTCTAGGGAAGATTCTGAACACAACTTGGGTGCTTGGAATGACACTTAGCTCCACAGACACCCTGGGCAAAACCCTGAGATTCATTAAGAAACCCTCAATGACCCTGAACACAAGATTTCCTTTGGAAAGATTCAGAGCCTCATTCCAATAATGACAGAAGCACTGAAAAAAGCACTGAGCCTCATAAACACCTTACAAAAGATCCTGAAATTATACTATACTCTGACGTTGGATCTGAAACTTAGTGTTGCCCTGCAAAAGGCAATGAGACCTATGGAGACCCTTGGGAAGGCCCTGAGCACATGATGTGTTTGTGGATTGTGCTGATCTGCACTGAGAGCTGGGAAGGCAATGAGATCACTAAGTCTTGGGAAAGTTGTGCCTACATCTGTCAATGTAAGGAGGGCCCTTTGTCTTCTTAAAACTCTGATGAATATTTTGAACAGAACAGAGACAACAGTACATGAAATTAATGAACCTGAGACTTTTGTTGAAGACTTGAGCCCTTCTAAACACTGGGCAATATTACAGGCACCATGAATACCATGTGGAACTTTCTAAATAAGATTGAAATTCTGAGGAAGACCATGAACCCTCCTGAGACAGTGGGGTTGGCTGTATGACTCTCTGACACTGAAGAAGACACTAAATTCCTTTGATACCCTGAGTCTCACTATGATTCTGTGGTAAGCCCTGATCATCAGTGTAGCCTGGGAAACTCACTGAGTGCCTAGGAAGACAATAAAACCATTAATTCTATGGAGCATGCCCTGGGCACTACTGTGACCCCTGTAATGTACTGAAACTCAGTAAGACACTGGATTTGACTGAGCAACACTTTTACCCCAGGAATGGCAATGAATTCCACTGACAAATGGAGACAAGTTCAGAGATTTATTGAGACACTGGCAAGAACTCTAAACCCAGTGTGTCTTTAGGGAACTATCTAACCCTATTTAGTCTCTGCTAATAGCACTCAAAATGAATGAGACACTGCAAGTATCCCTGAGAAAAAAGTGAGAGTGTAGTAATGGCTAAGAGTTCCACTGAAGCTTTTGGAAAGACCTTTGGCTCCTTGAAAACCTGGGAAACATCCTTTCCCATGCTGGGAATGTCAAAGAGCTCAACTGAATGCACAAGGAATGGAAGCAGAGCACTAAGACTTTGAGGGAGCATCCTGAGAATGACTGTGAGCAGGAGGAGACCAAGAAACCCAATGAGCCTTGGAGCAAGGACCCACAATCCATTGAATCAATACCAAGGTCCATGATACTCCTTTGTGACCTTCAAAAGCCCTGAATGTCACAGACACTATGGGTTTAGGGTTCTTGCCAGGGTCTGAATAAATCTCTGAACTTGTCCCCATTTGTCAGTGGAATTCATTGCCATTCCTAGAGTTAAATTTGTTCAGTGCAAGTCCAGTGTCTTACTGAGTTTCAGTACATTACAGGGGTCACAGAGAAAATTCTGAATACCAATTAAAAACTAGTGAAGGCCCTGAATACCCAGAGATCATTTTGAAGACCTAAGAATCACACAAACACATGGAAGGTCTCTGAACAGACCTGAAACTCTATGGACAGCCCTGAGTCACACTAGAGATTATCCTGAGCACTACACATACACTGTGGAAGGCATGACATTCCTCAAAAAAACATGGGAAAGCCACAGGCTTCATTGTTAAGCTGAAAAAAACAATACTGAAATCCAAAAAGATCCTGGGAAAGATCCACCACCCTGCTAAGAGCCTTGTGTGCCCTGTGCAAAACTCTCAGCCTGTTCATTGACAGCCTTTAGCCTCACAGAAGCTCTGGGGAATAATCTGAGACCAAATAATAGACAAGATTTCAAAAAGCACACTAGAGAATTCCTGGAGCCCATATACCTCAGCAGGGAAAGCACAGAGCTAGTCTGAGACCCTGGACAAACACTGAGCTTATACTAGCAGACATGGGGTACCTCTGAGTGCTACTGTCATGGTGGGGTAGGCCCTGAGCACCACTATGTCAAAGGGAATATCCCTGAGTTTCAACAACACACTTGGCAAGGATGTATTTTTCAATGATACCTATGGAAGATGACCAGAATGCTGTGGAAGAATGTGAACACTACTAGATATACCACAGAGTTCTGAAATCCACTGAAAGGGTGTGTAGGTCTCAATACAATACTGGAGAAAACCCTCACACAAAATCAAACTTTGAGGAGATGTGGAGCACAAGTCTGATATTGAGAACAGTGCTTAGCTTGACAGAAAACTTGGGAAATGCCTTGGAATTGAAAAACCCTTAATGGATTGAACCCACAGTACTGTTTTGGAAATATTTAAGCCACACTCCAAGGCTGGGAGAAGCACTAAGAAACTCGAGGAGACCAAGATATTCTGAGATATTGACAATAGCACTGAGCCTCATGGACAACCTGAAAAAGACACAGAAATAAATCAGAAACTCTGAAGTTGGCTCTGAAACTAAGTGTCCCCCTGCAGAAGGCCATGAGACTATTGAGACCCTTGGAAAGCCCCTGAGCACAGAGTAAACTGTGAATGTTGCTCTTCTGCTTCCAAAGGAAAGGAGACCACTAAGACTCTTGGGAGGGGTATGCAGACACCTGTCTACCTAAGGAAGCGTATTTTTTCTTCCTACAAATCTAAAGATAGTTGAACACCATTGAGATAACAATGAAATTAATGAATCTCTTGTTGAAGTTTTGAGCCTCGTCTAAAGACTGGCAAAATTCAAAAAAAAAAAAAAAATGAAGACTATGGGGACATTTCTAAACAAATTTAAATTCTGGGGAAGGCCTTAAGCCCTCCTGAGACTTTAAGGTAGATTCAGAAGCCCACAGACACTGGGAAATACCCTGAGCCCCTCCGATACCCTGACTGTTAGTAACTCTGGAATAGGCCCTGATCACCAGTGTAACCTGGAAAGACTGTAGATTCACTGAGAGCCTGGGTAGCCAATGACACCACTAAATGTTAAAGAAAACTCTGGGTACCACTGTGACCCTGAGAGTGCTCTGAGACTAACTCAGTTTCTGGGCTGACCATGAGCAATTATGTGACCCAAGGAATGGCAATGGACTTCATGAGAACCTTGGAACAGTGCTGAGAATCACTGAGACCCAGGCAAAAACTCAGACACAAATGAATCTTTGAGGAACTACCTAAGCCCTGGTGAGACACTTGGAATAGCCCTAAACATGACTGAGACATTGCAAAAGGCCGTGAGAAAAACTGAGATCCCGATAATGGGCATAAGTTCCACTAAGGCCCTAAGCAAGTCCATTGGCTCTTTGAAAACTTGAAGAACATCCTGAACCACACTGAGATGCTGGGAATGTCTATGAGCTCAACTGAATTCACAGGGAAGAAAAGGAGAAGTCTAAAGCTCTGGGGAACACCTTGAGCCTGACTCTCAGACTGGAGAAGACCATAGAACCCATTGAGGTGCTAGGTTGGAACAAAAGTCTACCAGTGTTTAGGAGCCTCCATACAGTCCTGCAAAAGCCCTGAATTCCAGTGATACTCTGGGAAAAACCATGAACACTAATTAGAAACCAGAGAAGGTCCGGAGTGCCAAAAGATACTTCTGAAGGCCTTTGAATCACATTAACTCATGAAAAGCATCTGAACTCCAATAAAATACTATGGACAGACCTGAGTCTCACTGAAATGCTGGAGATTGTCCTGAGAACTACAGATACATGGTGGAAGGTGTTGATACCCACTAAAGAACCTGGAAAAGCCATGAACTTCATTGTTGATATTGAAAAGCACTGAGACATGAGGATATGCTGGGAAAGATCCACAATCCCACTTAGACCCTGGTGGAGGGCTTGAACACCACAGTAACCCTATTGAAGGCCTTTTGCCTCACAGAAGTTCTGGGGAAGAATCTGAGACCTGTCAACCTAAGGTGTGGCCCTTCACCTTTCTAAAATCTTAAGAATAGTTTTAACATCATTGAGACAACAATGAGTGAAATGAACAACTCTGATACTTGGTGAAGCCTCTTCTAAACACTGGGTAATATTTCACACATCATGAACACCCTGTGGAACATCCCAAACATGACTGAAATTCTGGGGAAGGCCTTGAGCCTTTGAGAGAATAGGGGGCAAAAAATGTCAATTGGATGCAGAAGGAAAAAAATGAGAACATGGAGACACTTTGGGAACAACATGAACTTGACTATAAGATAAGAGGAAACTATGAAGCCCACTGACTTCCTGAGCTGAGACCCACAATTCACCAAATCAGTACCAGAGTCCCTGAGCCTTCTAAGTAACCTAAAAAAAAAGTCCTCAATTCCCTTAACAATAATTAGAAACAAGTGGAGACCCTCAATGCCAAAAGACACTTTTAAAGGCCTTTGAATCACACAAACTCATAGAAAGTATCTGTAGATATCTGAAAGTCTCTGTTCAGACCTGAGTCACATGGAAATCCTGGAGATTTTGCTGAGAACTACAGATACACTGTGGAAGCCCTTGAAGTCCACTAAAGAACATGGGAAATCCATGAGCTTCATTGTTGATCTTGAAAAGCACTGAAACACAAGGACACCTGGGAAAGTTCCACAATCCCACTTAGACCCTCGTAGAAGTTCTCAACTCCACTGTAATATACTGAAGACCTTTAGCATCTCAGAAGATTGGGGAAATAATTTGAGACTCAATAATATCTGAAATATCAAAAAAAGACCCTAGGAAATACCCTGATCCCATGTAAGTTACTGGGGAAAGCACTGAGCCCGACTGAGACCCTGGAAAAGACCTGAAATTACAGTAAGAAATATGGGTAGCCCTGAGTACCAGTGACACCATAGGGAATGCCCTGAGCACCATTGTAAAAGTGGGAATATCTCTGTGTTACAACACCACACTAGGCAAGGCTGTATTCCTCAGTGAGATATTAGCAAAACAATCTCCCCCTCCTGAATGCTGTGGAAGAATCAGAGTACCACTAAATATTGTGCAGAGCTCTTAATCCAATGAAATAGCTACAGTAGGTCTTAGGTCTCACCAAGATTCTTGGGAAGACTGAGATACTCAGTCAAACTCTGGGGAGGATGCTGAGCATCTTCATTTGCAGCTGTGAAGCTGTAAATGGCACATACCTCCACAGAAACACTGGGCAAGGTACTGGGATTCATTGAGAATCCATGAATGCCCCTGAATCCAGTGTTTCCTTGGGAAGATTCAGAGACTTTCTGGAGGCTGAAAAAAACACTGTGCATCCTGGAGATTTTGAGAATAGCTCTGAGCCTCATACACAAACTGTAAAAAAAAAAAAAAAAAAAAAAAAAAAAAAGACATGAAATAATAGACACTCTGTGGTTGGCTCTGAAACATCGTGTTCTTCTGCAAAAAGCAGCGACACCAATTGACAATCTTAAAAAGACCCTGAGCACATGGTGAAATTGTGAATGGGGCTGATCTGTACTGAGAACCTGGGAAGGCACTGAGATTACTAAGACTTTGGGAATGTTGTGCACATATCTGTGAAACTAAGGAATGGCCCTTCACCTTCCCAAGAATATGAAGAATATTTTGAACACCATTGAGACCACAGTGAATGGAATTAACAAATCTGAGACATTTGTAGGAGCCTTGAGCATCTTTTAAACACTGGGCATGATTCCATGCACCATGAATAGCATATGGACTCTTCTAAACAACTATGCAATTCTGAAGAATGTCTTGAGCACTCCTGAGAATCCAGGGTATATCTTGAGATGCACTGACACTTGGAAAGACCCTGAGCCCCTTGAAACCCTAAGTGTCACAATGATTTGGGGGTAGGCCCTGAAAATCAATGTAAATTGGAAGACTATAGATTTACTGAGTACGTCAGAAGGCATTGATACCACTAAGACTCTGCAGAAAACCCTGGGTACCACTGGGACCCTGAGAAAGGTCCTGAGACTGGGTAAGGCTCTCTGTTTTCCCTGAGAAACTCTGTGACCCTGGAAATGGCAATAAACTCAACTGAGAACATGGGAAATGTGTGGAGATTTACTGAGACCTTGCAAATATTATGAACACCTGTGTGTCTTTAGGGAATTATCTAAGCCCAGGTGAGAGTCTGGGAATAGCACTGAACATGACTGAGACTCTACAAAGGCCCTGAGGAAAACTGAAAGCTTGGTAATGGTCATGAGTTCCACTAAAGCCCTGGGTAAGACCTTTGGCTCTTTGCATAACTGGGGAACATCATGAAACTCACTGAGGAGGTGGGAATGTCCAAGAGCTCAACTGAATGCATGTGAAAGAAAAGAAGAACACAAAGACTGTGAGGGAACTCTCTGAGCATGGATGTGAGACTAAAGGAGTCCATGAAATCCACTGAGACCCTGGACAAAACCTAAATCCATGAATCAGTAGCAGAGTCCATGAGCCCCCTTTATGACTTACAAAAGCCCTAAATTTCATTGATACACTGAGAAAATCCCTGACCACCAATAAGAAATCAGTGAAGGCCCTAAATGCAAAAAAAAGAAACTTTCGAAGGCCTTTGAATCACATAAACTCATGGAAGCATCTGAACACTCCTGAAATTGAATGGATAGTCCTGTGTCACAATGAATTCCTGAGATTGTCCTGAGAACTATACCTACACTGGGGAAGGCCTCGTGGTCCCACAAAGATCATGGGAAAACCCTGAGCTTCATTGTTGAGCTTGAGAAACACTGAGACACAAGGACACACTGGGAAAATCTACTACCCCATGTAGTCCATGGTGGAGGCCCTGAACATTACTGTAAATCATTACTGTAATTACTGTGAGACCTTTAGCCTTGCAGAAGCTCTGGGAAAGAATCAGAGACATGTTATACCTGAGATTTTCAGAAAGGGGCTAGTGACTTCCCTGAGCCCCTATAAGTCTTTGGGAAAAGCACTGAGCCAGACGGAGATTGGGGAGAATACCCTGAGTTTACACTGAGAAACACAGGCTAGCCAAGAGTGCCCCTGGCACAGTGAAGAAGGCCCTGAGAACAACAATGAAAATGGGAATATGTCTGTGTTATAAGGACACCGGGCACAGGTATGATTTCCCAATGAGACACTAGTGAAGGCCATTATTTTTCCAGAATAGTGTAATAGAATCTGGGCACCATTTGATTTTTGGAGAGTTCTAAAGACCACTACAAAAGAGTAGTATAGTCCCTAGGCTACACTAAGGTTTTTGGGCAGGTTCTGACACAATCAAATGCTGGGCAACATGCTATGCACCCAAATTGCCAAGAGAATTTTTGAAGCCAAGCAAGCAAACTCATGGAGAGCTTCCGAACACCACTGAAATTTTATGGACAGCTCTGAGTCACAGGAAAATCCTGGAAATTGTGGTGAAAACAACAAACACATTGTGGAAGACATTGAGGTCCTGTAAAGTATATGGGAAAGTCATGATCACCATATTAAGTGAGAAAGGCATGGAGACACAAAGAGACCCTGGGAAAGCTCCACAATCCCTCCAGATCCTGACATGGTCCCTGAACCCCACTGTAAATCTTCCAAAGGTCTCTAACCACACAGAAGCTGTGGGGAATAACTGGAGGCCCAACTACAACTGAGATCCCCAACAAGAGCCCAGTGAGTTCCCTGAGTGCCTCTAAGTCATTGGGAAAGCCCTGAGCTAGACAGAGACCCTGGAGAAAACCCTGAGCTGACATCAAGAAACATGGAGAAGCCCTGAGTGTCTGTGACACAGTGGGCAAGGCCCTGAGCACAAGCATGACAATGTGAATATGTCTGTGTTACAAGGACACGGGGCAAGCAAACATTTCCCATTGAGACACTAGTGAGTGCCATTATTTTCCCAGAATAGTGTAACAGAATCTGAGCACCACTCAATATTTTGTAGAGTTCTAAAACTCAATGGAAGTGTAGTAAAAATGCTAGGCCTCACTACCATATTTGGGCAGGCCCTGTCAGACAATCAAACACTGGGCAACATCATGAGAACAACTGCAAACCTGAAAATGGAGTTTATCATCACCAAAAATCTGGGAAAACCCTGGGATTCATTGAGTAACTCTGAATGGCACTGAAGGCAGTGTTTTCTTTGGATGATTCAGAGCCTGGCTCCTAGGCCAGAAGAAGAACTAAACATCTGGGAGACTCTGAAATAGCATCAAGACTCATGAACAACCTGTAAAAACCCTGAGATAAAAAGAAGCTCTTAACTTAGCTCCAAAAAAAGAGTTCCCTTCAAAACACCATGAGACCTCTTGAGTCTTTTGGTAAGGTTTTGAGCACATGGTGACATTGTGAATTGTACTGATCTGCACTGAGAGCCTGGGAAGCAAAAAGAATTACAAACTATTGGGAAGGTTGTGCACACACCTGTCAAAAGGAGGAAAACTCATTCCCTCAAATAAGGGAAGTGCCCTTTACCTTTCTACAAATAAGAAGAATATTTTGAACCCCAATGAGACTATAGTGAATAAATTTCATGAATGTGAGATGCTTTGGGAAGACTTGAACATATTCAGAAAACTGGGTAATAGGTCAATCAATACCATAAATACCACAGGGACATTTGTAAAAAGACAGAAATCCTGGGGAAGGCCTTGAGCCTTCCAAATTGTCTCAGGTAGGCCCTGAAGCACATGACAATGCAAAAGATTCTGAGCTCCTTTAAAACTATCTGTGTCCTTAAGACCCTGTGGTAGGCCCTGATCATGTGAGTAACCTGGGAAGACTACAGCTTCTTGAGTGCCTGGGAGGGAATGGCACCACTAAGATTCTGCAAATACACTTTGAATATCACAGTGACCCTGGAAAATGCCCTGAGGCTCACTAAGATTCTGAACTTAACCTGAGACACACTGTGACCTTGGATGAGAAATGAAGTCCACTGAAACCTTAGAAAGGTGCTGAGATTGACTGAAACTCTGGCAAAACTTCCAAAACCAGTGTGTCATTGGGAAACTTTCTCAGCCATGGTAAGACTCTGGAAATAACACCCAAAATGACTGAGACACTACAAGAGGCCCTAAAATACATCTTAAAACCTCATAATGGCCATGAGTTCCACTAAGGTCCTGGGCATATCCATTGGCTCTTTGAAAATCTGAGGAGCATCCTGAACCACACTGAGATGCTAGGAATGTCCAAGAGTACAATTGCATGCCCCAGTCAATAGAAGGAGCACACTGAGACTCTGGGCGAGCTCACAGAGTATGACTGTGAGACTGGAGAAGACACGCAGCTGAGTTCTAAAGACCTTTAAAGAAGAACTAATACCAATACTCTTCAATTTATTTCGGAAAATAGAAAGAGAGGGAGCACTTCCAAACTCATTCTATGGGGCCAATATCACCCTGATTACAAAACCAGGTAAAGATACATCAAAGAAATAAAACTCAGACCAATATCTCTAACGAACAAAAAATTCTCAATAAAATTCTGGCAAATTGAATACAAAAACATATAAAAAATACAGTGTCCCACAATCAAGTGGGGTTCATATCAGGGATGCAACATTGGTTCAATATCCATAAATCAATAAAAATATTCATCACATCAATGGACTTAAAGATAAAAACCATATGATCATCTCAATAGATGCAGAAAAAGCATTTGACAAAATACAGCATCTTTCATGTTCACAACACTAGAAAACCTAGGGATAATGGGAACATATCTCAACATCATAAAAGTTATCTATGCTTAGCCCCAGGCCAACATCATTCTAAATGGAGAAAGATTGAAAGCATTTCCTATAAAAACTGGAACAACATAGGGATGCCCACTTTCACCACTTCTATTTAACAAACTTCTTGAAACACTGGCCAGAGCAATTAGACAGACAAAAAGAAATTAAAGGAATACAGATAGAAAAAGAAGAACTCAAATTGGCACTATTTACAGATGATATGATTCTATACCTAGAAGACATAAAAAATTCTACAAAAAAATTCTAAAACTAATAAATAAATTTAGCAAAGTGGCAGGATACAAAATCAACACCCATAAATCAAAGGCATTTTTTTATATCAGTAACAAATCCTCTGAAAGGGAAATTAGAAATACTACCTCATTTACAATAGCCTCAAAAAAAAAAATTAAAATACTTGACAGTCAAACTACCAAATGAGGTGCAAGACCTCTATAATAAAAATTACAGAACACTAAAGAAAGAAATTAAAGACCTTAGAAGATGAAACGATCTACCTTGTTCTTGGATAGGCAGAATTAATATTGTCAAAATGACTATACTACCAAAAGCATTACACATATTTAATGCAATTCTAATCAAAATCCCAATGACATTCCTAATAGAAATAGAAAAAGCAATCATGAAATTTATCTGGAAAAATAAGTGACCCAAAATAGTTAAAGCAATTCTTAGCAGGAAGAATGAAGCAGGTGGCATCACTATACCAGACCTTAAACTATTACTAAAGAGCAATAGTAACAAAAACAGCATGGTATTGGCACCAAAATAGACTGGTAGACCAATGGTACAGAATAGAGGACACAGAGACTGACCTACATAATTACAGTTATCTTATATTAGACAAAGGCACCAAAAACATACATTGAAGAAAAGATAGCCTCTTGAACAAATGGTGCTGGAAAAACTGGAAACCTATAAGCAACAAAATGAAACTAAACCCCAATCTCTAACTATGCACAAAACTCAAATAAAAATGGATCAAGAACCTAGGAATAAAACCAGAGACCCTGTGTCTAATAGAAAAAAAAAAGTAGGCCAAAATATTCATTATATTAGGCCAATATTTCATTAATAAGACTCCTACAGCACAAGAATTAATAAATAGGATGGATTCAGATTAAAATGTTTCTTCTCAGAAAAAAAAAATCAGCGAGGTGAATGGAGAGCTTACAGCTTGGAGGCAAATTCTTACCCCTCACACATCACAAAGAGCACTAATCTCTAGGGTATATAAAAAACTCAAAAACTAAACACCAAGAAAAACAAATAACTCAATCAATAAATGGGCCAAGGAACTGAACAGTCACTTCTCAGATGATATACAATCAATCAACAAATATATGAAAAAATCTACATAATCTCTATTAATTAGAGAAATGCAAATCAAAACTACTCTAAGATTTCATCTCACTCCAGTCAGAATGGCAGCCATTAAGAATATAAACAACGATAAGTAAAGGCCCTGAATGGCAAGAGACATTTTGAAAGGCCTTTGAATCTCAAAAATTCATGGAAATCATCTGAAGACACCTGAAATACTAAGACAGTCCTGAGTCACAATGAGATTCTGGACATTGTCCTGAGAACTTCAGATACAACATGGAAGGCATTGAGAGATACTAAAAAACATAGGAAAGCCATGAGCTTCATAGCTGAGCTGGAAAATGACTGAGACACAAGAAAAACCTGAAAAAGATCCACAGCACCACATTGACCCTTGTGGAGGCCCTGAACCCCACTGTAAAACTATTTATTGAAGGCCTTTATCTTCACAGAAAGTCTGAGACCCAATCATAACTAAGATCTCAGTGAAAATACTAGAGAACACCCTGAGCCCATGAAAGACATTGAGGAAAGCACTGAGTGAGACTGAGACCCTGCAGAAAGTGCTGAGCTTACATCAAGAAACATGGGGAAGTACAGAGTTTAACTGCTATGGGGGAAAGCCCTGAGAACCACTACGACAATGGAAATATATCTCTGTTACAGTGACAGAGTGGAAAAATCTCAATTCCTCATTGAGACCCTGTGGAAGGCCATTATATTTCCGGAATACTGTGGAAGAATCTGAGCATGACTAGAAATTATGCAGAGTTCTTGAAAACACTGAAATAGTAGGGTAAAACCTAGGCCTCACTATGAATCTCAGGAAGAACCTGACACACAATAAAACTCTGCAAAAGATGCAGAGCACCACTGTGATGCTGAAAATGTCACTTAGCTCAACAGAGAATTTGGGCAGGGTTCTGGGATTCATTGAGAAACCTTGAACAACCATAAACACAATGATTCCTTTAGGATTATTCAGAGCCTCAAAGTGAGGCTGGAAGAAGCACTGAGACTCTAAGAATACAACTGAGATTCATAGACAACCTTTAGAAGACCCCAAAGTAGTAGGAGACTCTGCAGTTGTTCCTGAAATTCAGGGTTCCCCTGCAAAAGATAATGAGATCTACTGAGACAGTAGGAAATATCCTGAGACAATGGTGAAAATATAAAGCGTGCTGATCTGCACTAAAAGCCGTGAAAAACAATGAGAACATTAAATGTTGGGGGAAGGCAGTGCACACATCTGTTAACCTAAGGAAGAACTTTTGTCTCCCTAAAAATCTGAAGAATATATGGAACAAAATTAAGACAACAGTGAATAAAATTATGAATCAAGACTCTTGTGAAGGACAATATTCCAAGAACCATGAAGATCATGTGGACCTATTGAAACAAAATTGAAATTCTGCAAAAGGCCTTGAGGCCTCCTGATACTCTAGGGTAGGTTCTGAGGCTCACTGACTCTGGGGAAAAACAAAAACAAAAAACCTGAGCCACTCTGACACCCTGAGTGTCACTAAGGCAGTAACATATGCCCTGATAATCAGTGTAACCTGGGAAGACTACAGCTTCACTGAGTGCCTGGGGAGCCAAGACAGAATAAGACAATGCAGAAGGCCCTAGGCACAATTGTACCCTGGGGAATGTCCTGTGACCCAGTAATATTCTGGTCTGAACCTGAGCAACACTGTGGCTCTGGGAATGGCAATGAACTCCACTGACAAGCTGGAAAAGTGCTGAGATTTACTGAGACAAGGGAAAAACTCTAAACCAGTGTGTCTCTGGGGAGATATATCACCATGGTAAGACTCTGGGAATAGCACTGAACATGACTGAGACACCGCAAAAGGCCTTGGAAAAACTGAGAGCCTGGTAATTGCCATGAGTTCCAGAGAGACCCTGGGCAAGGCCTTGGTCAGCTTGACAAATTAAGGAACATCCAAATTACACTGAGATGGGAATATCCAAGAGCAAAACTCAAAGCAGGAGGAAAAGAAGTACGCTAACACTCTGGAGGGACAGGCCAGTATGACTGTGAAATGAGAAGACCATGAAATGCTCTGAGGACCTGGATCAGGACCCACAACTCACTGAATCTTTACCAGAGTCCATTAGACTACTTAGTGATCTGCAAAAGCCCTGAAGTCCTCTGATACACTGGGAAACCACTGAGCACCAATTGAAAACCAATGAGGGACCTGAGTGCCAAGAGACACCTTTGAAGGCCTTTGAGTCACACAAATTCATGGAAAGTGTATGAAAACCCCAGAAATTAAATGAACAGCCATGATTCATATGGAAATCCAGGAAATTGTCTGGAAAACTACAGACACAGAATGGAAGGCACTGAAGCCTTCTAAGGAACACAGGAATCCAGGAGTTTCATTGTTCAATAGAAAAGCACTGAGACACAAGCAGACATTAGGAAACATCCACAGCCCAACTTACATACTGGTAGAGGCCATGATCTCCACTAACAAATTATTAAAGGGCTTTAGCCTCACAGAGGCCGTGGGAAAAATCTGAGACCCAATCATACCTAAGATCTCAAAAAGGGCCATAGAAAATTCTCTGATCCCCTGTAAGTCATTGGGGAGACCACTGAGCCAGACTGAGACCTTGGGGAAAGCCACGAGCTCACACAGAGAAAAATGGGCTACCCTGAGTGCCTACAGTGAGGGAGAAGGGCCATGAGCACCACTATGACACTCAGAGTATCTCCATGTTACACTAACACACTGGGCACGGCTCTATTCCCCAATGACACACTAGGGAAGGCCATTACTTCCCCAGAATACTGTGTATTATCTGAGCATCACTAGATATTGGGCAGAGTTTTCTATTCACTGAAATAGTACTGTAGGTCTGAGGCCTCACTACAGTATTTGGGAAGGCCCTGACACACAAAAACTACAAATGATGGCAAGCACCACCATGATTCTGGATATGGCACTTTGCTTCACAAAGACCCTGGGCAAGGCCCATGGATTCTTTGAGAAAATGTGAATGATCCTGAACACAGTGTCGACCTTTCAGAAGGTCCAGTGCCTCACTTCAAGGCTGGAAGAAACACTGAGCATCAGAAAGACTCTGAGAATTACATTGAACCTCACAAACAACCTGTAATAAACCCTGAAATTAAAAAATACTCTGAGGTTGGCTTTGAAACTCAGTGATCCCCTGTGAGTCCTGCTGATCCATACTGAAAACATAGGTAAAAAAATGAGGGCACTAAGTGCCGCAGTCTGGCTGGGCACACAATCACGAGCCACCACACAGCTTGTAGATTCAAACAGCAACTCTTTATTCCCGAACTCACACCAGCCATCTACAATCACGTTCTGGGGAAATCCACGTTCTCTGCCCAAATCCACGTTCTCTGCCCAAATCCACCTCCACTGGGCTTCTGTCTCCCAAAAAATACTGTCTAAATCCCGTGAGAACTCAAGGGGAACCCAGGCAGCAGGATACGCCCTATTCCCAGCAGGAATAATCTTAAACCTTAAACCTGGAACCTAAACCAGGAACGCCCTAAACCCGATTATCTTAAACCGGGAACACCCTAATCCACCTTGGTCCTTGAGCAAGGTCACCTACATTCAATGTCACTGCAACATGGCAAGGAAATTGTCATACCTACTTGGCTAATGGCTCCCAGCAACTAAGAATCTTGGGAAGGGTGTGCACACACCTGTCAAACTAAGAAAGGGGCCTTCACATTTCTAAGAATCTGAAGATTATTTTGAACCTCATTGAGACAATGATTGAAATTAACAAATCTGTGACACTTGTTGAAGCCTTGAGACTCTTCTAAGCACTGGGTAATATTACAAGCATATGAAAACCATATGGATTTTTTTAAACAAGATTAAAATTCTGGGAAATCCTTCAGCCCTCCTGAGACTCTATGGTATAGCTTAAGGCGCACTGACACTAGGAAAGACCGTGAACTCCACTCATACCTTGTGTATCATTAAGAATCCCTGGTAGGCACTGATCATCAATGTAACCAGGGAAGATTATAGCTTCACTGAGTTCTTTGAAGGCAATGATATCACTAAGACATTGCAGAAGACTCTGGGCACCACAAAATGCCCTGAGACTCAGTAGACTCTGGGCTGGTTCTGTGCAACACTTTGATCCTTGGAATGCCAACAAACTCTACTTAGAACCTGGGAAATGTGCTGATATTTACTGAGACCCTGGCAAAAACTCTAAACCCATTGTGTCTTTTGGGAACTAAATAAGCCCTGATAAGACTCTGGGAAAAGCACTGAACATGAGTGAGATTCTGCCAAAGGCACTGAGAATAACAGAAAGCTGGTGATGGCCATGAGTTCTACCAGGGTCTGGGCAAGGTCTTTGGCTCTTTGAAAACCTGGGAATATCCTGAAGCACACTGAGATGGTGGGAATGTACAAGAGATCAATGGAATGAACGAATGGAGTGAAAAAGAACACTAAAAATCTGTGGGAACAACCTGAGCATGACTGTAAGACTGGAGGAGACTAGAAACTGAGCCATGACCCACATGCACTGAATGCACACCAGAGTCCATGACCCAGCTTAGTGAGATGCAAAAGACCTGAATACCAGTGATACACTGAGAAAAGCCTCAACACCACTTAGAAACCAGTGAAGGCCCAAATGCCAAGAGACACTTTTGAAGGCCTTTGAATCACACAAACCCATGAAAATCATCTGAACACACCTGGAATGTTAAGTACAGTCCTGAGTCACACTGTAACCCTGGAGAACACTGTGAAAGGCATTGAGGCCCCCTAAGGAACAAGGAAAAGCCATGAGCTTCATTGAAAATTGGGAAAAGTACCCAGACACATGGGAACTGAGGGAAAGATTCAAAATACCACATTGACTTTGGTGGAGGTACTGAAACCCATTGAAAATCTATATACTGAAGTCCTTTTGCATCACAGATGCTGTGGGGTAAATCTGAGACCCAATCATGCCTAAAATCTCAAAAAAGACCCTACAAAATTCTCTTACCCCTGTAAGTCATTGGGAAAAGCATTGAGCCAGACTGAGACCTTGGAAAAAGTTGTTAACTTATACCAAGAAACATGGGCTACCCTGAATGCCTACAAAAGAAAGGGGAAGGCTCTGAGCACCACTATGACACTGAGAGTATCTCCATGTTACATTAACACATTGGGCAAGGCTCTATTCCCCAAGGAGACACGAGAGAAAGTCACTAATTTTCTAGAATACTGTGGAAGTATGTGAGCACCACTGGATGTTGGGCAGAGTTTCATAGTAACTGAAATGGTTCCATAGGCCTGAAGCCTCACTACAATATTTAGGAAGCCCCTGACACACAAACACACTGAGAAAGATGGCAAGCACCAATGTGATGCTGGGAATGGCAATTACCTCCACAGAGACCATGTAGAAGGCCCTGGGATTCATCCAGAAAACTTGAACAACATGGAACCCACTATTATCTTTCAGAAGATTCAAAGACTCACTCTGAGGCTGGAAGTAACAGAGAATTTATTGAGACTCTGTGAAATGCACTGAACCTCATGAACAATCTGTAATAAACTCTGAAATAAAAGGATACCCTGAGGTTGGCTCAGAAACTCAGTGTTCCTCTGAAAAAGCCCATGAGAACTATTGAGACCTTGGGAAGACTCTGAGCACATGATGTAATTGTGAATGGTGCTGATGGGCACTGAGAGCCTGGGAAGGCATTGAGATCACTCAGAACCCTGGGAAGTTTGTGCACATATCAGTAGACCTGAGCAAGGGCACTTTACATTCCTAAGAATCTGAAGATTATTTTGAACAACACTGAGACAACAATGAATAAAATTAATAAATCTGAGACTTTGCTGAAGGTTTGAGCTTATTCTGTGCACTGGGCAATATTCCAAGTACCATGAAGACCATATGGACCTTTGTATACAAGACTAAAATTCTGAGGAAGGCCTTGATCCCTCCTGAGAATCTAGGGTAGGCCCTGATGCTCACTGACACTGAGATAGTCCTTCAGCCCCTCTGATACCCTGAGTGTCACTAAGACACTGTGGTATCATTGATCATCAGTGCTCCTTGGAAAACTATAGATTACCTAAGTACCTAGCATTCTATTGATACCAATAGACTCTACAGAAGGCCCTAGGCACCACTGTGACTCTGGGGAATTCCCTGAGACTCAGTAAGACTCTGGGCTGGCCCTTCATAACACTGACCTTGGGAATGACAATAAATTACAGTGACAATCTGGGATAGATTCTGAGATTTAAGAAGAAACTTTGCAAACATTCTGAACCAGCAAATTATCAAAGCCCTGGTGAGACTCTGAGAAAACCACTGAACATGACTAAAACTGCCAAATGTTCTGAAAAAACTGACAGTCTGGTAATTGCCATGAGTTCCACTGAGGCACTGGGCCATATTCTAGGTTTCTTCAAACCCTTGGGAACTAACTTCCTGAACTACACTGAGTTGGTGTGAATGTACATGGGCTCAATGAAATGCAGGATGAAGGGAAGGAGAACACGAAGGAGAAATAATCTGAGCATGATATTGAGACTGAAGAAGACCATGAAGTTCACTGAGAACCTCGGCAAGGACCCATAATCCACTGAATCAGGAAGAGAGTCCATGAGCCTCATCAGTGAGCTACAAAACCTGAATTCCACTGACACACAGGGAAAGGCCTGAACATCAATACAAATCAAGTGAAGGCCCTGAATGCCAAGAAGCAATTGTGAAAGCCTTTGAATCACTTAAACTCATGGAAACAATCTGAACACCCAGAAACACTGTGGTCAGCCCTGAGCCCTGAGCCTCACTAAAATTCTGGAGATTGTGCTGAGAATGACATATGCACTTAGGAAAACATTGAGATCCAGAATAGAACATGGGAAAGCCAGGAGCTTCCTGTTGAGCTGCAAAACCACTGTCACAAGGAGACATGGGACAGAGCCATGTAGAGGCCCCGAACCCAGCTGTAAAACTGTTTATTGAAGAACTTTAGACTCACAAAAGATGTGGAAAGAACTCTGAGACCTAATATTAACTGGCCACTCAAAAAAGACCCAAGAGAATTCCCTGAACACCTGTATGTCATTGTGGAAAGCACTGAGCCAGACTCAGATCCTGGAGAAAGCCCTGAGCTTTCAGTCCATAATATGGGGTAGCCCTGAGTGCCCCTGACACAGTGGGAAGGCCCTGAGCACCACTGTGACAGGGGAAACATCTCTGTGAAACAAACACACACTGGGCATGGCTCTATTCCCCAATGAGGAACAACCTCAGAAACTAGGGAAGGACATTATTTTCCAAGAGTACTGTGGAAGAATCTGAGCACCACTAGATATAGTGAAGGATTGTTAATCCACTGAGATATTAGGGTAGGCCCTAGGCCTCACAATGATTTTTGGGAAAGTTCTGCAACACAATCAAACTCTTGGGAAGGTGCTGAGCACAACTGTGATCCTAAGAATGACACTTAGCTCCACAGAAACCCTGGGAGAAACCCTAGGAATCATTAAGAAATCCTTAATGGCCCTAAACACAGTGTTTTATTTGGTAAGATTCACAGCCTAAAACTGAGTTTGGAAGAAGCACTGAGCATCACTGAGACTCTTGAGAATAGCACTGAGCCTTATGGACAAACTGGAAAATATCCAGAAATAATAGGAGATTCTGAGATTGGCTCTAAAACTCAGTGATCCTCTCAAAAAGGCAGTGAGAACTATTGAGACTCTGGGAAGGCTCTGATCAAGTGGTAAAATTGTAAATGGTGCTGATGTGTACTGAGAACCTGAGAAGGTAATGAGAACACTAACTTTCTTGCAAAGGCTATGAACACATCTGTTATCCTAAGGTTGAGTCATTACTATTTCTAAGAATCTGAAGAATATTTTGATCACCATTGAAACAACAGTGAATGAAATTAATAAATTTTAGAATTTTGTTAAAGCCTTGAACCTCTTCTAAACACTGGGCAATATCCAAGCCCCCTTCTTGTCACTAATTTTCTGGGGACCCCCTGATCATCAATGTGACCTGGGAGGACTATAGGTTCACTGAATTTCTGAGAAGGTAATGACACCACAGAGACTCTGCAGAAGACCCTGGGTAACACTGTAACACTGGGAATGACAATGAACTCCACTGAGAACCTGAGAAACATGCCGAGATTTGCTTACAGTCTGACGAAAACTCTGAACCCAGTGTGTCTTTAGGGAACTATCTAATCCCTGATCACACACTGGATACAAAATGGGACGTGAATGAGACATTGAAAAATGCCCTAAGGAAAATGGAGTGTCTGGTAATGGTCATGAGTTCCATTGAGGCAATGGGCAAAGCCTTTGGCTCTTTGAATACCTGAGACAATTTCTGACCTACACTGAGTTGCTGAAAATGTCCAAGAGCTCATCTGAATGCACAAGCATGGGAATGAGAACACTGAGATTCTTGGGGAACACCCTGACAATGGCCATGGGACTAGAGGAGTCCATGTAAACCACTGAGACCCTAGGCAAGGACCCACGATCCACTGAATCAGTACCAGAGTCCATGAGCATCCTCAGTAACCTGCAGAATCCCTGAATCCAAGTAACACAGTGGGGAAAGCCCTGAATGCCAATTACAAACCACTGCATGCCAAGTGACTCTTTTAAAGACCGTTGAATCACGTCATGGAATGAATAGCCCTGAATAACCCTGAAATTCTATGATCAGCCCTGAGTTACACAGAAATTCTAGAGATTATCCTGTGAACAGCAGATTCACTGTGGAAGGCATTGAGGCCCTCTAAAAAAACATAGGAAAGCCATGAGCTTTCTTGTTGACCTAGAAAACCTCTCAGACAAAAGGAGACCCTGACCCCTCTGCTACCCTGAAGAAGGTCCTAGCATCACTAAAACTCTTGGGCAGACCCTGGTGATCAAAGTGACCTGTGAAGACTATAGCTCACTGATTGTCTTGGAAGGCAGTGACACCACAAAGACTCTGCAGAAGGCCCTGGGCGCCACTGTGTTCTGGAGAAATGCCCTGAGACTCAGTTAGACTCTGGGCTGGCCCTGAGCAGCACTGTAACCCTATGAATGACAATGACTACACTGAGGATGTGAGAAAGATCCTGAGATTTAGTGAGACTCTAGCAAAACCCTGAATCCAGTGTGTCCTTGTGGAACTATCTAATCACAATTGAGACTCTACAAATAGCATTAAACATGACTGAGACACTTCATAATGCCCCGAATCAATCTGAGATCCTGGTAATGGCCATGAGTTCCACTGTGTCCCTGGGCTCATCCTTTTGTTCTTTTAAAACCTGGTGAACATCCTGAAGCACACTGACATCTGGGACTGTTGAAGAGCTCCCCTGAAATTTCTGAAGAAAGGAAGGAAAACATCAGTTCCCTGGGAGAACTTACTGCTATGACTGTGAGACTGAAGGAGACCATGATATCCACTGAGACTCTGGGCAATGTTATGGAACAAATTGTATGTGCCTTGAACAGATAAACTCCATTTTAACCTGAGATTTCATTTTATGTATGCAACCCTGGGTGTTTGAAAAATGTTCCTATTATTCTTATACAATGTATTATTAAGAAATATATCTGTGTGCTGGGTTTGTAGCTCAGTGGTTGAGCACTTTTCTTGCATGCATGAGGCACTGGGTTCAATTCTAGCACCACATTAAAAAATAAATAAACGAAGGAAAAGTATTTTTTAGAAAAGAAATAGATTTATAACATATCTTTTTTAGTTCCTATTTTTCTTGGACAGTGCACTGTATCCTGTACTGGGTAATTTTGATCCACTTCCTGCATTGCTATTGTTTTGACTTACTGATTGCTTGTGGTTTGGGGCTATAAAAGAGATATCCTACCTTTTGCAAGGGGTGGAGATTTGCAGAGGCACCTTGGTCACTGTCCCAGACCCACCATTGAATAAATTTCCATGTCTTGCTTCAACACTGGCCTCATGATTCATTTGAAATGCACAACATTGGGAGGATCCAGTAAGATTCCTGGAGTCAGGGCTGTGGCTCTTGAGCACACCAGTATTCCAGATCCTTGGACACAGAGACGTGTGCCCTTTCTATCAAGTTTGGTAGCTCTCTGACCTGTGAGGTTCTGGACCCCCTGCAGTGACCAATTCAAGGCTGCCCATGAACGTGTGGCTCTTGCCTGTAAACCCAGATCTGGTGAGAGTCAAACTTGTAAACTCAGCACTTTGTGAAAGTGTACCTGATGGGACCCTGGGTCATTCACCCAGAAAGCCAGTAAGTGAGTCCTGATGAAAGTCTTGTTTCTGGGTATTGGAGGAGACAGTGTCTTGTCCACCACTATCTGTCTCTTGTTTGTTCATGTCCATCCATGTGTTCCTGACATTGTTGTCTGTCCCCAAAACCTTGTCAAATTCTTCACTTAAAACTTACTTTTATTTCTGCCAAGTGTTTTAATTGTCAGCTTTGTCATGGGAAACCTAATGCAAAAGTGGCTTGATTGCTCTCTGGGTAAAAAAAAAAAAAAAGGTTAAAATGCCCCAGGCAGCTCACTAAGGCATGCACTGGAATGTAAACAGCTGCCAAAAGCCTCCAGATGGGACCAATCTGAAACTGAAGGAAAAGTGTCAGATCACCTTCTCCCTTCCTGGCTGAGGCACAGAGCAATGGTTTCAGGGCACTCTCTCTTTCTCTCTCTCATTCTTTCTCTCCCTGTGTCTATTTCTTGCTTTCTCATGCTGTTTTACCATTAAGGGCAATATCATTTTTTTCCAGGAATCTTGTTTTTAAGATTCTATAGTTTTTAGTTCATGATTTTGATCAACTGCACCTAGGTTAATGTGTTTTTCTAATCAGATCTATTTTATCCATCTATAGACTGTGTGTGTATATGTGTGTGTGTGTGTGTGTGTGTACACACACACACACACACAAACACACACATACTCTGCTTTTTTTAGTGGCCAAATTATAAGGGTTAGCTCTCAATCTATTAGATTTTTAAAAAGCTTTGAGGCTTTTGTTTTTTTCTGTATGTATATTCACTGGTATATTGTCATGTCTCCATGTTTGGTATCAAAATTGGCATATAAACTCATAGGCTAAAGTGTTGAAAAATGGATCCAAATACCTTTGGTTCACATGATTTAAAGGGTTCAATTTAAATTAGGTAAACAATAAAATAAACATGTCTTTATAATTACTAACTCACAAGTTTTTCTAGGTGGCCAAATAACTAATAAAATATTGATGTTTATAAAATCTGTTTTGTCCATTATTTCTAGGATTGTTCATCAACAAGGAAGAGATGACTAATGCTTTTGATACAGTTCTCTGATATCTTATTTTTTAAAAATAAGTAAATTGGATTTGACATATATACATGGAGTTGGAGAATATCATGCAAAGTGAAGTAAGCCAATCCCCCCAAAAAAATCTGTAGGACAAAAATTTAGCAAATGGATGGCATTAGAGCAGATTATGCTAAGCGAAGCTAGCCAATCCTTAAAAACAAATGCCAAATGTCTTCTTTGATATAAAGAGAGCAACTAAGAACAGAACAGGGAGGAAGAGCATGAGGAAAAGATTAACATTAAACAGAGACGAGTGGGGGGAGAGAAAGGGAGAGAGAAGGGAAAGCATATGGAAATGGTAGGAGACCCTCAATGTTACACAAAATTACATATAAGAGGTTGTGAGGGGAAAGGGGGGGAAAACAAGGGAGAGAATTAAACAACAGCAGATGAGGTAGAGAGGGAAGATGAGAGGGGAGGGGAGGGGGGATAGTAGGGGATAGGAAAGGCAGCAGAATACAACAGTCATTAATATGGCATTATGTAAAAATTGTGAATGTGTAACTGATGTGATTCTGCAATTTGTATTTGGGGTAAAAATGGGAGTTCATAACTCACTTGAATCAAATGTATGAAAGATGATATGTCATGAGCTTTGTAATGTTTTGAACAACCAATAAAAAAATGTAGCAAAGAGGTTCAGTATAAACTTTCTGAGTATTCACAAAACAATAGAAAAATAAAATTAACTTCTCTACAGGTAAAGAATCCTTGTATCAAGTCTCATCATGAAATCTTTCATTTCTTTTTCTTACTTTCCAAAGCACAGACTTCTAGTAGATAAACCCCAAAAAAGATTTTACCTAGTATTTCAAAATATAAAGATTCATAAAAACAGTCCAAAAAAGTCCTCAGAAGTGCTATTCCCATGGCAGAGGACCGAACTTAACAAAATATCCCATTAATCATCTTAATAATTCTTTACATTTATTTAGAGTCTTTAGAATTGTAGAAATAATTTTTTTATTCTCTAAGGACAAAGTATTCCCAGATATTAAAAAGTTTAACATCACAGATTTTCTCCTGTTTAATTCACTCACTTTCTACAATTCAGCTGACAATACTCTGAAATCCTAACTGCGCTTAACTTTTTAAACAGAAATTCCAAACCTACTAAATTTCTAAAATTTACCCTGGAATCCTTGTAGGGGTCACCAATTGTCAGGTCACCAATTGTCCAGTCTCAAAACTAAAACACTCAAGGTCACTCCAGGTGAACTGGGCCGCATAAAATAACCACACAGAGACAGAGAAATACCTTTATGTTTGGGTCCTATTAAGGTTCCTGTGATCTTGGGTGTCCATGGAAAGAGACAGGAGGCCCTGAGCAACCCTATGACAATGTGAATATCCCTGAGTTTCAATGACACACTAGGCAAGGAACTAATCCCCATTGAGACACTAGTGAAGGCCAATAATTTCCCAAGAATACTGGGGGGAAAATCTAAGCATTACTAGATATTGTGAAGCATCCTAAAACCCACTGAAAGATTAGGGCAGGCCCCAGGTTCACTATGATATTGGAAAGGCTCTGACACTCAATTAAACACCAAGAATATCCTGAGCACCACTGTGATACTGGGAATGGCACTGAGCTCCACAGAGACACTGGAAAATGTCCCTGGGATTCAGTAAAAAAATAAATAAATAAAACCTAAAAGGCCCTGAACTGAATGCTTCCTTTGTAAGGTTCATTGTCACTCTGAAGCTGGAGGAAGCTCTGAACATCAACTGAGACCCTGAGAATAGCACTGAGCCTATGGAGAAACTCTATAAAACCAAGAAAAAAGGAGGCACTGTGGATGGCTCTGAAATCCAGGGAGGTCTACAAAAGGCAATGAGAACTATTAAGACACCTGCAGAGAACCTGAGAACAAGGTGATCATGGGAATGGTGCTCATCTGCACTTAGATCTTGTGAAGGTCATGAGACCACAAAGACTTCTAGGAAGGCTGTATACATCTGTCAACCCAAGGAAGGTCTTTAGCATTCTTAAGACTCTGAAGAAATTTTGAACACCACTGAGAAATCAGTGATTAAATTAAAACACTGAGACATTTATTGAGGACATCAGCCTCATCTAAGCACTGCGCAGTAATCTGAGCACCAGGAAGAACATGTGGAAGATTCTAAACATGACAAAAATTCTGAGGAAGGCCTTGAGCCCTCCTGAGCCCTTCTGATATAAAAAAGAAGGCCCTGAGTGTCATGAAGACTCTGAGGTAGGACCTGATCATCAGTGAAACCTGGGAACACTATAGCATCACTGATGCCTGGAAAGGCAATGATATCAATAACACTCTGGAAGAGGCCCTGGGAAGCACTGGGACCCTGGGAATGCCCTGAGACTCAATAAGATTCTGGACTGGTCCTGAGCAACCCTGTGACCCTGGGAATGACACTGAACTCTACTGAGAACTTAGTAAAGGTGCTGAGATTTTTCTGAGACCCTGGCAGAAACCCTGAGCATGGTACCATTGAGCAACTACCTAATTCCAGCTGACACCCTGGGAATAGCACTTCATATGACTGAGACACTGCAAAATTCCTTGAGAAACACTGAGAGTCGGTTATGACCATGAGGTCCTCAGATGACCTAAGCAGGGCTTTTAGCTCTTTGAAATCCTGGGGAACACCCGACCCCACTTAGATGCTGGGAATATCTATGATCTCTACTGAATATCCAAGGAAATGAAAAAGAACACTAAGACTCTGAGAAAAACACCCTGAGCATGACTGTGAGACTGGAGGAGACCATGAAACACACTCATACCTGGGCAAGGTGCACACTCGGTTGAACAATATGAAATGCTGTGATCCTCTTTAGAGACCTGCAAAATCTTTGAATTCCACTGGGGAATTACACTGGAGAAAGTCCTGAGCCCAAATTAGATACCATTGAGAACCTTAATGCCAAGAGACACATTTGAAGGCCTTTAAATCACACTAATGGAGGGGCTGAGGATGTGGCTCAAGCAGTAGCGCACTTGCCTGGCATGCGTGCGGCCCGGGTTCAATCCTCAGCACCACATACAAACAAATGTTGTGTCCGCTGAAAAACTAGAAGATAAATATTAAAATTCTCTCTCTCTCTCTCTCTCTCTCTCTCTCTCTCTCTCAAATAAATAAATAAAAAATCACACTAATGGAAACCATCTGATTATTTCTGAAATACTATGTACAGCTCTGAATCACACTGAAATTCTTCAAATGGTGCTGAGTACTATGTATATTCTGTGGAAAGCACTGAAGACCACTAATGAACATGCAAAAGCCATGAGCTTCATTGTTTATCTCAACAAGCTCTGAGACACAGGGAGACCCTGGGAAAGTTTGACATCTCTTGTTGTGGCTTTGATGTGAGTTGTACTCTAAACCTTCACATGTGAGACTCTACTAGAAGGATCTGAAAAGAGCATTAATATAACCAGTGATTTAATCCCCTGAATTGGATTAACTAGTGATCACTGAAGGATGTTAAGGTGTGGCTGGAGGAGTTGGGAATTTGGGGGCATGGCTTTCTGGTATATATTTTGTATCTGGTGAATGAAGTTATCTTCTGCTTTATGTTGGTCATGTGAGTTTCTTCCCTCTGCCACACTCTTTCACCATGATGTCCCTCCTCACTTCAAGCCCTGAGATATGGAGCCAGCCTTCTATGGACTAAGACCTCGAAACCATGAGCCCTCAAATAAACTTTTCCTCCCCTACAACTGTTCTGGTGGGGTGATTTTAGTCACAGTACTGAAAAAGCTGACTAAAACAGATATTGGTTCCAAGAATTGGGGTAATTTGTGTGACTAAGTGACCATGTATTTAGTAAGCATTTTGAGCATTTTAAAATTGGTGGGAGGAATTTGAGATGTGTAGCAGTGCAAGATGGAAATGCTCTAGATTGTTATAAACAGAAATTAATGGCTGATTCTGGTGGGAGCTCAGAAGACCAGAATGGCAATAGGACAATTGTCAGTGAAGACCAGGCTCAAAACGGTTCAGATGGAGGACTGTATTGGAATTTGGAGTAGCAGCCATTCCCGTTATATTCTAGCTGAGAAAGTCTGCATTTTGCCCGGGTCCTGAGACTTGCAGTGGGGCTGATTTTAGAAGAGAGTGTCAGTTTTGGTTTTTTGTTGTTGTTTTGGGTTTTTGTTTTTTTTCTATTAGTTGAAGACAGACACAGTATAGTCTCTTTTACTTATTATTATTATTTTTTTTTTTGATGTGGTGCTGAGGATCAAACCAAGTGCCTCACACATGCTAGGTGAGCTCTCAATCACTGAGCCACCACCCAGAAGTGATTGGCTTCTTTATGTGGTGGAGGAAATCTCTAGGTGGCATAGCATTCAGGTAGTGGCATACATATTGCTGGCACCTTTCAGCCAAATTTATTATAATATTCAGGAGCAAAGAGCAGAGCAGATTTGAAAAAACTGAACTTGACAGACTCCAAAACTGGGACTAAGGAAGTTGCAGTTGTTGAAGTCAGTAGCACCACTACAAATATGCTAAAGACTTTGACCAGAGACAATAAGAAAGATGGCTTGAAGGCATCTCAAAATCTGGCAAGACCACACCTATCTCAAGTTCCCTGGAGTCGAGGTGAGAATTTTCTGAAGAGACCAGAGGGGCATCTTTCTTACACAAGGGGGCCAAGAAAGTTTAGGAAATCATGGTGGAAGAGTGTGGCAGAGTGAAGCAGCTCACACGATGAACAGGGACGAGAGGGAACTCCACTCACAAGATATAAAATATATACCCCAAGGCCTTGCCCCCAATGTCCCACCTCTTTCAGTCACACCCCACCAAGCTTCAGTTGCCACTCATTAATCCCTAACAAGGAACTAATTAAAAAACAGGCTCAGCTGCTCAAACACTCAGAGGCTGCTGCAGCCAGGATCCCTGGAGGCTTGGCTATGGCTCAACATGGTGGTAGACCTTGGTGCCAATCATGCGGTTCTGGTTCTGTATAAATGTAGGATGCTGGAGTTTGGGACTTATGGAGGGTCCCGCCAAGATTTCAAAAGAAGGCCTGGGAAGCCAGACAAAGTACAACAGGATTGGAGTCCATGCAGGCACCTGAGAAGTCTGGAGATGTGAGGAGGAAACTGAAGTTGCAATGGAGACACCCTCCCCTCCCCCATTAAGAAATGCCAGTAACATGAGACATCATTCTTGGAAAGCTTCAGGAATTGAGCAGAGACAGGCAAAAGAATGGCCCCTTGGGCTACAACCAACAAGGCAACAGGGGCAAAGATACACAAGACCTTTGGAGAGAACATCATGATGCCATGTGTACCAGATGCTGACACATAACTGCAGGGCCTGTTTGACCAGCTGGATTTTAGTCTTGCTTTGGTCCTATGCCTTTTTTCTATGCCCTGAATTTTGTGAATGGAGATGTACCCATTATATATCGCATAATTGTAAATTACTTTTAATTTTATACAAACTCATAATGAAAGATTGCCTTGAGCCTCAAAGAAGACTGTGGACTTGAACTTTGAGCAGACTTGGAACAGATGAAACCATAAAGACTCTTGGGAATGGACAAAATGTACTATGCATTGTGAGATGGTTGTGAGTTTTTAGGCCAGGTGTGGAATGTTATGGTTAGGATGTAGGGTGTCCCCCAAAAGCTCACATGGGAGACAATGCAAGAAGGCTCAGAGGAGAAATGATTGGGTCCTAAGAGCCTTAACCCAATTAGTAAATTTATTCCCTGACAGGGATTAACTGAGAGTTAACTGAAGTCTGGTAGGTAGGGTGTGACTGGAAGAGGTGGGACATGGGGGCATCACTTTGGGGTATAGATATTAAATCTTGTGAGTGGAATTCCCTCTCTTCCCCCTGTTCATCTTGTGAGCTGCTTTACTCTGCCACACTCTTCCACCATGGTTTCCTGCTTCAACTCAAGCCCTGAGAAATGGAGCCAGTCTTCTCTGCACTAAGACCTCTGAAACTGTGAGACCTCAAATAAACTTTTCCTTCTCCACAGTTGTTCTGTTTAGAACCTTACATTATACCAGCAAAAAAAGCTGACTAAAATTTACCACCCCACTTAGACCCTACAGGAGGCCTCCAACCCCACTGAAAAGCTGTTGGAAAGCATTTTTTTTTAATTATTTTTTAGATGGACACAATATCATCTTTGTTTCATTTATTTATTTTTATGTGGTGCTGAGGATCCAACCCAGGGCCTCTCATGTGCTAGGTAAGCACTCTACCACTGAGACACAACCCAGCCCTGTTTGAAAACTTTAGCCTCACTGAAGCTCTAGGGGAAAGAAAACAAACCTGAAAGATTCCCTGAGCCCCTGTAAGCAATTGGGAAGCACTGAGCCACACTGAGGCCCTGGAGAAAGGCCTGAGTTTACACAAAGGAACATGTAACCCTGAGATCAACTGACTGCAGAAGGCCCAGAGCCCCACAATGACACTGGGAATCTCCCTGAGTTTCAATGGCACACTGGGCAAGGAATTTTTCCCCACTGAGACACTGGTGAAGGCCATTGTTTACCCAGGATATTGTGGAAGAATCTAAGTACCACTAGAGAGTGGGCAGAGTTCATTAAGCCACTGAATCAGTAGGGTAGGCCCTAGGTCTCACTAAGTCTCTTGGGAAGGCCCTGACACGCAGCCAAACTCTAGGGAAGATACTGAGCACAAATGTGATGCTGGGAATGAAACTTAGCTCCACAGAGATCCTGGGCAAGGCCCTGGGATTTATCGAGAAAGACCAAAAGACCCTGAACCCAGTGATTCCTTTGAGAAGATTCAGAGCCTTGATCTGAGGCTAGAAGAAGCACTGAGTAAAACTGACACTCTGAGAACAGCACTGAGCCTCATGGAGAACATGTAAAAGATCCTGAAGACAAAGAGGACTCTGAGCATGGCACTGAAACTCCATGAGCCCTAGGAAAAATAATAAGGCCTATTGAAACCATGTGAAGTCCCTGAGTGTAGTGGTGTCCCTCCTCCACCAATGAATCTTAATTAAGCCTCTCCAGGTACCTTCAACATATGTGTTCTTATTAAGAGAATATCAGAAAAAATTCTGGCAAAAAAAGCCCAAATGTGGTTAGACTTTCTGTTTCCTGTTACTCTGTCTTGTAAAAACTAAGTTTGGCAAAAGACATGTGATGTTACTTTTGCTTTTGTATTAAAGCATATAACCTATGACTAATCTTAAAAAAAAAAAAAAGTCAAATAAAAGCACTCTGTATGAACTAAATATATATATATATATATTAGGTAGACTCCAGCAAAAGTGAAAGTTCAAGCCCCTCCTCCCAGTGGGTATAAAGTCCAAAGAATTTCTAGACTCATGGTTCAGAGGAGGAAATTTTAGGATATAGCCAAACTATGAACCAGCTGTGGCCAATAAACCTATTTTCTGCTAATTCCTCAGGTGTCCAGCCTCATTTGTCCTGCAACATTTGGCAATCCACATGAGAAGGTAATGGTGAAGTTCCCTCTCTTGTCTCTCAGGTCTGGATTCTCTGGGATGTTGGAGGGCAATGCTTCCCCTTAGCATACCACAGAGGCAAATCATTGACTGAAGGAGGAACAACTCACCTGAAACCTCAGAACTGCCACCCTGAAGCACAACAGAACCCATGAGGAACAGGAACCAGAAATAGAAAACTAGGAGTACCACCTGACCAAACAGGTAGATCCTGGGTCCCTCGGTGGTAGCCCATCTGACTTACCCCAAGAGGCCTAGGTAGTGGGTACAGAGGCTTGTTCAACATCTGAGGGTCCTGAATAACCCTCCAAAAGGAGTTGGAACCAAAAAGGATCCAGGGAGTCACCTAATTAGTCTCTGTTTGGGGTCAGCAAGCATAGGGGAAACCATGCCTCCCTGTTTGTTTGTGTAATTTGGGGGGTTTGAAATTTTGCTCTGACCATTGTTGTCGTGAGATTGAAATAAATCACTGAGTGTATCCTAAGCAGGAAATGAAATGTTTATTCATTAGCTGGCCATCAGGATTTACCAGCTGATGGGCTAAGGGGAAGACTGCAAGTTTACACCTTTTGAACCCCTCTAAGGAATAGTTCAAAACCACATTAATCATAAGTGGCAATTGCTATGATTCAAACTAAACAAACATCATGAGATATAAAATCCTAAGCAGGAAGGGAAGTGGTTCAAAATAACTCTATTTGAGGACAACTTAAAGAATGGTTACTAACATCTAGGCAATCATTCTCTGACAGGGTACTTTATGCAAGAAAAATGGAAAACAAAAAAAATTTTACATTGCATAAGAACAGAAAAAAAAAAGGTGTTTCTAAACAGGGTGTGCTAAGCAGGATCAGAATGGCAGAAGCAGAGTTTTCTCATGGGAGAAGCATTTCTTACGTGACATGGAGTCTCAGGATAAAATGGAGTCTGTTTGGTCATTGCTCATATAGTTTGGCCCATAACACCATGTCTGTGTGAAAGTGTAAATGAGATGAACAAGGAAAGAATTCAGATGTAACTAAAGTACCAAAGTGAGTGCTGAGTCCCAATTCATGGTTCCATGGAACCTCATTCTGTCTGTGGCAGAATTCCACCAACCAACACCTAGGTGGAAGCTCCAGGTGGGGGATTGATATGAACCCACAAGGCTAAGCAGACACTCAGTCCTGAGAGGAGAGAAACTGGAGATGTACCAAGTGATTATTGTCATAGTTGTGTGACAACAATGCAGGGTGGAACATGGGAGGCACACAAAATAACTGAATCCCTTAATCCCCTTGGAATGTCTGTTGAGAAACCTTAAGAAAGGCTTTAGGGGAGTCTATGGGGTGAAATTCACTCAGCAAAGTTGTGTTCTCTCTGTGAATTAGAATGGCCAAGCTTAGGGGTGGGCTGGCCGCCAGAAGGATCCTTAATTGAAAGTGTCATTGCTGAGGTCTTTTGAATAGTTACTGGAACTCCTGGACACCCAGAATAGTTCCTTGATTGCTGGCAAGAGATAGCCTAGAAACACACCCCTTGGTTAAGAGCCTGTCTAGCTGGACAATCCAAGTTGAGGTTAGCTCAGATTTTAGCATCCTCTAAGACCTAAAAAAGGCAACTAAGAAAAGAAAATCTGACAAAAAAAAAACACAGCTTTGCCTGGTGAGCCAGAAGAGAGCCCACCTCCTTACCTGCCACTCTACACAACATTTCCAAGACCACTGAGACAATGGGCAGTCCCCGCAGCCCCTAATCCCCAGAAACAGCTGATTATGGCTCTTCAAAACAGCTACTCCTCCCCCTATGAGGTCCTCAAGGCCAGAGGCTTCCCAAGGGCCAAAGAACCCTCCTCCACCTTGCAGGATCAAGACGGGAACCCAGCCTAAGACCAGAGAAAGAACCCAGCTGAGAGCTCTCCAGATGCCCTTGTGAGAGACTAGAGGACCTGCCTACGTTGTCCAGGAAGAAATCGTCTGAGGGGCTCAATGCATTTTCAAATATCAGGCTTTTGCCTCCAATGATCTCTGAAATTGGAAAAATCACACTTCCTCCTACACACTGAAATCTCAGACCATGATTGATATGATGAAATCTATTATCCAGACCCACTAACCTACCTCCTTGTTAAGGCTTGGATGTGAGTGTCCCCCAAAAGCTCACATGTTAGATAATGCAAGAAGATTCAGAGGAGAAATAATTGGGTTGTAAGACCCTTGACCCTATTAATTATTTAAATCCCCTAACAGGGATTAACTGAGTTTAACTAAAGTGGTAGAGTGTGGCTGGAGAAGGTGGGAATTGAGGTGTGACTTTAGATATATATTTGTTTATGGCAAGTTCGTTCATGTTTTCTCTCTCTCTCTCTCTCTCTCTCTCTCTCTCCCCTTGCTGATCAACATGTAATCTGTTTCCCTCTACCACATGCTTCTACCTTGACATCCTGCCTCACTGGAGCCCCCAAAATAGAGTCACCTTCTATGGACTAAGACATCTGAAACCGAGAGCCCTCAAATAAACTTCTTCTCCTTTAAAACTGTTCTCATCAGATGCTTTAGTCACAGCAGCAAAATACCAGACTAAAACACTGAGGGACTGCTGCCAACTACTTCAGAAGATGGAAAATGGGTGACCAAAGCTCTTTTAAAAAGCTAGAAGAACAGGTCCAGATACACAAGGCAACATCCAAGCCTATGCCCAGGCCCTGTTCCCCAACACAGACTCAGGGTGGGACCCCAGCAAAGATGAAGACCTCCAAAGTTAAAGAGATATCAAGAACCCCTCATAGGAAGCCTAAAAGCTGGGAAGGAGAGCCTTAAACATGAACAAGATGTCAGAAGTTCTCCAAAAGCCTGATGAAAGCCCCAGCCAGGTCTATGAACAACTTTATGAAGCCTCTGACTCTTCACTCCCTATGATCCTGAGGCACCAGACAACCAGCAGGTGGTCAACACAACCATTGTAAGACAGGTCCACAGTGACAGTCACCCAAACTACAAAACACTAGAGGGTTTTGCTGGGAAGAATGCCACCAGAGTGTTTGTCAATCAAGACCAAGAGACCCAGCAGACTGAAAGATGAAGAAGATGGTTTCTCCTGGCAGCTGCCCTTACTATAAACCCAGAAATCACCAAAAGGGGTTCCCACCAGGACAAAGCCAAAACAAATATCAAAGTAGGGACCACATGCAGGGCACAAGAATGGTCTCAACCAACCTCCTCACCCAGAGATTAGACTGAGACTGAGACTAAACCATGCACCCACTGCCATCTAGAGGGCCCTGGAAAAATAAATGCCTTAAACTGAAGAAAGCTCAATGAGTTCCTGCTACTCCTTACCAGGATAAGAGAGACCAAATTACTCAAGCATGATACCAGTCCTACAAATGTGTCCCCCAAGATGCTCACTACCCAGACACCCCTATGATGCCCATGAGAAAATTTTTGTTGGAATGGAAGCCATGAAAAATTATGATGAGGAATAGGAACAACTGGGCTCCATTTGGGGCCCCCAGGAGCCTATGGTTCAACACTTATAGGGAACAAAAATATGGACTTTATGGTGAATGCTAGGGCTCAACATTTGTTTGTGACCCAACATGTGGGCCACTTTCAAAGAAAGAGACCACAATTGTAAGGGCCCCAGGAAACAAAACTCATCATCCTTTCCTGTTACCACAGCATTGAAATTTAGCAGGCCATGAAGAAGTCCATGAGATACTGAACATGCCAGATTGCCCAGTTCAATTGATATGTTGAGACTTAGTAGGAAAGCTCCAAGACCAGATAATTGTTGATGCAAAAGGCCAGTCAGTGCGATCATTGGGAAAACCTGAATCAAATATTTTAACCCTGACAATTCCCTGGAAAGATGATGGCACCTCTTCAACCTAGTGGAAACATCACAACAGGAAACAGACATCCCTTTCCAACCACAAGAAGTATAGACAGAGGTCAACCCACCTCAACTAGCCAAAAATTTTCTCCCAGTGGTGATGAAATTTGAACCTGAAGCCATACTGGTACACTGAGATGACATTATATTCCTTATAAGGCAAAAATTGGAATTCAAAAACATTTGGACACACTTTTACAATATGGAATTCTCAGAACTCGCCAATCACCATGAAATACACCTCTTTTGCCTGTTCAGAAACAGAAACTGATGATTATTGGCCAGCCCCAGATTTACATGCAGAAAATCAAGCCAGAGTCACCTTACATCCTGTGGTCCCCAATCCACATAATCTCCTAAGTCTGCCCCCAGCTGAGGCGGGCTACTTTACATGTCTGGACCTTAAAGATGCCTTCTTCTGCATGCAATTAGTACCGCAGAGTCAGCCACCCTTTGCCTTCCAATGAGATGACTCCAATGGGAACAAGGGCCAATTGACCTGGACTAGGTTACCACAAGGTTTCAAAAATCCACCAACCATCTTTGGGATGGTGCTGGCCTCTGACTTAAAAGCCTTTCCTGCAAAACAATGTGGATGCACTTTGTTCCAATATGTAGATGATCTGTTCCTGTCTGGAGCAACCAGAGAAGACGGCATAAAAAGAACACAGCTGCTTCTCACTCTCCTATGTAAGGCTGGTTACAAAGTTTCAAAAAAGAAAGCCCAGATCTGTCAAGAAAAGTAAAGAACCTTGGTTTCTGTCTGATTCAGGGACAGTGGCAACTGGGCTACAAGAGGAGACAGATGACCTGCTCAATTCCAGTCCCTTCAACCTGCTGTCAAATCAGAGATCTTTGGTGCTGCTGAATTCTGCTGTGTCTGGATCCCCAACTTTTCAGTTATGGTAAAACCCCTCTGTGAAGGCCCAAAAAGGGGAGAATAGGATCTGCTATTTGGGGGGCCAACAAAATAAAAGGACTTTGAGGACACTAAAAAAGCACTCACCAATACACCTGGACTAGGACTTTCTAACCTCACAAAGCCTTTCTTCCTCTATGTCCATGAATGGTATGGAATAGCTGTAGGGGTCCTGACTCAAATGCTGGGTACATGGCACATCCAGTGGCCTATCTATCTAAACAGCTGGACTCTGTATATAGCCCAAGGCTGGCCACCTTGCTTATGGGACCTTGCAGCCATGGCCCTACTGGTGTTGGATGTTAATAAACTGGTTATGAAACAAGAATTAGGTGTCCATGTTCCTCATTAATTTTCACATTATCAGAGTAAAGAGGATAATATTGGCTGAATAATGAAAGAATGGTCAGATACCAGGGCGTGTTCTATGAAAATCCACATAGCCATGTGTAAGTTGTCTGGCACTCTAAACCCAGCAACTCTGATGCCTATCGGAGCAGGACAACCTATTACAACTGCACTGATGTCATGGGTGAAGTGTTCTCCAGCAGACCAGACCTGACAGACAAGAGCCTATTAACCATGATGCAGAATACTTCAGAATTGAAAGCAGATGGAGACAGCCCTGAGCTTATACTCAGAAACCTGTGGTGGCTCTGAGGACCAAGGACACATTGTGGAAGTCCCTGGCCACCACTGTGACAATGGGAATGTCCCATAAGCTCAAGGACGCACTGGGCAAGACACTAATCCCCACTGAGTCATTAATGAAGGCCATTAGTTATCTAGAATACTGTAGAAGAATCTAAACCCCACCAGATATTTTGAAGAGTCCTTAAACCTGCTGAAATAGAAAGGAAGACCCTAGTTCTCACTATTACTCTTGGAAAGGTCCTGACATAAAATCAAATCCTGGAGAACAGCTGAGCACAACTGTGATGCTGGAAATGGCACTCAGATCCACAGAGACTCTAGGCAATTCCCTGGGATTCAATGAGAAACTCTGAAAAACCCTGAACCTACCGTTTGCTTGGGAAAGATTCAGAGACTAGCTCTGAGGCTGGGAGAAGCAGTGAGCATCACTGAGATCCCAAGAATAGCACTGAGCCTCATAGAGAAGGTGTTAAAGAGCCTTAAAGAGAAGGGGATTCTGAGAATGGTTCTCAAACTCAGTGAGCCCCTAGAGAAACCAATGGCACCTATTGAGAACCTTCAGGAAGGCCCAGAGATCTTACAGACCTTGGGAATGGTGCTGTGCTTCACTGAGAATCTGGAAAGGCAATGAGACACTGAGATTTTGGGGAAGGCCATGCATACATCTGTCAACCTAAGGAAGACCCTGAGCCCCCTAATACTCTGAGTAGATTTTGAACACTATTGAGTCAATAGTAAATGAA
>NW_026000001.1:5359611-5411391 GCF_001458135.2 Marmota marmota marmota
AAAAAAAAAAAAAAAAAAAAAAAAAAAACCTAGACAATACTCTGAGGTCCTTCCGATAAGCCATGGAAGTGAACACTGAGCCAGACTGAGACTCTGGAGAAAGCCCTGAGCTTCCACTAAGAAACATGGAGTAGCCCTGAGTACAACTGACAGAGTGGATAGGCCCTGAGCCACACTATGACAATGTGAATAACCCTGAGTTTCAATGACACACTAGGCAAGGAACTACTCCCCATTGAGACACTAGTGAAGGCCAATATTTTCCCAAGAATACTGGGGAAAAAATCTAAGCATTACTAGATATTGTGAAGCATCGTAAAACCCACTGAAAGATTAGGGCAGGCCCCAGGTTCACTATGATATTGGAAAGGCTCTGACATTCAATTAAACACCAAGAATATCCTGAGCACCACTGTGATACTGGGAATGGCACTGAGCTCCACAGAGACACTGGAAAATGTCCCTGGGATTCAGTAAAAAAAAACAAAAAACCTGAAAGGCCTTAAACCCAATGTCTCCTTTGGGAAGCTTCAGTGTCACTCTGATGCTTGAGGAAGCTCTAAACATCAACTGAGACTCTGAGAATAGCACTGAGCCTCATGGAGAACCTGTAAAAACACAGGAAAGAAAAGGAGACTCTGGGAATGATTCTGAAACTCAGTGAGCCCTGGAAAAGGTGATGAGAACTATTAATACCTTCAGAAAGGCCTTGAGCACATGGTGACTTTGGAAAAGTGGCTGAGCTGCACTGAGCCTGGGAAGGCAATGAGACACTAAGACTCTTGGGAAGGTTGTAAATACATCTGTCAACCTAAGGGTGGCCCTTATCCTCCAAAGACTTTGAAGAAGATTTTGAACACCATTGAGACAACCATGTATAAACTTGACAACTCTGTGAATCAGGTTGAGACCTAGACTTTCTAAACACCAGGAAGTAATCTGAGCACCATGAAATCCATGTGGATCTTTCTAAGAAGATTAAAATTTTAGAGAACAGCTTGAGTCCTCCTGAGACTCTAGGGTATGCCCTGGGTCTCATTGGCACTTTGAAAAACCCTCAGCTCCTCTGGTACCCTGAAAAGGTCCTCAGTATCACTAAGATTTGGAGGAAGGCCCTTAGCATCATTGTAACCTGGGAAGACTATAGCTTCACTGAGAACCTGAAAAAAAAAGGACACCCCTCAGACTCTCAAGAAGGGCCTGTGCACCATTGTGACCCTGGGGAATGCCCTGAGATTCAATAAGATTCTGGACTGGCCCTGAGCACCCCTGTGACTCTGGGAATGTCACTGAACTCCACTGAGAACCTCAGACAGGTGCTGAGATTTTCTGAGACCCTGGCAGAAACCCTGCACCTGGTACCCTTGAGGAACTACCTAATTCCAGCTGACACTCTGGGAACAGCACTGAATATGACTCAGAAGTGGCAAAAGGCCCTGAGAAACACTGAGATCCAGGTAATGACCATGAGATCCACAGAGGCCCTAAGTAGGGCTTCTGGCTCTTTGAAAACCTGGGAAAAATCTGGAACCACACTGAGATGCTGGGAATGTCTAAGATCACACCTGAATATGCCAGGAAGGGAAAGAGAACACTAAGACTCTGGGGAGAACACCCTGAGCATGACTGTGAGACTGGAGGAGACCATGAAACACACTGATGCCCTGGGCAAGGCACTACACTTCATTGAATCAGTATGAAATGCTGTGAGCCTCTTTAGACCTGCAAAATCTTTGATACACTGGGAAAAACCCTGCACCCAAATTAGATACCAGTGAAGACCCTGAATGCCAAGAGGCACTTTTGAAGGCCTTTGAATCACACTAATGGAAACCATCTGAACATTCCTGAAATACTATGGAAAGGCCTGAGCCTCCCTGAAATGCTATAAATGGTCCTGAGTATTATGGATATTCTGTGGAAGACACTGAGGACCACTGAAGAAAGTGAGAAATCCATGAGCTTCATTGTTAGTCTCAAAAATCTCTGAGACACAAGGAGACCCTGGGAAATGTCCACAACTACAGTTATAGTTTTGATGTGACGTGTACTCCAAACTTTCACATGTGAGACAATGCAAGAAGGTCAGAGGAGGAATGATTGTGTCTTAAGAGCCTTAACATAACCAGTGATTTAATCCCCTGATTTGGATTAACTGTGTGGTCACTGAAGGCTGTTGGCATGGGGCTGGAGGAGTTGGGACATTTGGAACATGGATTTCTGATACATATTTTGTATCTGGTGAATGGAGTTATCTTCTGCTTTCTGTTGGTCATGTGAGTTTCTTCCCTCTGGCACTCTCTTTCACCATGATGTCCTGCCTCACCTCAAGCCTTGAGGTATGAAGCCAGCTTTCTGGCTTCCATTTCCAAATGGACTAAGAACTCTGAAATCATGAGCACTGAAGTAAACTTTTCCTCCCCTATGTTGTTTTTCTGGTGGGGTTATTTTAGTCACAGGAGTGAAAAAGCTGACTAAAACAGACATTGGTACCAAGAAGTGGGGTCATTTCTGTGACTAAAGGACCACATGTTCAATAAGCATTTTGAGCTTTTTGGAATTGGTGGCAGGAATTTTGAGATGTGTAGCAGTGCAAGATGCAAATGCTTTAGATTGTTGTAAGCAGAGATTAATGGCTGATTCTGGTGGGAGCTCAGAAGACCAAATGGCAACAGTACACCAGTCAGTGAAGACCAGGCTCAAGAGGTTAAGAAATGGAGGACTCTATTGGAATTTAGAGTAGAGGCCATTCTTGTTAGGTTCTGGCTGAGAAGTTCTCTGCATTTTGCTCAGGTCCTGAGACTTTCAGTGGGGCTGATTTTAGAAGTTATTGACTTTAAAAAAAAATTTAGTTGTTGATGGACACAACACCTTTATTTTTATTTATTTATTTTTATGTGGTGCTGAGGATCAAACCCAGTGCCTCACACATGCTAGGTGAGTGCTTTACCACTAAGCCACAACCCTAGCCCCAGAAGTGATTAACTTCTTCATGTGGTGGAGGAAATGTCTAGGCAGCATAGCATTCAGGTAGTGGCATACATATTGCTGGCATCTTTCAGCCAAATTTATTGTAATATTCAGGAGAAGAAAGCAGAGCACATTTGGAAAAAGTAAACTTGAAAGTCCATAAAACTAGGGCTAAAGAAGTTGCAGGTGTTGAAGTCATTACCACCTCTACAAAATATGCTAAAGACTTTGACCAGAGACAATAAGAAAGATGGCTTGAAAGCATCTCAAAATCTGGCAAGACCACACCTATCTCAAGCTTCTTGGAGTAAAGGTGAGAATTTTATGAAGAAGAAAACAGAGGGGCACCCTTTTTTATAAGGGAGCCTAGAAAGTTTTTTTTAACAGGCTCAGCTACCCAAACACTTAGAGGTTGCTGAAGCCAGCGTCCCTGGAGGCTTGATTATTGCTCAACATGGTGGCAGACCTTGGCACCAATCATGTGGTTCTGGTTCTGCATAAATGTAAGAGGCTGAAGTTAGGGATTTATGGAGGTTTCTACCAAGATTTCAAAGGAACGAATAGGAATACTGAAAAGAGCAACAGGATTAGAGTCCCTGTGGGCACTGGAAAAGTCAAAGTCTGGAGATGTGAGGAGAAAACTGAAGCTGCCATGCAGACACTCCCTACCCCGCCCACACATCACTGCCATTAAGAAATGCCAGTAACATGGGGCATCATTCTTGGAAGGCTGCGGGAATTAATCAGAGACAAGTCAAAAAAAATGGCCACTTGTGCTACAACCAACATGGCCACAGAGGAAGAGATACACAAGAACTTTAAAAAGAACATCATGATGCCACAAGTTTCAGATGCTGACACATAACTACAGGACCTTTTGACCAGCTGGATTATGGTCTTGCTCTGAACCTATCACTTCTTTCTATGCCCCTAATTTTGTGAATGAAAATGTTTACTCTGTACCCATTTTATATTGAAAAATTGTAAATTGCTTTTAATTTTATAGAAGCTCACAATGAAAGATTGCCTTGAGACTCAGAGAAGACTTTGGACTTGAACTCTGAGCAGTCTTGGAACTGTTAAGACCTAGGGGACTCTTGGGAATGGACAAAATGTACTTTGCATTTTGAGATGGTTGTGAGCTTTTGGGGACCAGGTGTGGAATGTTATAGTTATAGTTTAGGGTGTCGCCCAAAAGTTCATGCATGAGATAATGCAAGAAGTCTCAGAGGAGAAATGATTGGGTCCTAAGAGCCTTAACCCAATTAGTAAATCCATTCTCTGATAGGGATTAACTGAGTGGTAACTGAAGGCTGGTAGAATGTGACTGGAAAAGGTGGAACACTGGGGGCATGGGTTTGGGGTATATATTTTATATCTTGTGAGCGGAGTTCCCTGTATCCCTTCCTGTTCATCTTGTGAGCTGCTTCATTCTGCCACACTCTTCCACCATGATTTCCTTCTTCACCCCAAGCCCTGAGAAATGGAGCCAGTCCTCTATGCACTAAGACCTCTCAAACTATGAGCCCCCAAATAAACTTTTCTTCTCCACAGTTATTCTATTTAGGTTCTTACATTATATCAGGAAAAAAAGCTGACTAAAACAACTCAATTTAGACCCTAGAGGAGGCCCCAAACCCCACTGAGAAGCTATTGAAGGCCTTTAGCCTCACAGAAGGCCCAGGGGAAAAACTAAAAACCTGAATGAATTTCTCAGTCCCCATAAGCCAGTGGGGTAAGCACTGAGCCACAATGAGACTCTGAAGAAAGCCCTGAGCTTACACTAAGAAACAAGCAGTGACCTGGAGATCCACTGACACTGCAGAAGGCTGTGAATCCCACAATGACAATGGGAATCTCCCTGAGTTTCAATGGCACACTGGGCAAGGAATTTTTCCCCACTGAGACACTGGTGAAGGCCATTGTTTACCCAGGATACTGTGGAAGAATCTAAGTACCACTAGAGAGTGTGCAGAGTTCTTTAAGCCACTGAATCAGTAGGGTAGGCCCTAGGCCTCACTAAGACTCTTGGGAAGGCCCTGACACACAGCCAACCTCTGAGCCCCACTGTGATGCTGGGAATAAAACTTAGCTCCACAGAGACCCTGGGCAAGGCCCTGGTATTTATTGAAAAAGCCCCAAAGACCCTGAACCCAGTGTTTCCTTTGGAAAGATTCAGATCCTTGCTCTGAGGGTGGAAGAAACACTGGATAAAACTGACACTCTGAGAATAGCACTGAGCCTCATGGAGAACATGTAAATATCCTGAAGACAAAGAGGACTCTGAGGATGGCTCTGAAACTCCATGAGCCCCAGGAAAAATCAATAAGGCCTATGAAACCCTGTGAAGTCCCTGAGTGTAGTGGTGTCCCTACTCCACCAATGAAGTTAAATTATGCTTCTCCAGGTACCTTCAGCATGTGTGTGTGTGTGTGTGTGTGTGTGTGTGTGTTCATTCTTTAGTTTTAGGTGGACACTATATATATATTACATTTATGTGGTGCTGAGGTTTGAACCCAGTGCCTTGTGCATTCTAGGCGAGCGCTCTACCACTGAGCCAAAACCCCAGCCCAGTATGTGTGTTCTTATAAACAGAATATCAATGAAAATTTTTGCAAAAGACCCCACATGTGGTTAGACTTCCTACTTCCTGTTCCTATGTCTTTTAGAAACTAAGTTTGGAAACAGACTTTATAATGTTGCTTCTGCTTTTGTGGTAAAACATTTAACCACTTACCTATGTAAAAAAAAAAGTGAGAAAAAAGCACTCTCTATGAACTCAAAAAACTCATGTAGACTCCAGCAAAAGTGGAAATCTAAGCCACTCCTCTACTGGGAATAAGGTTCAAAGAATTTCTAGACTCATGGTTTAGAGGAAAAATTTTTAGGCAAAAGCCATACTCTGAACCAGCTGTAGCTAAAAAACAAAACAAAAAAAAAAAAAACTTTCTTCTGCAAATTCCTCAGGTGTTCAGCCTCATCTACCCTACTTCATTTGCAATTCACATTGGATGGAAATGGTGAAGTTGTGTCTTTTGTCTCTGGAGTCTGGTTTGTCTGGGATGCTGGAGGAGGATATTGCTTCTCCTTAGCACACCACAGAGGCAACTCTGACTGAAGGAGGAACGACATCTCAGAGCTGCCACCCTGAAGCACAACAGAACCCATGAGGAGAAGGATCCAGGAATAGGGAACATGGAGCACCACCTGACCAAACAGGTAGGTCCCAGCTTCTTCAGTGGTATCCCATCTGACTTCAACCAAGAGGCCCACATAGGTGGAAGAGAGGCTTCTTCAACATCTGAGGGTCCTGAATAACCTCCAAAAGGAGTTAAAAGAACCCAGGGAGGCACCCAATTAGTCTCTGTTTTGGGTCAGCAAGCATAAGAAATCTGTGACTCCCTTTCTGTTTGTGTAATATGGGGGTTTTAAAATATTGCTCTGACCATTGTTAGGGAAAGATTGCAATAAATCACTGAGTCTGTCTTAAGCAGGAGATGGAACACTGATTCACCAGCTGGCAGTCTAGATTAACCAGCTGGTGGGCTAAGGGGAAGACTGCAAGTTTACACTCTTTAACCCCCTCCAAGTGTTAGAGTACACTCTTAGAGTCCAAAACCATATTAATCATAAGTGGCTATTGCTATGATTCAAACAAACATCATGAGATCTAATATCATAAGCAGAAGGGGAAGAAGGTCAAAACAACACTATTTGAGTACCAGTTAAAGGACAGTTACTAACATCTAGACAGTCATTCTCTGACAGGGTACATAGTCCAAGAAAAATGGGAACCAAAGAATTTTACATTGCATAAGAACAGAAAAAAAAAAAAAGGTGTTTCTAAGCAGGGTGTGCGAAGCAGGATCAAAATGGCAGAGGCAGAATTTTCTCATGGGAGAAGCATTTCTTACATGACATGGAGTCTCAGGATAAAATGGAATCTGTTTGGTCATTGCTCATAGAGCCTGGCCCATAACACCATGTCTGTGTGAAAGTGTAAATGAGATGAACAAGAGAAGAATTCAGACCCAACCTGAGTACAAAGTGAGTGCTGAGTCCCAATTCATGGTTCCATGGAACCTCATACAGTCTGTGGCAAAATTCCACCAACCAACATCTAGGGGGAAGCTCCAGGTTGGGGTTGATATGGACCCACAAGGCTAAGAAGACCCTAAGTCCCTGAGAGGAGAAAGGCTGGAGATAAACCAAGTGATTCTTGTAATAATTGTGTGACACCAATGCAGGGTGGAACATGGGAGGCACACAAAACTGAATCCCTTAATCCCCTTGGAATGTCTGTTGAGAAACTTTAAGAAAGGTTTTAGGGGAGTCTATGGGGTGAAATTCACTCAGCAAAGTTGTGTTCTCTCTGTGAATTAGAATGGCCAAGCTTAGGATCTTTAATTGAAAGTGTCATTGCTGAGGTCTTTTGAATAGTGTCTGGAACCCCTGGACACCCAGAATAGTTCCCTTGATTACTGGCAAGAGATAGTCTAGAAACACCCCGTTGGTTGAGAGCCTGTCTAGATGGACAATTCAAATTGAGGTTAGCTCCAATTATAGCAGCCTCTAAGATCCGAAACAGGCAACTAAGCAGAAAAAAGAACGAGTTTTGCCTGGTGAGCCAAAAGAGAACCCACCACCTTACATGCCACTCTACCTGACATTTCTAAGACCACTGAGAAAATGGGCAGTCCCTTAATCCCCAGAAAAATCAGAATATGGCCATTCAATGCCGGCTACTGCTTCCTCTGTGACACCCATAAGGCCAGAGGCTTCCCCAGGGCCAAAGATTTCTCCTCCAACTTGCAGGACCAAGATGGAAACCCATCCTAAGATCAAAGCCACAACCAGCTGACACCTCTCCAGATGCCCCTATGAGAGACTAGAGGACCTGCCTATGTTGACCAGGAGGAAATCATCTGAGGGGCCTAAAGCATTTTTAAAAACCAGGCCTTCACCTCCAGTGATCTTTGAAATTGGAAAAATCATAATACTTCCTACACAGAGAAATCTGAGACCATGATTGATATGATGCAATCCATTATCCAGACCTATTATCCTCCCTGCTTGTTATGGTTTGGATGTGAGGTTTTCCCCAAAAGCTCACATGTTACACAATGCAAGAAGGTTCAGAGGAGAAATAATCGGGTTGTAAGAGTCCTACCCCAATTAATTATTTAATACCCTAATAGGAATTAACTGAGTGATAACTAAAGTGGTAGGGTGTGGCTGGAGGAGGTGGGAATTGAAATGTGGCTTTAGATATATATTTGTATCTGCCAAGTGGAGTCTCTCACTCGCTCACTCTCTCTCTCTCTCGCTCGCTCGCTCTCTCCCCCCTTTCTGATCAACATGTGAGCTGTTTCCCTCTGCACATTTTTACTCTATCAATACAGAGGAGGGCAAATGGGTGACCTGAGTGCCTTAAAATGGCTACAGGAATGTGTTCCAGATGCTCAAGGCAACATCCAAGTCCATGCCCAGGCCCAGTTCCCCAGCACACACTCAGGGTGGAACCCCAGCAAAATGAAGACCTCCAAAATATAAAGAGATATCAAGAACCTCTCATAACAGGCCTAAAAGCTGGGAAGGAGAGCCCTAAACATGACCAAGGTGTCAGAAGTACTCCAAAAGCCTGAAGAAAGCCTCAGCTAGTTCTATGAACAACTTTCTGAAGCCTCTGACTCTTCACTCCCTTGGATCCTGAGGCACAAGACAACCAGCAGGTGGACAACACAGCCATTGTGGGACAGGCACAGAGTAACAGTCACCCAAACTACAAAACACTAGGGGTTTTTCTGGGAAGAATGCCAATGAGCTATTTGAAGTGGCAGCCACCGTGTTTGTCAATCAAGACCAAGAGACCCAGCAAGAAGCAGACTGAAAGATGAAGAAGATGGTTTCTCCTTGCAGCTTCCCTTACTACAGACCCAGAAGTCACCCAAAGGGGTTCCCACCAAGACCAAACCAAAACAAATATCAAAATCAAGGTCAGATGCATGGCAGAAGGATGGTCTGGATCAGACTCCTCACCCTGAGTCTACTGAGACTAAATTAATACATTTACTGCCATCTAGAGGGTCACTGGAAAAATGAATGCCCCAAACTGAAGAAAGCCAACCGAGTTCCTGCTACTCCTTACCAGGATAAGAGAGGCCGAGTCCTTCAAGGATGATACCAGTCCTATAAATGTGTCCCCCATAACGCTCAATGCCACAGGCACCCCTATGATGCCCATGAGAAAATTTTTGTGGGACTGGAAGTCATGGAAATTATGACGAGGACTATGACTGACTGGGCTCCATCCCTTTGGGCCCCCAGAAGCCTGAGGTCGAAATGCTCCTAGGGGACTAACCTATGAACTTGATGATGGACACTGCAGCTCACCATTTGGTTGTGACCCAACGTTTGGGCCCACTTTCTAAGAAAGGGACCACAATTTGGGGGCCCCAGGCAATAAAGCTCATCATCCTTTTCTGTTACCACACATTTCAATTTAGCAGGCCATAAAGTAGTCCACGAGATCCTGTACATGCCAGATTGCCCAGTGCATTGATGGGTTGAGTCCTGGTAGAAAATCTCCAAGCCCAGATAATTGTTGATGCAAAAGGCCAGTCAATTATAGTCCTCATCATAATTGGGAAAACCTAAGCAAATATTTTGCCCTGACAATTCCCTGGGAAGAGGAGTGGCACCTCTTCAGTCTAGTAGAAACATCACAACAGGAACCAGACATCTCTTTCCAAGCACAAGGAGTATGGACAGAGGCCAACCCACCTGGACTAGCCCAAAATTTTTCCCAGTGGTGATGGAATTAAAACCTGAAGCCATACCTGTACACTGAGATGACATCATATTCCTTATAAGACAAAACTTGGAATTCAAAACATTTGGGCACACTTTTACAATATGGAATTCTCAGAACTCACCAATCACCATGAAATACACCTCTTTTGCCTGTCCAGAACCAGGAACTGATGATTATTGGCCAGCCCCAGATTTACATGCAGAAAATCAAGCCAGAGTCACCTTACATCCCGTGGTCCCCAATCCAGATAATCTCCTAAGTCTGCCCCCAGCTGAGGTGGGCTACTTTACATGTCTGGACCTTAAAGATGCCTTCTTCTGCATGCAACTTGTACCACAGAGTCAGCCACCCTTTGCCTTCCAATGAGAAGACTCCAATGGGAACAAGGGCCAATTGACCTGGACTAGGTTACCACAAGGTTTCAAAAATCCACCAACCATCTTTGGGATGGTGCTGGCCTCTGACTTAAAAGCCTTTCCTGCAAAACAATGTGGATGCACTTTGTTCCAATATGTAGATGATCTGTTCCTGTCTGGAGCAACCAGAGAAGACGGCATAAGAGGAACACAGCTGCTTCTCACTCTCCTATGTAAGGCTGGTTACAAAGTTTCAAAAAAGAAAGCCCAGATCTGTCAAGAAAAGTAAAGAACCTTGGTTTCTGTCTGATTCAGGGACAGTGGCAACTGGGCTACAAGAGGAGACAGATGACCTGCTCAATTCCAGTCCCTTCAACCTGCTGTCAAATCAGAGATCTTTGGTGCTGCTGAATTCTGCTGTGTCTGGATCCCCAACTTTTCAGTTATGGTAAAACCCCTCTGTGAAGGCCCAAAAAGGGGAGAATAGGATCTGCTGTTTAAGGGGTCAACAAAATAAAAGGACTTTGAGGACACTAAAGAATCACTCACCAATGCACCTGAACTAGGACTTTCTAACCTCACAAAGCCTTTCTTCCTCTATGTCCATGAATGGTATGGAATAGCTGTAGGGGTCCTGACTCAAATGCTGGGAACATGGCACATCCAGTGGCCTATCTATCTAAACAGCTGGACTCTGTATGTAGCCCAAGGCTGGCCACCTTGCTTATGGGACCTTGCAGCCATGGCCCTACTGGTGTTGGATGTTAATAAACTGGTTATGAAACAAGAATTAGGTGTCCATGTTCCTCATTAATTTTCACATTATCAGAGTAAAGAGGATAATATTGGCTGAATAATGAAAGAATGGTCAGATACCAGGGCGTGTTCTATGAAAATCCACATAGCCATGTGTAAGTTGTCTGGCACTCTAAACCCAGCAACTCTGATGCCTATCGGAGCAGGACAACCTATTACAACTGCACTGATGTCATGGGTGAAGTGTTCTCCAGCAGACCAGACCTGACAGACAAGAGCCTATTAACCATGATGCAGAATACTTCAGAATTGAAAGCAGATGGAGACAGCCCTGAGCTTATACTCAGAAACCTGTGGTGGCTCTGAGGACCAAGGACACATTGTGGAAGTCCCTGGCCACCACTGTGACAATGGGAATGTCCCATAAGCTCAAGGACGCACTGGGCAAGACACTAATCCCCACTGAGTCATTAATGAAGGCCATTAGTTATCTAGAATACTGTAGAAGAATCTAAACCCCACCAGATATTTTGAAGAGTCCTTAAACCTGCTGAAATAGAAAGGAAGACCCTAGTTCTCACTATTACTCTTGGAAAGGTCCTGACATAAAATCAAATCCTGGAGAACAGCTGAGCACAACTGTGATGCTGGAAATGGCACTCAGATCCACAGAGACTCTAGGCAATTCCCTGGGATTCAATGAGAAACTCTGAAAAACCCTGAACCTACCGTTTGCTTGGGAAAGATTCAGAGACTAGCTCTGAGGCTGGGAGAAGCAGTGAGCATCACTGAGATCCCAAGAATAGCACTGAGCCTCATAGAGAAGGTGTTAAAGAGCCTTAAAGAGAAGGGGATTCTGAGAATGGTTCTCAAACTCAGTGAGCCCCTAGAGAAACCAATGGCACCTATTGAGAACCTTCAGGAAGGCCCAGAGATCTTACAGACCTTGGGAATGGTGCTGTGCTTCACTGAGAATCTGGAAAGGCAATGAGACACTGAGATTTTGGGGAAGGCCATGCATACATCTGTCAACCTAAGGAAGACCCTGAGCCCCCTAATACTCTGAGTAGATTTTGAACACTATTGAGTCAATAGTAAATGAACTTCACCCCTCTGAGATTTTGTAGGACTTTAGCCTATTCTAAAACCTAGGCAATAATCTGAGTACCATGAAGACCATGAGGACCTTTCTAAACATGATTGAAATTCTGGAGAATTCCTTGGGTCCTCCTGAGGCTTTTGGATAGGCCCTGATCTACTTAAGTGCTAGGGTTGGCCATGAGACTCACTCATGCTGACAAAAGACCTAAGCTACTTAGATACCCTAAAGAAAAACCTTGACATCATGAAGGGTCAGGGGCAGGCACTATGCATGACTGTGAACGTGGCAATGTTGCTAAGCTCCAATGACTGTGTGAGAAGGCAAAGAAACTAGTAAAACAATGAAGAACCTGGTGCACACATCTATGACACTGGAGAAGGTCCTGAGACTTAAGGGAACAAAAGGAGATGGAAGCAAGATGCAGAGGCAAAATGGCTGCTTGTCTAAGCAGCTGTCTTTAGTTATACCATTAGGTTACAGTAGCTCACTGCACCATTAGTACATTATTGTTCATTATATCATTAAGTCAGATACACTGGGTTATAATGGAAGATATTCTTGTTAATAATCAGATAAGAGTTCTGGCCAAGCATGCATTAGTTATGTTAATAGTGTCTGGGAGAAACTGCAGAATGTTCCAGCTGTGGGAAATAAGATACCTCTTATTCTCCCCGAGTTTGCTCACCAGAGACATTTGCTGCTTAGCACATTTCCACAGTCAGAACCTTTATACTCCTCCTTTTTTGTTTTGTGTGGCCTTTTGGATAGATAACATTTGGGGTTTTTGGGGGGGGGTGTTGTTGTTTTGTTTTGTTTTGTTTAATATTGGTGAAGGTAAAAAATAGGTTAGGCATCAAATCAACAACAACAAACACAAAAGAATGATCCTAGTATTTGTAAACACTCACCTATGACTAGTTCTTTAAGCCAGGTAATATTGGGTAACCATGAGGTTAACCAATCTAATAAATCTAAACTTCCATAATCCTGTTGGACCTTTTAATGATGTCTTTAAGGTAATCTAACTCTTTTGAAATGGAGTTACTATTGTCACTTAAATTAAACCAACACATATTGTTAAGTTCATTATAGCCTTTATGATGTACTAATGATAAATAATCAATTTCAGCCCAATTAGCATATTGATTTCCATAGAGTTATGATTCATATTTTTCACCCTATCAGAGGCCAATTTCATACTTTGTAAGCTGTGACAGTCAATCAATGAGTACAAAATTATGCAAAAGCATAGGACATATGTGAAGGGGCATATATTTTAAAAACGAATACATTTTTAAATGAGTAGGTTTGCCCATAGTGGAAAATCAGAGTAATAAATGAGAAATGCAAACAGGTACCTTTTTACACCTATGGGCACTGGCTCAAATGAACCCAGAATGAGTCTTAATGGAAACATGGAGAAAGGAATAAGGATGAAGAGGAGGGAAATGGATAATGTCCATTTCCCAAAGTGCATTAGACTGTAGGCCCTGTGGATTTACAGATTCCCACATGGTGTCCCAGAAGGGCATACAGTGAGAACAGTTATTGACAATGGCAGTCTGTTGGGGAAAAAAATGGAGTACATCTTCATTAGTGAGCAAGGGTTTTTATGAAAATATCCATGAGATTCTTCAGCATCTGAAAATAAAGAATAAAAGGATCTCACAACTGCATCTTGTGTGTTACCTTCCATCAGAGGTCCAGGAATTTGTCAATTTAATAAAAATAGACACTACCCACTTTGCTTACCTCCATCTGCATACAACATCAACCCAGCTACAAATCAAATGGTAGAAATCGAGAAAGAGGGGGAATGTGTAACCTGACATAATAGAGACTCACCCATCATGAGACATGTGAAAAGCAATCAGTGCTTAAAAAAAAAAAATCTGTTAATACAACTTGATAGTAGGAGAAAAATTGTAAGTATTGGGGATATAGAATTTTTCCATAAGTAAGATATAAAACATGAAAGTCCATGCCTGTTAAAGATAAAATTTTAGTGCAACCATCAGCAGTTAATTATGCATATATATCAGCAAAAGGCAGAACATTCCAGCCTGAAAACTGAGGAGTGTGTAACCATTCTGATATACACAATCCTTGATTATGAGTAGCAATTACTGCTATAAAGGCATAAAGTTTTCCAACAAAAATTACCAATGATAATGGCAATTAGATAAAGGAAATCAACTCACCATTACTGTCAACAATTTTCTTGTTAATTTTGTAGCTTGAAGAAGGCAGTGTAGTGTTGTTTCTTTAACAAGTAGGAAAAAGTGAGAGAGCATATCAATAGTTAATGAAATATAAGAACATGCCCAATTTAAATGTTCTAGAAATTTCTGTAAATGAACCAAGGAAAATTTAGCAAAAAGGGTCAAATTTGAGATGTAAAGAATTGAATATTTTTGAAGTAATGTATTTCTCAAGTATCTGAGAAGAAGTTAATGTTTAATTTTTTTCTGTTACAACATGGAGTCCTGATCATAATAACACTTCCTGTAATGCTTGTAGAATTTCATCTGTGATGTTTCATCCTATAAGCAATATATCATCCATATGATGATAAAGAAGTAAATGAGAAAATTTCTGACCACAAGAGAGCAAGGCTGTATTAACAAAATATTGACATCATGTTTGGCTATTTAGCATTCCTTGTGGGAGAACTTTCCAATGCAATCTATTAGTAGGCTTATGATGGTTAAAAATGGGGACAGTAAAAGCAAATTTTTTTCTGATCATCAGGAAATAGAGGAATAGTTTTAAAACATTGTTTTAAGTCAATGACATATAAAGAAAAATCCTGAGGAATTAAGTTTGTATTTGGTGATCCTCATTGGAGCAGACCCATGGGTTTATACATTTATTAATTTCTCTTAAATCTTGTAATAATCTCCATTTTCCTGATTTTAGTTTTATAACAAAAATTGGCATATTCCAAGGGCTAGTAGAAGGTTCAATATGTCCCAATTGTAGCAGTTCTTGAATAAGGGCCTCTGCAGCTCCACATTTTCCTTTGACAATGGCCATTATTCAACCCACAATGGAGTGGGGGATTTCCACTGTAGTGACAAGGCAGTCAGATCTGCAAAGATCCCAATAAAAAGGTGATTCTGCAGACATCTAGAGTTTATGTAGAATGTCTCTGCCCCATATAGGAAAAGGTATTGCCATCACATATGGCTGCACATGAGTGATGATTTGTGTTGGGTTGGAAGGGGCAGAGCGCTGTGACCACAGGGAGCTCTTAGACACCCTTTCATTATTGCCTTCTATGCCCCAAACCAGAGTTGCCCTTTGAAGGGGCCATGTTTGAGGCCATACCAAAAAAGGTATGACAGTGACACTAGCACCTGTGTCCAATAATCCCATAATTGGTTGTTCATTTAAGTAAAGAGTCAATTTAGGTCTACTTTCAGTGACCAGTAAACATGCTCCCATGACAGTAGAGACAAACCTTGCATTTCCTCTTTTGTTTAAAGGTATTGAGCTGTAACATAAGGAATCACAATTAATTGAACAATAGAGGATCCTTTGGGGAGGCTTAAGAGCATATGGGACCACATTAGGACATATATTATACTGGTATAATCAGAATCAATTACCTCTGGGATAACAAATTTTCCTCTGTAACACTATGAGAATGAGGGGGGGAAAATCCAAAAGCATTTTTGGGTAAAGTCTTCTGAATTTTTTTAATTGCTTTTATTTTTTAAATACATGACAGTGGAATGCACCACAATTCTTATTACACACACATAGAACACAATTTTTCATCTCTGTTTGTATATAACGTCTGTTCATACCAATTTATGTCTTCATACATGTATTTTGGATAATGATGTCCATCACTTTCCACCATCATTGCCAACCCCCTGTCTCCTCCCTGCCCCTCCCACCCCTCTGCCCTATCTAGAGTTTGTCTATTCTTCCCAAGCTCCCTCTCCCTACCCCACTATGAGTCAGTCACCTTATATAAGAGAAAACATTCGCCATATTTTTGGGGGGATTGGCTAAGTTCACTTAGCATTATCTTCTCCAACTGCATCCATTTACCTGCAAATGCCATGATTTTATTCTCTTTTATTGCTGAGTGATATTCCATTGTGTATACATGCCACACTTTTTTAATTCATTCATCTACTGAAGTCTCCTGAATTTGAGTGGCAATTTTATATACTTCCCCAGGAAGCCACACTTGGGCTTCTTCAGTAGTAATTAAATCTATGCCAGTGCTTCCTCTAGGGGCATGAAAGGATTTCTGGAAGGATGCTCTGTTTGAACTGGCAGAGACGGCTGTGTCTTGACTAGGGACTTTTGTGTCATGGGATCTTGAGGGGACTGGAAAAAATGGATTCCCCTCCTTTTGCCACTTTCCAAAACAATACATAAAAATTCTTATTTATTTATTTTTTAATTTATGTATTTTTAAATTTTTTTTATAAGTTGCTCAAAACATTACAACGATCTTGACATATCGTACATTTGATTCAAGTGGGGTATGAATTCTTTTTTTTCCACGTGTAAAGATTGCAGTATCACATTGGTTTTACAGCCACGTTTATACATACAGCCATATTAGTGTCTATTGTATTCTGCTACCCTTCCTATTCCCCCCTCCTCTCCCTTCCCCTCCCATCACCTCTCTCTACCCCACTCTATGACACTTTTCTCTCTCTCTCTCTCTCTCTTTTTTTCTTCCTCACACCATCTTATATGTAATTTTGCATAACAGTGGAGGTCTCCTTCCATCTTCTGTGCGATTCCCCTTCTCTCTCCCTTTCCCATGCATCTCTCATCCCTATTTAATGGTAATCTTCTTCTCATGCTCTTCCTCCTGCTCTGTTTTGAGTCGCCCCCCCTTATGTTACGTAATTATGAAAGCAGAATGCATTTTGATTCATTATACACTACTGCAGCACAACTTTACATTTCTCTGGTTGTACACGATGTAGCATTGTACCGTATGTGCAGTCATACATGTACCTAGGGTAATGATGTCCATCTCATTCCACCAGCAATTCTTTTTTTTAATTTTTAAATTTGTTTTAATTAGTTATACATGACATCAGAATGCATTTATGTAGCAAAAGGCAATTGTTTATGCTCTGGCTGGCCAGTGGGATCTACCCTAATAGGACAAGCAGCTAAGGTATGAGTTTCTCTCTTCTCCTTCACTTGCTGTAAAAAATTTAACCAAACAAGATCTAACCAGTGGTGGTGGTAGAGGAGAAGGAGGTGGTGAAGGCAGAGGGAACACCTCCATAAAGAATGTCTGGATCACAAGTGGCTGGTGGGTGGTAGCAGACAGAGGAGGAGGTGTTTGCTGGGAGACAAATAGCACTGGACAAAGATGACAAGCATGTAATGGGAGCTCGCACCTTCTCATGAGCTTCTTACCTACATCTTCCCAATCTTCTCCACTTAAATAACCACTTTCTGGGCACCAAGAGCAACAAGAACTTACTTCTGCCAGCAAAGCAGCAAGGTCTGCATTACATATGGCATGTCCAGCCTTGTAAAATAAATAGGAGAGCTCAGCCCAGTGACATCTTGAGCGTCAGACAGGTAATTTCCCACAGCTTACCAATGGGGATCAGTGCCAGCTGATGAAAGACGTGCATCAGCCTGCTCCAGGTGATAAGCTACTCCCTTCCCCATTAACACGTCCAGAAGGGTCCCTGTTTCAGATGTTCAGACACCACATGGGCACCAGCTGTAAGAAAACAAATGAAAATGAAAGCAAGATGCAGATGTGAAATGGCTGCTTGTCTGGGCAGCTGTCTTTATTTATACCATTAGGTTACAGTAGCTCACTGCACCATTAGTACATTATTGTTCATTATATCACTAAGTCGGATACATTGGGTTATAATGTAAGATGTTCTTGTTAATGATCAGATAGGAGTTCTGGCATAAGACACCTAGTATTTTCTGGGAGTTTGCTCACCAGACAAATTTTCTGTCTTCTACATTTCCACAGTCAGAACCCTTACATGAGACTCAGCAAGAATCTTCAGAGGCACTAGGTCCCTAGGAAATGGCCTGAGACTCAGTAAGATGCTGAGGAGGCCCCAAGAAACACTGTGATCCTGGGAATGACACCAAACTCAACTGAGAACCTGGGAAAACTGCTGAGAGTTATTGAGACTCAGTAACTGAATAGTGTGTCTTTGGGGAACTATCTGAGCCCTACTGAGACTCTGGCAATAGCACTGGACATGACTGAGACACTGCAAAAGGCCCTGAGAAAAAGAGAAATCTTGGTAAAGGCCATTTCCACACCCATCCAGAGTGGAAGGCTGAACTAAGGTCATTTGAGTGAATTTGGGGTGATGCAAAATAAAACACAGACACAAATTACCTTTACACAAGCTTCAGTATAGCTTTCCCCAGCCCTCACCCTCAAGCTCCCCAAAAAGGGAGAGCAAGAGAAAATTACAACAGGCTGAAGAGAGAGAGGGAAGCAGGTTTGGAAGTGGACTTTTATATTTGGGGGGGATGCTGTTTTCAGAAAGTTCTGTCCAAAAAAGGGCAGAAGGGATAGGACTGCAAGGGAGCAGGTGAGTGTACCTCAACCCCAGCAGGTGCCACTACACCTGAAGCCACACCTTGCTATCTGAGGAGGGACAACACCCAAGTCACTATGAAATGTGGTAACTGGTCAGAGCCCCCTGCCTCAGGACTGGAAGGTGTGTCCATTCGGAGTGACTTCCCACAGGCCATGAGTCCCACTGAGGCCCTGGGCAAAACCAGCAGCTTCTTGAAAACCTGGGAATATCCTGAACCACACTGAGATGCTGGGAATGTACAAGAATTCCATCAAATGCCCAGGAAAAGAAAGGGTAACACTAAACTCATGGGAATCATATTTGTGAGACCAGAGGAGACCATGAAACTTATTGAGACGCTTGGGGAGGCCCCACAATCCATGAAATCAGTACAAGAGAGCTTGAGTCTCATTAGGGACCTGGAGAATCCCTGAAACCCAATGGTACACTGAAGAAAGAACAGAACACAACTTGGAAACCTTGGAAGCCCTGAAACCCAAGAGACACTTTTGAAGACCTTCACAGTATACAAACTCATGAAAATGATCTGAACACACCTGAAATATGGTGGACAACCCTGAGCCACAGTGAAATCCTGGGAAAGGACCTTCGAGACTTACTGATATCTTGGGGAAAGTACTGAGGCCCACAAAGAAAATACGGAAAAGCCATGAAACAATCTATTGACTTGGTAAAGCACTGAGACACAAAATGAACTGGGAAATATCTACAAGTTAACATAGACACTGGTGGAGGCCCTAAAACCCACTGAGGAGACATTGAAGACCTTTAGCCCAGCAGAAGCTCTCTGGGAGACTCTGAGACACAATCATACCTAAGAACCCCCCCCCACCCCACCGCCCAAAAAAAAAGACCCTAGAGGATGCCCTGAGCCACTATAATCCAATTGGGAAAGCACTGAAGCAGACTAAGACCCTGGAGTAAGCCCTGAGTTTACACTCAGAAACTTGGGGTGGCCCTGAGTGCTGCTGACACAGAAGGGAAGGCCCAGAGCTCCACTATGACAATGGGAATATCCCTGAGTATCAATGACACACTGAGCAAGGTACTATTTCCCTTTGAGACACTAGAGAAGGCCATTATTTTCACAGAATGATGTAGGAGAATCTAAGCACCACTGAATAATTTGCAGAGTCCTTAAACCCACTGAAATAATAGGCTAGGCCCTAGAACTATTCAAGTCTCTTGGGAAGACCCTGACATAAATTCACACTCTGGGGACGATGCTGAGGAACACTGTGATGTGGGGAAGGACACTGAGCTCCACACAGACCCTGGGTGAGGCCTGGGATTCAGTGAGAAACCCTGAAAGGCCCTGAAACCAATATTTTGTTGGGAGCAACTCAAAGGCTAGCTCTGAGTCTAGGAGAAGGGGTGAGCATTACTGAGACTCTAAGAATAGCACTGAGCCTCATGGAGAAGCTGGAAAAGACCCTGAAAGAGAACGAGACTCTGAGGATGGATCAGAAACTCAGTGAGCCTCTGGAAAAAGTAAAGAGACCTGTTGAGAGCCTCAGGAAAGTCCAAGTACTTGCTGACCTTGGGAGTGGAGCAGAGATGCACAGAGATGCTGGGAATAAAATGAGACCACTAAGACTCTTGAGAATGTTGTGCATACGTTTGTCAATCTAAAAAAGGTCCTTGGATTTCTGAAGTCTTTGAAGAAGATTTTGAATATCATTGAGACAACTGTGAGTGAACTTAACCTCTCTGACACTGTTACTGAGGACTTTAGGCTCTTTTAAACACTGTGAAATATGTTGATGACCACAAACACCATGTGGAACTTTCTAAACAAGATTGAAATTCTGGGAAAGCCTCTAGCCCTCCTGAGACTCTAAGGTAGGACTGAGTCCCACTGACACTGGGAAAAACCCCTGAAACCCTCTAATGCCCTGAAGAAGGCCTTCAGGATCACTAAGACTCTGGGGCAAGCCCTGATCACCAGCAGAACCCGGAAAGAATATAATTTCACTGAGTGCCAGGAAGGTTGTGAAGCCACTAAGATACTGGAGAAGGCCCTGGCACCATTGTGGCCCTGTGGAATGCCCTGAGGCTCAGGGCATTGGCTCTTTGAAAACCTGGGGAATATGCTGAACCTCGAGGTGCTGGGGATGTCCAAGAGCTCAACTGAATGCACGAGGAAGGGAAGGAAAACACCAGGACACTGGGGGATGACCCTGAGCACAACTGCGAGACAGGAGGAGACCATGAAACTCAGTGAGACCCTGGGCAAGGACCCACAATCCACTGAATCAGTACCAGAGTTCATGAGCCTCCTTAGTGACCTACAAACCCCTGAATTCAAGCTATACACTGAGAAAGTCCCAAACACCAGTTAGACACCAGTGAAGTTCCTGAATGCCAACAGGCACTTTTGAAGACCTTTGAATCACACAAACTCCTGGAAAGCATCTGAACTCCAATGACATACTATGGTCAGCCCTCAGCCACACTGAAACCCTGGAGCAGGTCCTGAGAACTGCAGATACACCCTGGAAGCATTGAGACCCACGAAAGCCCATGGGAAATCCTTGAGGTCATTGTCAATCTGGAAAAGCTCTGAGACACAAGGATATTCAGGGAAGGGTCCACAACCCCATTAGACCCTGGTGGAAGACCCGAAACACACTGAGAAGCTTCTGAAGGTCTTCAGTCTCACCAAAGTTCTACAGAGAAGTCTGAGACCCAATCAAACCTGAGATTACAAAAAATAACCTAGAGAATTCCCTGAGACTCTATAAGCCTTTGAGGAGAGCTCTGAGCCAGACTGCAACCCTGGAGAAAGCCCTGAGCTTACACTCAGAATCATGGGTTGGCCTTGACTGCTGCTGACACAGAGCACCACTATGACAATGGGAATAACCCTGACTTTCTTTTTCTTTAAAAAAGAGAGAGAGAGAGAGAGAGAGAGAGAGAGAGAGAAAGAGTGAGAGAGAGAGAGAGAGAATTTTTTAATATTTTTTTTTTTTTAGTTTTAGGCAGACACAACATCTTTTGTTTGTATGTGGTGCTGAGGATCGAACCCGGGCCGCACGCATGCCAGGCGAGCGTGCTACCACATCCTCAGCCCCCCTGAGTTTCAATGACAAGCTGTGCAAGGCACTATTTATTCTCCTTTGAGAATCTAGTGAAGGCCATTATTTTCCCAGAATATCGCAGGAGAATGTCAGCACCACCTGTAGAGTGCAGAGTTCTTAAACCCACTGAAATAGACAGGTAGAACCTAGGACGGACTAAGTCTCTTGGGAAGTACCTGACACACAATCCCACTCTTGGGAAGATGCTGAGCATTGATGACCAGGAAAATCCCTGAGACCCAGCGAGATACTGGGAATGGCCTTGAACCCAATTTAGATCCCAGTAAAGGTCCTAAAACCCACTGAGACTCTAGTAAAGGCCTTCAGTGTCACAAAAACACTATGAGAAAATCTATGCCCAGTTTGGATTCCATAAAATCTCCGAGTCTGACTGAAAATATTGGGAAGGCTCTTGAGCCCCACTGATACTCAGAAAAAAATCCTCGTTACCAGTGAGACCCTAGGGAATGCCATGAGCCTCCAGAAGACTTATGAAAAGTCCAGAGCCAGCAGAGATCCTGGGGAATGCACTGAGCACCAGTAGATTCTAGTGAAGGCTTTAGCCCTCTAGATACACGGAGGAAGATTCTGACCCTTGCTAGATTTTGTAGAGAGCCCCAAGCTTACTGAAATTCTGGAGAAGGCCTTGAGACCCACTCATAAACTAGGAAGGCCTTGAACTGACTGAAAACCTTGGCTAAGAGCCCCACTGATGATCTAGAAAAGCCCTGAGACCCAGCGAGACACTGGGAAAATACTAAACCCATTGAGAACTCAGCGAAGGCCATGAACACAACAGGCCCTCTAGTGAGTGCCTCTAGCTTTGTGGAAAAACCGGGATAAGAATTCCAGCCCCACTGACATCCTGTGGACAACCTGAGCCTCACAGAAATTATGCAAAATGTCCCCAGCCACAATGCTACTCTTGGGGGGAAGTCCTGTATGCAATGACAGTCCAGGGAATGTCCTGAGCCCCTGTGAGAACTTGGGGAAGGCCCTAAGCCCCACAGAGACAGAGGTTAGAAACATGAGCCCCACTTGAAACCTCTGGACACCATGATCTCCACTGAAAACCTGAAAAACTTAATGAGCTTCAGTGAGACCACAAGAAAGGCTACAAACTTCCTGAAATATGGAGAAAGCCCTGAGCACTAGAGAGACTATAGGCAAAGCCCACAGACTCACTGAGACCAATGAAGGTCCCGAGGCCACTGAGAGACTAGGCAAGCACCTGAGACCCACTGAAACCCTGGACAAGGAACTGAGCCACTCTGACACCCTGGAGTAGACTCAGAGCCACCACTGATGCCCTGCGGAAGGCACTGAGCGCCATTGCGACCTGGGAATGGTGCCGGGTGCCACTGAGAACCTGGGAATAGCCCTGAGCCTCACTGAGACACTAGGGAAGGCCCTAAACCCAGTGAGTGTTTGGCAAAGTTTCTGATCCTCCCTGAGATTCTGGTCATATCACTGAGCATCATTGAAAAACTGTAAAATTTCCTGAGAAAATCTGAGACCCTGGGGATTGCTTGAGTCCCACTGAGACCCTGGGGAAGGCCATGAGATTCACTGAGACCCTGGCAATGTCCTGAACCCAGTGGTTCCTTGGGGAATATTCTGGATTCCACTGAGAAACTGGGAATAGCCCTGAGCCTCACTGAGACACTGGGGAAGGCCCTGATCTCCTCTGACAGGCTGGACAAGGTCACGTGACACACTGAGAACCTGGGGAAGTGGTTCAGCCTGAGGGAGATTCTGGGGAAGGCCCTGAATCCCGTAGACACTATTTCAGAATATGAGCCTCATGAAACTATGGAAAATATTCTGAGCTTCACTGAGACCACGGGAAAGGCCATAAAACTTCCTGAGCTACTTCCAGTCTCACTGGTCCTGAGCACCAGTGAGACTCTGGGCAAGGCCCTTAGACCCAATGGGACATTAGGCAAGGCCGTAAGTCCAACTGAGATGCTGGGCAAGGACATGAGCCACACTGAGGCCCTGGGGAGACAGAGAGCCACATGGGTACCCTGGGGAAGGCCCTGACACCCAGTCATATACTGGGGAAGGCCTTGAGCCCCCACTCTGACCTGAAATGGGGCTTGTCTCCAAAGCATACCTGGCCAAGGCCCTGGGATTCACTGAGACACTGAAAAAGGACCTGAACCTGGTACCGAGCCCACCTGAGATTCTGGGAAGAGCCCTGAGCCACGTTGAAACACTGAAAAATATCCTGAGGCAATCCAAGACTCTGTAGGTGGCTGCAAGTCTCACTGAGATCCTGGGCCAATCACTGAGACACTTTGAGGACCTAGGGAATGTTCTGAACCCCGGAAAGACACTGAGAATCACCATGAGCCTCACTGAGGTCCTATGGAAGACTGAGTCTACTCCAGTTCTAGAGAAGGCTCTGAGCACCATTGTCACCCTGGGGAAGACCATGAGTCCTGTGAAACACGTGTGGATACCATGAGAGGTCTTGTGTTCTGGAAAAGCTCCGAGACACAGTGAGACTCTGGGAAAGGCCTCGATCCCCATTTAGACACCAGTGAAGGCCCTGAACACCACTGAGAGTCTAGGTAAGGACTTTAGCCACACAGAAATTGTGGGGAAGAATCTCAGCCCAACTATGATGCTGAAAACATCCTGGAGCCTCTCTGATATTCCGCATAAGGCCCTGAACCACAATGTCACTCTGGAGAAATCCCTGCGCTTAAAGACACCCTGGGGAAAGCCCTGAGCCTCTGTGAGACTTTGGAGAACTCCCTGAGCCCCAGCAAGTCTCTGTGGAAGGCCTGAGCACCACCATGACTGGGAATGGTACTAGGCTCCACTGAGACCCACCAATGCTGGGCAAGGTTTGGAGCCCCCAACCGCCACTGGGTTTGGGGAAAAGCTTCTGAGTTCCCAGCGATTCTGAGACTAGCACCGAGCCCTATTGAAACAGTGCATAGTTTCCTGAGAGAACTGATATGTGGGGGAAGGGCATGAGTCCAATGGAGACTCTTGCCAAGGTTCTGAGGACCCTTGAGTACATATGGAATGTTCTAAGACCTCTTGAGACACGGAGAATGATCATGAGCCTCAATGAGGGTCTGACTGCAGCTATGAGTCTACTATGACATAGAGAGGACCCTGAGCCTGATGGTGACCCTAGGGAAGGCTGTGAACCCCACTGAAACACCCACAAAGGGACCCACTGAGGATCTGGAGAAGCTCTAAGACGCACTGAGGAACTGGGAAAGGCCCTAAACCAAATTCAGACCCCAGTGAAAGGCCTGAAACCCCCTGAGACTCTAGTGAAGGCCTTTAGCCTCACAGAAGTACTGAGGAAGAAATCTCTGCCCCACTAAAATCCTGTGGGCACTCCAAACCCCACTGAAAACCTCGGATGGCCCTGAGCCCCAGTGATACCTAGCCAAAGGTCCTGAATCCCAGTGAGACCTTAGGAAAGACTTGAGCCCAACTGAGACCCTGGGGAAAGCCCTGAGCACCACTGTGACACTGGGAAAGACCTTGAGTCCCCCTGAAACACTCAGAACATCGATGAGTCCTGTTGATGTCCTTGAAAATCTCTGAGACAAAACAACATGCTGTGAAAGTCTCTGAACCCCATTTAGACCCCAGTTCAACCCCTGAATCCCATTGAGGTTCTAGTGAAGGCCATCAGCCAGACAAAAACACTGGGGAAGATTCTGACCCCTGCTAAGATTTTGCAGAAAGCCCTGATCCCTGCTGAAATTCTGGAGAAGGCCTTGAGCCGATTCATACCCTAGGAAGGCACAGAGCCCCACTGCAAACCTTGGACAGGCCAAGAGCCCCACTGATGGGCTAGAAAAGCCCTGAGACCCAATGGGACAACGGGAAAGTCCTGAAACCCACTGAGAACCCAGTGCAGGCCATGGACACCACGGACGCTCTGATGGGGACTTTTAGCCTCATAAAAACACTGCCAAGAATTCAAGCCCCACCAACATCCTGTGGACAATCCTGAGCCTCACAGAAATTCTGCCAATGGTGCCTAGCCCCAGTGATGCTCTTGGGGGAGTCCTGTATTCAAGGATAGCGGGGCCCTGTGAGTACTTCAAGGAGGCCCTGAGCCCCACAGAGACAGAGGCTAGGAATATAGACAACTTCTGGACGCCCTGAACAGCACTGGAAATAAAGGAAAGTTCATGAGCTCTGACGTGATCATGGAAATGGCTGGGGCAGGGGGGAAAGCCCTGAGCACAGTGAGACTCTGAGCAAGACCCTGTGACCCACCAAACATCCTGGAGGGCCCTGAGCACTACTGAAATGCTGGGGAGGCCAGAAGGTCCGCTGAGACACTAGGCAAGGCCCCGAGTCCCACTGAGAGCCTGAGCAAGGAAATGACAACACAGAGACCCACTGCTGCTTATAACCTGCAGATGCCCTGAGCCCCACGATAGATGGGAAAGCCCTGGGAGGTCCCTCAGCATCACTGAGACCCCGGGGAAGGCCCTGAGCAGCACTGAGACCCTGGGGAAGGCCCTGGGACCAACTGTGAACTGGAAATTGTTCTAGGCTACACCAAGAACCTGGGCCAGGTTCTGGGACTCACTGAAACACCAGTGAACTCCCTTAAAGATGCAGGTTTGGGGCTGAGATTCTGAGCCTCCCTGAGATTCTGTGAGCAGCACTGAGCCACATTGAAACACTGGGAAATTTCATGCAAATATCAGACCCTGAGGATGGCCATGACACCCTGGGCAAGGCTCTGTGGCCCACTGAGTCCCTATGAAATGTCCTGAAACCCCTGAGACACAGAATGACCATGAAATCCCCTGACTGCCTGGGGAAGGCTCTCAGTCTACTATATACTTCTAGAGCAGGCCCTGAGCACCACTGTCACCATGGGGAAGATCATAAACCCATTGAAACACTCAGAAGGACCATGAGGGCCAGAGCATGGTGGTACATACCTGTAATTCCTGTGGCTCAGGAGGCTGAGATAGGAGAATCACAAGATCAAAGCCAGCCTCAGTGAGGCCCTGACTCTAAATAAAATACAAAAAAAAAAAAAAGGCTTAGGGTGTGTTTCAGTAGTTAAGTGCCCCTGGGTTCAATCCCCAGTACCAAAAAGGAAGGAAGGAAGGGGGGGAGGGAGGGAGGGAGGGAGGGAATAAAAGACCATAAGGCCCACTGCTGTCCAGGAAAAGCTCTGACACATGAGTCTGAGATCCTGGATAAGGCCCTGAGTCCCAGTGAGATTCTGGGGAAGTCTTGCGTCCCACAGAGATACTTCTTGAAAATATGAGCCCCACTAAGAACTTCTGGACACCTTCAGCCTCGTGAAACGATGGGGAATATCATGAGCTCCACTGAGACCACGGGGAAACTATAAAAACTCCAGAGATACAGGGAGAAAAGCTGAGCATCACTGATACCTGGGCAAGATCTAGGACCTACCCCAACCCCTGGAGGGCCCTGCGCCACACTGAAATTTTGGAGAAGTAACTGAGCCCCAATGAGAACCTGGGCAAAACTCTGAGAAACTGTGATATACTGTGAGAGACACTGAATCCTTACCAATAGCCTGGGGAAGGCCATGAGCCCCACTGAGGGCCTGGGGAAGGCCATGAGCCCCACAGTGAGCCTGGGAAGGCCATGAGGCCCACTGTGAGCCTGGGGAAGGCCATGAGCCCCACTGTGAGCCTGGGGAAGGCCATGAGGCCCACTGTGAGCCTGGGGAAGGCCATGAGCCCCACAGTGAGCCTGGGAAGGCCATGAGGCCCACTGTGAGCCTGGGGAAGGCCATGAGGCCCACTGTGAGCCTGGAGAAGGCTATGAGCCCTGCTGTGAGCCTGGGGAAGGCCATGAGGCCCACTGAAAGACTTGGAAAATTCACAAGAAATATTGATGACCTGCAAGAGTCCTGAGACCCAGGGATACTGGGAAAGGCCCTAAACCCAAGGTACACCTCAGTGAAGTCCCTGAATACCACTGGGATGCTAGTGAAGGCCTTTGGCTTCCCAGAAACACTGGGGAAGGATCTGTGCCCAACTAAGATCTTGTAGGCAAACCAAGTCCCACTGAAAATGTGGGGAAGGTCCTGAATCCCAGTGATACTTAGAGGAAGGTCTTGATCTACAGTGAGAACCTAGGAATACCATGAACCCCTATGAGACCTTGTGGAAGACCCTGGAAAAGGCCCTGAGCACTGCTGTGACACTGGAGATGACCCTGACCCTCACTGAAACCCAGGAAACTCCATGACCCCAATGATATCCTGGAAAATCTCTGAGATCAATGAGATGCTGTGAAAAGCCCTGAAACCAATTTAGGTCCCAATGAAGGCCCTGAACCCCACCAAGACAATAGTGAAGGCCTTTAGCTGCACAGAATAACTGGGAAGATTCTGAGACTCTCAATGATTTTTTGGACAGCTCTGATATGCATTAAAATTCTGGGGAAGGTCTTAATCCTAATAATAGCCATGAGCCCCATTAATGACATAGAAAAGCCCTGAAACCCAATGAGAAACTGAGAAATGCCCTGAAATCCATTTAGACCCCAGTGAAGGCCAAACACAACTGACACGCTAGTGAAGACTTTAGCACAGAAACATTGGAAAATAATTGCAGCCCCATGAAAATCCTGTGGACAATAGTGAGCCTCATTAAAATTTCTCATAAACCCCCAAATCCCAGTAATAATTTGGGGAAAATCTAGTACTTATTGACACTCTAGAGAATGTTCTGATCCCCTATGAGAGCTGGGGCAAGGCTCAGAGCTCCAGTAAGACACTGGGCAAGATCCTGAGCTCAACTTAGGCACTGTGCAAGGGAATGAGCCCCATTCAGACACTGAAAAAGGTCCTGGGCATGACCGTAACACAGGGGATGGCCCTGAGTTCCAATAAGGCTCTGGGAAGCGGGGCGGGGATTTACTCAGACTCTGGCAAGCTTTGGAATCCAGTAGTTGCTTTGGGAATTTTACGAACCCTCTGACACTGAGAATAATACAGAGACCCTAGGAATGGCCTTGAGATACAATATGACACTGGGGAAGGACGTAAGCCCCATTAAGTTCCTGAAGAAGGTCATTAACCCCACTGAGAAGCTGGACAAGGTTGTGAGACCTGCTGAGACCTTGAGGAAGGTCTGAGTTCCACAGAGACACTGGTTAAGAATATAAAGCCAACTGAGAACTTCTAGGCATCCTGAGTCCCACTGCAACTACGGGAAAGATCATGAGCTCCGCTGAGATCACGGGAAATGTTTAAAACTTGCTGAAATAATGGAGAAATCCCTGAGCATCAGTGAGACTTTAGGCAAGTCCTTGAGATTCCACTGAGGACCTAGGGAGGGCCTGAGCCCACCTGAAATGCTAGGGAAGGCTCAGAGTCTGCTGAAACCCTAGGCAAAGATCTGGGCCTCACTGAGACTCTAGAAAAAAAGAAAAGAAACCCTTTAGGAGACCTAGAGCCTTCAGTGAATTTCTGGGAAGTCCCTAGACCCCACCGATACCCTGAGGAAGGCCTAGAGCCTCACTGAGACTGTAAGGAAGACCCTGAACTCAACTGTGACCCTGGGAATAGTGCTGGGCCCCACTGAGAAACCGAACAAGGTCCTGCATTCACGAATGCTAGCAAAGGTCTTGAATCCATGGGCTTGGGACAAAGCTTCTGGGCTTCCCTGAGATTCTGTGAAGCACTGAACCACATTGAAAGGCTAGAATATTTACTGAGAAAACTCGAGATTCTGAGGATGGCTGTGAGTCCCACTGAGACCCTGGGAAAGGCTCTGAGCCCCCATAGAAGACCTAAGGAATGCCCTGAACTCCACTGAGACAGAATGGCCCTGAGCCCACTGAGTGCTCCTAAGAAGGCTAAGAGTCCACTAAGATGCTAGAGAAGGCCATGAGCACTACCGTCACCCTGGGGAAGGTCATGAACCCACTGAAACACTCAGAGAGGCCGTGAAACTTACTGATGACATGGGAAAGCCCTCAGATCCAGTGAGACACTGGGAAAGGCCCCGATGTCCACTGAGAACACTGTGAAGTCCAGGAACACCACTGACCTTCTAGTGAAGGCCTTCGGCCTCACAGAAACACGAGAAGACAATCTTGACCCCACTAAAATCCTGTGGTCAGCTCCAAGCCTCACTCAATTCTGCATAAAGTCCTGAGCGATAGCGATACTCTGGGGAATATCCTCAGCTCTGTGACACCCTGGGGAAAGTCCTGAGATCATGAGAGTTCTTGGAGAAAGCCCTTAGCACCACTGAAACCCTGCAGAAGGCCCTGAGGTTTACTGAGACACTGGATAAGGGACTGGGCCCCACTCAGACCCTAAGAAAGACCGTGAGCCCCAATAAGACAATGGAGAATTTCCTGAGCCCCACCAAGGACCTGGAGGATGCTATGAATTTATAGGATTCTAGAGAAGGCCACTGTGGCCCTGGGGAAGATCCTGTGCCCCACTGAAACACTTGGAGAAGCTATGAGCCCCATTGAGACAATGGAGAACTTCTTCAGCCCCTCCTAGTACCTGGGGAAGACCATTAGTTTGTAAGGTTCCAGAGAAGACCGTGAGAACTGCTGTGACACCTGTGGGCCATTGACCCCCTGAATGGCCAAGAGCCCCAATGCTCACCTGAAAAAGCCGTGAGACACACTGATACACTGGTAAAGACCCTGAGCCCATTTAGACCTCAGTGAAGGCCCTGAACCCAACTGAGACTCTAGTGAAGGCCTTTGGCCCACAGAAACACTTGGAAAGGATCTCAGCCGCTCTAAGATTCTGTGGTCAGTTCTGATTTCCACTGAAACTATGGGGATAGCCTTGAGCCCCACTGATACCCGGGGAAAGGCCATGAACCCCAGTGATGACCTGGGAAATCCCTGAGCCCCAGTGAGACACTGGGGAATGATCTGGGTCTCACTAAAACACTGAGGAAGGCCCTGAGCCCCACCTTGACACTGGGACCATACCGAGTCTCACGAAGACCCTGGCAATGCTATGGGAATCAATGAGACCCTGGCGAAGACCACAAACCCAGTGGATCCTTGGGGGAAGGTTCTGAGCTCCACCAAGACACTGGAATAACACTGAGACCCATTGAGACCCTGGGAAAGGCCCCAAGTGCCAATGCGACCCTGAGGAAGATTCTGAGTCCCACTGAGACCCTATTGAAGACCCTGAGACCCACTGAGACTCTGGGAGAGGTCTTAAGATCCATTAAGATCACGGGGAAGGCCCTGAGTCCCAATGAGATTCTGGGGAATTCCCTGAGTCCAGAGACACTTCTTAAGAATATGAGGCCCACTAAGAACTTCTCGACTCCCTGAGCCCCACTGAAACTATGGAAATATCGTGAGCTCCACTGAAACCTTGAGAAAAGCTACATGGCTTTCTGATATGCAGGGGGAAAGCCTGGGCACCAGTGAGACTCCAAGCAAGGCTTAGGATCCACTAAGACCCTTGGAGGGCCCTACGCCCCACTATAATGTTTAGGCAGTTACTCATCCCCCACTGAAAACCTGGGCAAGGATCTGAGCAGCAGTGTGCTGCTGCAGGAGACCCTGAGCCCCCTCTAATACACTGGGGAAAACTCTGAGCCCCATGGTAACCCTGAAGAAGGCCAGGAGGCCCACTGTGACCCTGGAGAAGGTCATGAAGCCCACTGTGGGCCTGGGGAACATCATGAGCCTCGCTGTGACCCTAGGGAAAACCATAAGGCTGACTATGACCCTGGAGAAGGCCATGAGGCCCACTGTGACCCTGGAGAAGGCCATGAGGCCCACTGTGGCCCTGGAGAAGATCATTAGCCCCACTGTGGGCCTGGGGAAGGCCATGATCCTCACTGTGGGCCTAGGGAACTTGAAAAATCTGTGTCAACTATTGATGACCTGCAAGAGTACTAAGACCCAGTGAAATACTGGGAAAGGCCCTGAACCCAAGGTCTAACCCAGTGAAGACCTTGAACCCCACCGAGGATCTAATGAAGGCCTTTAGCCTCACAGAAACGCCGGGAAAGGATTTCAGCCCCACCACGATCCTAGGGAAAACCCTGAACTTCTATGAGACCTTTGTGAATTCCCAGAACCCAGGAAGACCCTGCAAAAGGCTTTTAGGTCAACTGAGATATTGGGGAAGGCCCTGGGCAGCACTGTGAAAGGGGTTAACCTGAACCATTCCCATCCTGGAGAAGACCCTGATCCTCACTGTGACTCTGGGAATGGCACTGAGCAACTCAGAACTTGGACAAGGCCCCTGAATTCACCAAGACCCTGGCATAGGCTTTGAACCCTCTGGGTCCTTGGGAAAGTTTCTGAACCCCACTGAGACTTTGGGAATAGCACTGAGCCCTACTGAGGTGCTGGGGAAAGTCCTGAGCACCCTGGGGAAGACGCTGAGTCCCTCTGAGACCCTTGGGAAGAACCTCAGCCACACTGAGATTCTGGGGAATGTCTTAGTCTGACTGACACCTGAGCAACACTGAGAAACTGGGGGTTCCCTAAGCTTCACTAGATCTTAGGGTGGGCTGTGTGAGCCATTGAGAGGTCCTGTGTCCCAACAAGCCCTGGAAGAAGGACATGAGCCCTACTGAAGTTTGGGGGCATGCTGTGAACTCCATGAGACCCTGGTGAAGGCTCTTAGGCCTAGGGAGACCCTGGGAATTTCTGTAAGCCCCACCGAGTCCCTGGGTCAGGCTTTGAGCCCTATTGGACCCAGAGGAAGAGGTGAATCTCACTGAAAATCTGGAGAAGACCCTGAGCAACACTGAGAATTTGCAAATGGCTGAGACCCTCACTGAGACTCTGGGAAATGCTGCAGGCACCAGTGAGAAAATTGCATCAGTTTTGTGCTACTCTAAAGCACTTGGGAAGAACGTGAGTTTCACCGAGGCCCTTGGGATGGCCAGGAGTCACAGTGAGGGCCTCAGGAGGGTCTAAAACCAACTAAAACCCCATGGCAAGGGCAAGAGAACCACTGGGACCCTGGAGCAGGATGTAAACCCCATTGAGACCCTAGGAAAGCCCTGAGCCCCAGAGAGGCCTGGGAAAGGCTCTGAGTTCCACTGTGTGGAGAGCAGTCTGCACTTTTTCTGAGTGACTCCATGGTGTGTAGGACAGCAGTCCTCAGGCTGTGCCTGCCCTGAGTGACTCCATGGTGTGTACGACAGCAGTCCTCAGGCTGTGCCTGCCCTGAGTGACTCCATGGCATACAGGACAGCAGTCCTCAGGCTGTGCCTGCCCTAGTGACTCCATGGTGTACAGAACAGCAGTCCTCAGGCTGTGCCTGCCCTAGTGACTCCATGGCATACAGGACAGCAGTCCTCAGGCTGTGCCTGCCCTGAGTGACTCCATAGTGTGTAGGACAGCAGTCCTCAGGCTGTGCCTGCCCTAGTGACTCCATGGCATACAGGACAGCAGCTCTCAGGCTGTTTGTCCCCAGTCACTCCACATTGTAACGCAGTAATTTGCCTTGAGCTTCTCCACTTTGAGTTTAAGTGCTGAGGTGGATGATTCTACACCTTGTTTGTACAATTAAACAACCACCATCTGCCTGGCACAACTGTAAGGCACAAACTGATAAATAAATTAAGTGTGCTAATTAAAATGACCACCTGTGGACTTACCAAATTATCAGAAGCACATGGTGGATGGATGGGCATATCCAACTGTGTCAGGAAAACTGGGCCCACACACTTATCAAACCCACCAGGCACTGAATGAAGCAACCTCCTCTTCCCCAAAGAAGGAGCATCATGACTGGACACAGTGGCACCCTGACCTTATCATCTAGTCACTTGTCACAATCCTTGCCCAAGAGAATCGCCCTAGGAACAAACCTCCAAATCCCTGTCCTTGGGCTTCGCAGGAGCGGGGTTTCTCCTGTCCATGATGACCACCCTGGGCCCCACTTCCAGCTGTCACCTGGAGTTGCCATCCCAGGCTGATGCTGTGAAATTGCGGACCCTGTGCTTTGACCACTCGGGACTGTGTACTCACCTACCTACTGGTCACCTCAGTGGCTGTGCTCCCATCCCTTTTTCCTTGTGCTCCTGGCTCAGCACCTGAAACCCTGTGGCCGTCTTAGCTCTTTCTTCGTGTTCTGTGATCTCCCTTCTATGTCACTGAGTGAAGTTTGACGTGTGACTTGAGCATTATCGATATGAGAAATTGATATTGGAATAGAAAACCCTGTGATTGTGTGACTTATTACTACCAGGTGTCCCACGAGTGAACTGCCACGGTGTAAGTGGGGCAGCCTGTGAATCTATTGTTATTCAATAAATTCTGACACTGCAGAAAGACACAGATTGGTTTGGTTCATGTTAAGGTCATAGCTCACTAATGAAACACTGGGATCCTGGGGATGGCCTTGAAGGAGATCTGAGGTCCACTGAGACCCTGATGATGTCCCTGAGCCCCACTTGACCCTGGGGATGGACCTGTGCCTCACTGACACACCAAGGAAGACCATGAACCCTATTGAGAAACTGGGAGCATGTAATTCTTTTGGAAACTCCGGGGTATACAGCAAACTGAACTGAGACCAAAAGCCTTAAGCTCCTCTGAGACCCTCAATAAGGCCTTCAGTGCCCTTGAGACCCTGGGATAGGGTCTGAGCTTCACTGAGAAAGCTATGCACCCCATTTAGACCCTTGGGAAAGCTCCAGGCTCCACTGAGCCCCTGGGGACAACCCGGAACCCTTAGGAGCTCCAGCCGACTGTGAGCCCAGTGAGGTCCTGGGCAAGGCTCGTGTTCCTCCTGCCTCCCTGGCCCTCCCTGTCTGACGGCTCCTCTCCCCACTGCAGCAGGCACACTGAGCACCAAGTGTCCTCAGTGGCTAGGTCAGGAATGCCACAGCACTACAGAGCCCCCACAGAGAGCGCCACCTGGTGGAGGATGAGGCTCATGACCAGGCTGAGGCAGGGGCAGCAGGGTCAGGAGGTAGGACAAGGGATGCCCCAACTCTTGAGGGAAAAGTGTGTCCTGCAGCAAAAGAGGTGTGCAGACAGCAGGCAGAGGGCCTCAGGGTCTGTACACCACTCAGTAGAGTCTGGCTGAGTCCTCTTTGGGGTTGAGCACTGCGTGGGGGTGCACCACAAGGTCTCAGCCCAGCTGAGCTCCAAGGGAGAAATGGGGCAGTAGCGTGGCCTGAAGGGGAAGACGGGCAGGGGCTCTCGAAGGAGGGGGAGGGAGGAAAGGTGCCTGGGCTGGGCTGGCGGGGACTCTGTTGCCCTCACATTGAAGATGGGCAACGGGCCCCACCCCAGGGCCATGCTGCTGGGTCCTAAGGGGCTGGGGGCCTTAGTCCTAGGGTGGGGTGAGGAGTGGGCAGGCAGCATGGAGTGGACACTCCTGGCTCCCCCATCCCCATGACCCTGGCCACCCACTGGGGACTAAACAGGAGTTCCAGGGCAAAGGCACAGGCCCTCAGCAGCTGCCAGCCCTGCTGAACTAGTGTGGAAAACACTCAGCCTGGTCCCCTGGGCTCTGCTCTCCTGGAGACCTCGGCCCCCAGCTGCGCGCAGGGCCAGCTGCGCCATCACGCCCTCGTTAAGACTAATGAACCCAGGGCCTGAGCGGAGGTGCTGGTGATCAAAGCGCTCTTCCTGCAGACCCAGCACCAGGGAAATGATCCAGAAGTTGCCACCTCAGCCCCCTCCCGGCCATCTGCCGACCTCCCTGCACCCCTAATGGGCCAGGTGGCAGGGGCAGGGGACAGGGGAGGTGAACTTGGGGCTATAAAGCAGGAAGGGAGCCAGCCATCCTCACCCCTGCAGGAGCAGCTGCATTCTGAGGCGGTCAGTACTCAGGTCCGTGTCCCCCATGCTGGGCCCAGAGCTGCCTAACTGGGGCTCCAGGGTGGCTAGGAGGATGAGGGGGGGTCCCTTGGCCTGCCTTAACGTTGCCTGTCCCCCAGGTCATCGTCTCTCCACCATGGCCCTGTGGACACGCCTGCTGCCCCTGCTGACCCTGCTGGCCCTCTTGGGGCCTGACCCTGCCCAGGCCTTTGTCAACCAGCACCTCTGCGGCTCTCACCTGGTGGAGGCACTCTACCTGGTGTGCGGGGAGCGCGGCTTCTTCTACACACCCAAGTCCCGCCGGGAGGTGGAAGAACAGCAGGGTGAGCCCCCGTCGCACTCCTGTTGACCCTGCCCTGGTAGGACAGAGGTGGGCAGAAAGCTGCTGTCTAGGGGGTGTCCGTGGACTTGCTGGAAGGAAAAAGGAGGCTCTCCTGGTCACTTCCTAGGGGGAACCAGCTCGTTGCGGAAGGCTCAGGGTGGAGGAGTGCTGACCAAGGCCTTTGGGCCACACGTCTCCCCTGCTCCTCAGGTGAACGTGCACCCACAGCCCCTTGCTCGGCCCTTCTAAGACGATGTCAGCTCAGGGACAGATTTTATTGACTAGATCATATCCTGGGAGCTGAGGTCTCAGGGGCCCTGGAGAGTGTGGAGTGCCCGTCCACCTGTCTGCCAGCACCAACCCTTGGGCTCATACAGGAGTCCTGCCCCAGGGCCCCTGGGCTGTGGGGACTCAGGATGTGTGGGCAGGCCCTGGGCGGGAACCCAGGGGCAGGCCTGTGTGCCACTGCCCTGGGACCAGAGAACAGCTGCAGAATGTGTAGACTCCAGAACCCTGTGTCCATACCCAGAGGCCTGTCCCCATGGACAGTCCTTCTGCCTGGGCCCAGCTCAGGTGGGGATGGGGTGACCCAGGGGTGGGGCAGGCAGGCACGCTGCTGCTTCTGACTGGGTGGTCCTGTGTCTTTCTCACCTCGCTGCTGCCTCTGCTGCCCCTGACAGGAGGACAAATGGAGCTGGGCGGGGGTCCCGGGGCAGGCCTCCCACAACCCTTGGCGCTGGAGATGGCCCTGCAGAAGCGCGGCATCGTGGAGCAGTGCTGCACCAGCATCTGCTCCCTCTACCAGCTGGAGAACTACTGCAACTAGGGCCGCCGGCCGCCCGCCCGCTGCCCACCTGCACCGTCCAATAAACCTGCAACGAGCCCTGAGTGTCTGTGGTGTGTCGGGGAGCCGGCTGGCGGGGTGGGTCCACGCGGCGTGCCTGGGCCGTGGTGGCCTCTGGGGGCTTACTGGTGCTCTCAGCAGAGCCTCTTCCCAACCTTCGTCCTTGCTCACTGGGCATCAACAGGGGTCCACGCTGGCCCAGGCCCAGGGCAGTGATGTCCCTCCCCCTGTGGCCTACGTGTAGGAGGAGCACCCCTCCTCCCCTGTGGGATCTCTGGGAGGCCGAGGTGATGGGCAGCAAGGAGCTGCCTCCTCCGGCTATATAGCCTGGGACCTGGAGGTCCTCAGAGAGCATCTGGAAGAAAGTGGACAAGGACATTCTGGCAACTGCTCCACCTAGCCCTCCCAGGCTATTTTCAGAGACATTTTGGATGAAGTCCCTGTGAAGGAAAGCAGTTGGGCCGGGGTTGGGGTCCTGCAGAGTGAGGGTAGACAGGGTCAAAAAGCTATAGAGGCCAGGCCTGGTGGTGCACACCTGTAATCCCAGGGCTCGGGAGGCTGAGGCAGGAGGATCGCGAATTCAAAGCCAGCTTCAGCAAAAGCAACTCCGGTCTCTAAACAAAATACAAAATAGGGCTGGGGCTGGGGTTCAGAGGTTACTGGCCCTGAGTTCAATCTTGACACCAAAAAAAAAAAAATAAGACGTTATAGAGGCTGGGCCTCCCTCTGGACACCATCAGACACCCTAAGGGAGACCCCAGAGCCTTGGAGGGAGCAGGGTAAGCCAGGTGGCCCCACGGGCAAAGGACAGACTGAAGGACCTCTTGGCACCAGGCAGGGCCTCAGAAGCCCACTCCTTGAGGTGCCCCCACTGCAAGGCCATGAGATCGCCTGCCCCTGGGCCCATGCTTCCCTCGGAGGACACAAGGTCATGCTGTCAGTGCACTCTCCACACTCCTTTTGCAAAGACCTGGCAGTCACCCCTAGAAGTACCCCCAGGCCCCAAGGACAAGGCCACACTGGTTCTAGGTTTTCTAGGGGCCCCTCCTCAGAACCCTCAGTACCACGGGCTCCATCAGACTTCCAGTCTGGGTGCCACCTATTGGTCAGATAAGAACCTAGGGGCTGCTGGGTCTGGCAGTGTCCTGGAAGGTCAGCTGGTGTCCCTGGCCACCCGAAGGCCTGGAGAGCCTGCCTGCCACCCAGGCCAAACCAATCTGTACCTGACCTGAGAACTCCGCCCAGCAGGCTCAGATGGCTGGGCCTGGGCCTCTGGCTGCAGACCACCTGGGGGCCGGCCGCAGGGCTGGGAGCAGACCCCTCCAGGGTGCCAGGCCTGCTAGCTCCTCCCCCTGCAGCCCTGAGGATCCTTCCCAGGTGGTCCTTCTCTTCATGACCCCACCAGCACCCCCACCTAGAGGAGACATCCTGGGCCCCCAGCAAGCCCCGCCCCTGGAGTGGGAGCCAGGACTGGACAGGCGGGTGGACGGCTGGACACTGGACCCGGAAGAGGAGGGGAGGAGGAGGCTGGGATCTGTCCGTGGGAATACCCTGCTGTCCCTTTCGCACGGCTAGAGGCAGGGGCGTCCTGTGGAGTCGAGGTATGTGGGATGGCTGCTGGGGCGGGCAGCCAAAGCTGGGCAGGAAGGGGGCTGGCTGAGTGTGCCTGCTCTCCAGCCAGCCCCTGGTCATGTTGGCCTGGACCTTGAGGGTTGATGGGCAGATGCCCCCCCCACCAGGTGCCAACAACCTCCCTAGAGGGGATATGAGTCAGGGTGCAGAGAACCCTTGAGGGTGCCAGGTCTCCTGGGGCCAGTCCAGCTCTGTGGGATACCTATTGTGGCCAGTCCCAGGTGGATGCAAGGCTCAGAAACCTGGTTTCAGGGCCCAGATGTCCTGTGACCTGGGTGCCACCTGGGGGAACTCTGGTCTGAGGCCTCAATTCCCATGTGGTGCGCGACCCTCAGCCCGGCCTGAGGTGGCCATCGCCCTCTCCCTTCCCGAAACCTGCCCTATCTCCAAGACACAGGACCGTCCTCCCTGAGGCCTGCCACCCAGCCCCTTGCTCCCTGAGTGTGCCCTTGAAAAGGTCGGGGAGGGAGACCAGACAGATGAGAAGGCACCTCTCGACCCTGCCCTGGGCATGTATGAGAAATTTCTACCCAAGGTGACCCAGGGTCCAGGTGGCAGAGGCAAGATCACACCACTCTCTTCAGCACCATCCTGGGGGCTGACCCAGACGTCCCATCTGGGGGCAGGGGGTATGGACACTCCCTGGAGCCCCCAGGTCCATCCAACTAGGCCAAGCCCACAGACCTGGGCTTCACAATTCCCATGGGGCCTTGTGCCTCTGGGAACCTGGGCTCCTGGCAGGGGTGGTCAGCTGCGTCCAGCCTTAGTGTCAGCCTGGCTTTGGGGTTTGGGTCAGCCCAAATGCTCCTCAACTGGAGTCCCCACCCTGCTGGCCCCCTGACCCCCTAGCAGCCTCTTCCAGTGTCACCAAGAGCAGCCCACACGCCTGCCCGGTACTCAGCCTGGTCTGATTGGTGTCCCACCTGCCCACACTCAGGTGGGAACTGTTGTACCATGCTGAGAGGGGAGACTGAGTCCTGGAGCCGCACAGGTGGCCCTGCGTGGGCACACAGCGCCGTCCTTCCCCACCAGGGGCCTTCCGTCAGTGAGGCTGCCTTCAAGCTGGCTCCCAGATTGCGTCTGCTCCTGGCACAGACTGGCTGGCACCTCTGCCTGGCCCTGGGGCAGTATTTGCCTTCTCCTGTCAGCAGTAAATATTTACTGTCCTCTCTGCTATCCAGGCCTGAGCAGACCCTGAGGGGCACAAGACATGGACACAGGGAGGCCAAGGTGGACCCCTTGTCCTGAGGTCCGTGTGCCCAATAAGGGTCCTGCCCAAGATCAAGGATCGAGTCAGGACCGGGCTGCCTTTGAACCTGGGCTTCCAGAAGAGGCTCGAATTCTTACCAGGGCCAAATGCTGGGCAAAAAAATCTTCAGACAGCCTGAGAGGGGAGGGGCGGGTGCTGCCCCCAGACCCTGCAGGGCCGCCCACACCCTGGTAGCTCTTCCCTTGCAGAAACCTGTGGGCTCTGGACAATGGGGCCAGGAGCAGTCATTGCAGACACAGCCAGCAGATGGCACCAAAGCCTCATTTTTGAGGTGCTCCGGTCTGCAGGTCCCACTTCTGTCCACTGAGTTTGGGGCTGCTTTCTGCTTGGACACCACCCCGCAAGGGGTTCCCTGGCAGGCTTGCCACCCTGGACTCTGGGGCATGAGGTAGAGCGGGGAGAGAGGCTTCTGTGGGGCTGGGGTACAGCCTCAGCCCCCAGGGGCAGCTCCAGCTTGGCCGTCCAGATGTACAGGGAGCAGCTGAGAAAATATCAAGGCCTCCAATATTCTGAGGATGCCTCCAGATAGAGTCTGGCCCCCGTTTCCTGCCCCCCAGAGTCTTGGAGACCTAGAGGAGACTTCAGGATGTCGCCTTCCACCCACACCCCTATGTCGAGTGAACCAGAGGGGTGGGGGGTGAACTGTGCACGCCCAGCTAGGACCTTGTGGAGGGTCTCCAGGGACCGGGGGAGGCTGAGGCTGGGGACTAGTGGGGGTTACATGTCCCTGTCAGTCCACTGAAGCCTGAAGGCTGTGTCCTTGTGCACAGGGAGGTGGGGGCTTCAGGGACCCCAGGGTGTAGGAGGCCTCAAGTGGGGCCAGCTGGGTCAGGGCAGTCCTTTCCCATGTCCACATTCCGCCCAGTGCTGAGAGGAGAGGGAGGTCAACTCCGGAAAGAACGTTTGGGGGTGGGGGTGGCCGGGTCTGGGAAAGCAGAGAGGACAGCCAGACACAGTGCTGTCCCTTCCTGCTCCCACTATTGTTTCTGGCCTGGACTGCAGGAACAGCAAGGCAGAGTCCTTCGAAAGTGCAGCCGGCCGGAGGCGGCCTCCCCATCGTCCCCGTGTGGCCCAGTCACGCTGTGCTGGCGCCAGGCACCCTGCAGGCCCTCCCACCCGCTCCTGGGCGTCCTTGGCTTCCTCCCCTACCTCCAGGTGGCCCCTCACCCCACCCACCTCGGTGCAGACTCCCCACTTCCTCCATCTGTGCCTATGGGACCCTGTCCCTGTCACCAGGCTGCCCCTGGCAGTTGGGCCTAGTTGAGTCAAAGGGGCCCCACAAGCTCCACTCAGCAAGGAAGGGTGAGAGAAGGGGTCTCAAGGTGCCCCTGCGCTTGCAACCTGTCCCCAGAGCTGAGTGTCCGCCAGTCAGGGGCCCTCAGGTGGCAGTGCAGACCCGTCCTTTCCAAGACATGCTCAAACGTCTGGATCCAGGTGGCTGACCCCGGGCCAAGGTCACAAGAGCTGGCCAAGCCCCACTGCCACACCTGGCTCCCTGTCTTGTGCCCCTCTGAGGTGTCTTTCCCAGCCGCAGGGAAAATCCCGAGGCTCCCCAGCCTGGAGGTCTGCAGACCCTCGGCTTCTAGGAGGCCTGTGGCCCCTTCACCCAGTGGAGGCCTCGGAACCTGGCCCAGCACCGGCCCACATTCCACACAGCCTCCTCTGACCTCCACGGTCCATCTGTGTTTGTGGAAACAGCCGGAGCCGGCGGCCCAGGCGCCTGCGGCTATTCACGCTGAGAGTCAAGGCACAGCCCTCTGTTCTTCAAAGTCCACCCTCGCTCAGAACTCGGTCCCACTCCAGCCCAGCCTGCAGCCCCGACCTCCTGCCCACCCCAAGGCCCAGCATGGCCCGGGTACCTGAGGGACTCTGGGAAGTCCCCGTACCCTTTGTGGGCTGCAGGTCCTTGGCACCAGTCAGCCACATATGGGGGCCCAGCGGTGGGTCCTGGGTGGACTGAGTCCCCTGAATCTAGCTCTGGCAATGGCTGCCCAGCCCTCCCAAGGCCTGACCTTGAAGGAAAGCGTCACCTGGCAGAGATGGGAGCAGCAGAAGGCGGGTTTCCTCCAGCCATGGAGGGTCCCAGCCCAGGCCCTGCTGTGGGAATGTGGGACGGAGGCCAGGCAGTGGGGAAACAGCTGGCCGAGAAACAGCTGGGCGCCAGCCGCGGATGCAGCAGAACTCAGGACCCAGGAGCAGAAATGGGTAGGCTGGGAAGCTTCCCTGGTCCCACAGGTCCCATGGCCTGAGGAACGTGGGGCCACACGGCAGGCCTAGCCAGGGGTCCCCGAGGGTCACTGCAGCCAGGCCACCCTCACCAGGACATAACAGAGCAGGGCTTATGTGGAGCTGTGTCCTTCCCCATGGCGGGGCACAGCTGGACCTGACAAAAAGCAAGGGTGGCCACGGTCCAGGGTCTGCAATGGGCTGTGTCCTGGGGTGCCAAGTGACAGGCCTCACCTCCCAGTGCACCCCAACATTCCTGGAGCCAGTAGTGTGTCCCCACTGGGCCAGTGCAGGGCTGAAGGCTGCGAGCTGGGGCAGGCGGGTGGGGCTCTCGCCCTGGCTCTGCTGCTCATGGCTGTGTGGCCTTGGGAAAGTGACTGGGGTCAGAAGGGAACAAAAGGAGGCCCTGCCCCCTGGCTGGTCATGTCCAGGCTTGGGCATGGAGCCCCTGCAGGCCAGCACCGTGGTTATCACAGGGCCCACCCTCTGTGCCCCTAGCATCCTCCTTGGGGGACCGGGGAGCCAAGCTTCAGCCCAGCCTCCCTTCCCTCCCAGGCAGGGACAGGAAGAGGCCACAGGGGAGGTCAGCTGGGTGTCCCCAGGAAGCTGGTTACCTTTCAGGTCTGGGCCTTGTCTCCAGAGCTAAGTGCCCCTCCCTCCTGGACCTACCCAGAGAGCCTCAGGCCAGGAAGGTCCCTGGCACGGGGCTGTCCTCCCCAACTAAGGCCACACAACACGGTCGTCCTGTGGGCCAGTCCACCTGGGTAGGAGGAGGGGCTTCACGTGTGTCTGAAGCGCAGGAGAGGGAGGCCGCCACCCGTGCATGCCCTGTCCGGGCTCTGTGCCCCTTTCCTGGGTGTCTCCAGCAAGCCGCCTTCCCTCTCTGGGCCTTTGCTGCGTGGGGACAGTGCCTCGAGTCTGGGTTCTGTCCGGCTTTGGCTCTGTCCATGCATCTTCCCTTCCGGGCAGCAGCAGTCCCCACGGCTCCCAGGGAAGGCCAAGGGCAGGTGGGAGGCCAAGGTGGCCACGCATGGAGGCCTAGGCAGGTGCTCAGTGAGGGGGGGCGGCCACCTGGGGAGGGGCCTTCATGGCTCTTCATGGCACCCCAGGCCAGGGGAGACTCCCAGGACTCCCCGCAGAGCCCGTGCCCCTGAGCCTCATCCACTCTCTGGCCTAGCTGTTCTTCCTTCAGAAAGCCCAGCACCCTCTCAGGTGTCGGGTTTTACCTGAGCAGGTTGAGGAGACTTTAAGACAGGTCCCCAGGGCATGTAGCTGTGGACGGTCCAGACTGTATTTCTGTCTTCTGACGCAGCAACCAGGGGAGACAGGGCCAAAAGCGGCCTCCCAGCGAGCAGGGTGTGAAGTGGAGCATTCACTAGCAGTCACTGGTGCCTGTGCTCCTCCCTGGGGCTCTCACACCTCATGCTGGACCTGGACGGCCAGCAGGGAAAGAAGGCCACTGCCCAAGGTTCATTGGCAGAGCAGGGACTTGAACCAGGCCAGCTCCCAACCCCTGGTCTGAAGGCCTAGTGGTGTGAGCTGAACAGAACTGGCCCCTGGGCCCTGCAGGAGAGGGCTTCCCAAGTCCTGTGCTGCGTCCTTGTATACCTGAGGGGACAGCCTCACCCTGCCAGGATGCCACAGTGGAGGTCACTGGGCCATCTTGTACCCCAATGACTTGGGGCCCTAGGGGAAAAAAAATGGTTCATGCAGGAAGTAAGTACGAACCACTCCTCATCTTCTCTCAATTCCCAAGGCTTGGTGAAGGGCCCTGCGGTCACACCAAGGACAATACAAATTTGGGGGAAAGCAGGACATTTAATGAAGCTTTGGGTGCAATTTATCAAATGGCCACAAGGTGGCAGGCTTGTGCTAGATTTAGAAATTCCCACTTTGTGTGTTTTTAATTTTTTAAATTTGTTCTAATTAGTTATACATGACAGTAAAATGCATTTGGACACATTGTACACAAATAGAGCACAACTTCTCGTTCCTCTAGCTGTACGTGGTGCAGAGTCACAGGAGTCTTGGAGTCATACACTTATAGAGGGTAACAATGTCTGTCTCATTCTACCACCCTCCCATGCCCCCAGTCCCTCCCCTCCCCTCACTCCCCTCTGTACAATCCCAACTTCCTTCATTCTTCCCTACCTACACCTCTAATATGGATCAGTATCTGCTCATCAGAAAAACATTCAGCCTTAGGTTTGGGGGAACTGGCTTATTATATGATGTCTCTAGTTCCCTCCATTTACTTGCAAATGCCATAATTTCATTCTTCTTTAAGGCTGAATAATATTACATTGTATGTGTACCACATTTCCTTTATCCATTCTTCTGTTAAAGTGCATCTAGGTTGGCTCCATAGTTTAGCTATTCTGAAATGGGGTGCTATAAACATTGATGGATCTATGTCACTGTAGTGTGCTGATTTTAAGTCCTTATAAACTGAGTAGGATAACTGAGTCAAATTGTGGTTCCATTCCAAGTTTTCTGAAGAATCTCCATACAGCTTTCCAGAGTGGTTGCACCAGTTTGCAGTCCCACCAGCAATGTATCCCCAAATCCTTGCCAACGTTTATTATTGCCTGTATTCTTGATAAATGCCCTTCTGACTGGGTTGAGATGAAATTGTAGAGTAGTTTTGATTTTCATTTCTCTAATTGCTAGAGATGATGAGCATTTTTTCATATGTTTGTTGATTGATTGTGTTTCTTCTTCTGTGAAGTGTCTGTTCAGTTCCTTGGCCCGTTTGTTGATTTGTTGTTGTTGTTGTTAAGTTTTTTTGAGTTTGTTTGTTTTGGTTTTGAGGGGTTTTTTGTTTGTTTGTTTGTTTGTTTTTTGAAGGGGGGCTGTTTTTGTTTTTGTTTTTGGTACCAGGGATTGAACTCAGAGGAACTCAACCACTGAGCCATACCCCCAGCCCTATTTTGTATTTTATTTAGAGTCAGGGTCTCACCGAGTTGCTTAGTGGCTTGCGTTCACTGAGGCTGACTTTGAACTCGCAATCGTCCTGCCTCAGGCTCTCAAGCCGCGGGGATTAAGGTGTGCGCCACCACGCCCAGCTTGAGTTCTTTATATATCTTGAGATTAGTGTTCTATCTGTGGTGCATACAGTAAAGATTTTCTCCCATTCTCTAGGCTGTCCTTCATGTTATTGATTGTTTTCTTTGCTGAGAAGAAGCTTTTTACATTGAATCCATCCCATTTATTGATTCTTAATTTTACTTCTTTCACTTTAGGGGTCTTTTAAGGAAGTCAGATCCTAAGCCAATAGGGTGAAGATTTGGACCTGTTTTTTTTCTTCTATTAGGCACAAGGTCTCTGTTCTAGTGCCTAAGTCTTTGATCCATTTTGAGTTGATTTTTGTGCAGGATAAGAGTCAGAGGTTTAATTTCATTTTGCTACATATGGATTTCTAGTTTTGCCATTTGTTGAGTAGGATACCTTTTCTCTAATGATTGCTTTTGGTGCCTTTGTCTAGTATGACATAACCATATTTATGTGGGTTTGTCTGTGTTTTTATTTTGTACCACTGGTCTATGTGTCTGTTTTGTATCAATACCATGCCCATTTTTGTTACTGTAGCTCTGTAGCAGTTTAAGGTCTGGTATTGTGACGCTCCTGCTTCACTCTTCTTGCTGAGGATTGCCCTGGCTATTCCGGGTCATTCTCTTATTTTTCCAGATGAATTTCATGATTGCTTTTTCTAGTTCTATAAAGAATATCATTGGGATTATAATAGGAACTGTATTAAATCTGTTTAACAGTTTTGGTAGTGTGGCCATTTTGACAATATGAATTCTGCCTATCCAAGAGCATGGGAGGACTTTCCGTCTTCTAAAGTCTTCTTCAATTTCTGCCCTTAATGTTCTGTAGTTTTCATTGAAGAGGTCTTTCACCTTTTCACCTCTTTTGTTAGATTAATTCCCAAGTTGTTTTTTTGTTTTTGTTTTTGTTTGTTTGTTTGTTGTTTTTGAGGCTACTGTGAATGGGGTAGTTTTTCTAATTTCTCTTGCAGTGGATTCCTCACTATGCATAGAAATGCATTTGATATGTGGATATTGATTTTATATTCTGCTATTTTGATGAATTCATTTATTAGTTCTAGAAATTTTCTGATGGAATTTTTGGGATTTTTCTAAATACAGAATCATGTCATCAGCAAATGGTGATAGTTTGAGTTCTTCTTTCCTATTTGTATCCTTTTAATTTCTTTCAACTGTCTAATTGCTCTGGCTAGAGTTTTAAGGATGATGTTGAATGGATGTGGTGAGAGAGGGCATCCCTGTCTTATTCCAATGTTTTCAATTTTTCTCCATTTGAAATGATGTTGGCCTTGGGTTTAGCATATACAGCTTTTACAATGTTGAGATATGTTCCTACTATCCCTAGTTTTTCTAGTGTTTTGGACATGAAGGGTTAGGGCAGGCTGCCACAGTGAAGGTTACTGAGCCATCTGGTACTCCAGTGATTTGGGGTCCTAGGGACAAAGTTGGTTCATGCAGGAAGTGAGTATGGAGGACTCCTCCTCTTCTCTCAACTCCCAAGGATTGTGTGGTGGAGATCCCTGCAGTTACACCAAGAACAATACAATTGGGGTGGGGGTGGAGCAAGATACTTCTATGCTAATGATGCAATTTCTGAAGTGTCCACAGGGTGACAGCCTTGCGCCAGATTTGGAAATTCCCATTTTGGAAATGGAACCTCACAAATGGGACCCTGCTTCTGAATGGAGGTTTCAACACTCAACTCCATGTCCTGTTGATAATATATCAAATTTTATTTTTATATAAACATAATAGATTTACCTCCCTCAGAACAAAATGGATGCTTCAGGAAAGCATTTTAGTTTAATATGTGGCTCTGGGTGCCCATGATGCCACCCCTGGGATCAGAGAACACCAAAAGGGAGTTGTCCCCACCCAAGTTCTGTGACGCCAGGAGAGCAGCAGAAAAGAGCCTCAGACCCAACACAAGGTTTCGGACTCTAACCATACCACAACACTGCAGGGCCTCTCTCCTGTCAGGGGTAGGGTCCCAACTTCGCTCCCTGCCCACCAGCATCCTCCAAGAGCACTGTAACTTCCCACAAGGAAGAGTGTAAGAGCTTTGGGTTGTGCCACTGTAATTCTAAACAAGGCCACAAGGTGTCAGCATAAGGCCACTTAAACAGACAAATGGAGAAAATCTGGCACTGGAGATTTCTGGGCTACCTCAATTCTTTCCTGCATAAAAGAGGATCTGACCAGATTCCAGGATTGGCCTACTCTGCCAGGCCTGAGAGATGGAGACATAATGAGGTTTTGCCATGTCGTGTCCCTCAGCCCTGCATCCCAGTTTTTGTTCCTATGGTCCCTCCCACCTATGGGCCCTATAGACTTTGTCTCCTTGTGGAAGACCCATGGAATGTAGGGCTGGAGATCCCAGTCCTCACACCCAGCTCACCAACGTCCAATGCCTCTAGTACTATCTAAGTGGCACCATGGCGTAGCTGGTTTCAATTGGAACCTTCCTACCCTGGCTTCCTTTCCTTGCCCCCTTCTTGCTTAAACACCCTGGGTTACAAGATGCTGATGGAATAGAATGACCTTGAACTTGTCCAGGTGTGGGAATATACTTCAGGGCACAGATGCACTCATTGTGGAGGCTCCATGTTTCCAGGGTTTTGATCTAAGGAATGTGGGCTCCTTTCCTTTCAAACCTTAGCAGCAGACCTCCTCAAACTGAGGGCATCCCCTTTGGCAGTCCTACCATGGAATCTTGACTGGTTTGGGGTAAGTCCTTCAACCTCTCTATTCCTACTTCAGCTTGGAAAGTCTCCGTCAATATCAACAGATGACCCTGAAAGTAGCTCCTTGCAACTTTCAGCATTTTGCAGCAGACAGTAGGAGGAGGCACATGCTGCAGAGCCTCTAGCCCATAAAGTCCCAAAGCAGAGCAAGAGTCATCATGAAAAAATGCCTGTTACACCCTAATAAGTGTGGGATACTTCATGCACATCACATGGGAACCTGAGGCCTCTATGTGCCCCAGACCTGAATCAGAGTCACTAGCATCTCTGCAGCCCTCCTCATCCAAAACAAGTCCCACCTGCCCTCCAACCATGGGATAGTTTGGCTCTAAAGAATCTATATCTTTTTGGGACCCCTTCCCTTCACTTTTGAGTTATCCTCAAGTCTCAGTCTCTTCCCTGCTGAAAGCCCCATTCTCTCCACATATGTACTCTATCCTTCCCATTTAAAAAGGAGTTCAGGCAAGGGCTTGGAAAGATAAAGGGAGAGGGGAGAATTAAATCCCAACATGAGCTAAAAAATCTGGGTAAAATAAATACCCAAGGAGCTAAGGGCTGGACTGTTGGAGTGTAGGGAGGGTGGACTGGTGGTTCTCTGGGGAGTGCATATGTCTTTACCTCTTTGGAAGTCTTTGCTCTGCTTCCTGCTCTCCATCAAGGCTATAAGCAGAGGTTTCAAGTTCCCACTGAGACTTAGTCTAATCAGGCAGAATATCTGCTGCCAGCTCTGAGGAGTTGGTGCTGTGATTGGTGTTTCAGCCAGGCTTTAAAGGCTGTGAGTCTGGCCAGTCATCCTACCCAGAAGTCCCTGTGAGTGGCCAATGCTGACAGCATGTCACTTGCAGCCATGTGCTTAGTGCCTAGCACCATATATGGGGGGATAGGGGGTAGGTTAAATATGACCAGTGAATGTGAAAAAAACTCCCATATGAGTCCTCTGCCAAAATAATATAAAAAAAATGACTACACTGTGCCACACGTGTGCTGGGAACGATTGAAAAGTCATTTTATTATCATTTTTTTAACCTTTTTTTTTTCACTTAGGCCACGCCCCCTTTTTACCAGTGCCACGCCCACAGACATTCCAGGGTGTCAAGTGACTGCCAAGTGTCACTCCAGTCAAGCCACACCCCCTCCTCACCCCCTACACGCAGTCTCCACCTTCTAGCTAAAAAGGAGCACTTCCGACTTATGCCCACACCCACATACGTCCTTCCGTCCTTCCACTGGGTCAGGGATGGGCCAAAGTCCCACCCCCCAATGCACCCATGCCCTAGTGTGGACAAGTGCCATAGTCAGCTGCCCCAATACTACTGAGCTGGCGCAAGGATTCCCAAATTTGGAGGGGCTTGGAGAAAGGCGTGGAGGGGACGAGGAGGTGAGGGCAAAGCCAGTTTCAGTTGAGCAGGCGCTGTGCTCAACAGTGGAGAGGCTACCCCACTTCTAGGGGCCCCTTTATCATGCACTCTCTAAAAAAGCGCTTCACCGTTTCTCCAGCCTCAGCCTCGTCCCCTTCCACCTCCTCCTCCTCCACGTCGACCCGGCTGGAGGGTCTGGGCACCACAACCAGAGCACCCCCTGCTTTGGCGGCGACTGCTAATATTGGCCCAGCCAGCGGATCATTGTCCGGGCAGTTTCGGCAGAGAGTCTTGGGCACCAGTGATTCCCCGGTCCTCTTTATCCACCGTCCAGGAGCTGCGGGGACTACGCAGCGACTAGAGTACAGGTAACTGGCCTCCCCTCCCTTGTGCTGCACCCTCTGTGTGGGGGAAAGCTGCATTTGTAATGTGCAGGCCTGGGTGGGCTGGGGGCTTCAGACAGCCAGGAGCCTAGTCTCTAAAAGAGGGAAGACCTTCTTTTACTGGAGGGCCCAGCAGAGCAAGCTTCCTAAGAGTAGCCTCAACTTTGGAGAGGACAGGAAAAACAGTTGGAGAGGGGACTCTTATAAGGCTGCACAAAGGCACAGAGCCTTTTGCAGGAAAATAGGTTTTCCTTCTAATCTTCCAGGCCAAGCAGTAGGGGCAGGGGAGGAAGGCAGTGCTGCTCTTCCCAGCAGGGATGCACAACTGTTTCTCCAAGTGTAAAAGGCAGGGTTCTTCTGCGTGAGATTCTGCTGAATCCTCCCACCCCACATGTAGTCCCAAAGACCACCAGGACACTGTGTGGAGGGGCCAGGTCCTGAGATTCGGAAGCTGTTTCTCTTTTTTATACCACTTTAAAATTAAGCTTCCCACTGCTTGCTCCCTACACCTCTGAACACCACCGAGAACTTGGAGTGAGAAGGACCCTGAAAGGACAATGCCCTCTATCTCCCCAAAAAGGGTTTTAAAAGGGAAAGCTGCTTTTATCCTGATGGCATGTCCAGCTCCCCTGACACCCTCAGCCTCCCCTGTCCACAGAGTCAGTGTGGGGCATGTTCGTGTGTGAAGTCTTGCCCCTGTATGCTGGATCCCAGGAAACTCAATCCACCCAGTGTGGTGTTTATGGGAAGGGGGTCCATTTCCCCAGAGAAGCCCAGACCTCCCCCACCATGTCCTCCCCCCACCTTCCCAGAAGTCCCCTTCCCCCTCCCCTAGTGGCCCTTCAAATGCAGAGCCTTTGTCCTTCCATTTGTGCCCCCTCATGGGGTGGGGGTCTTCACTTCCATTCAAGTGGTTGTGTGGGAAGTGGAGGGGAGACCTTCATGTTTTGTGTTGTGGCCTCTAAGGCAGATCCTCTGTGTGCAACCCCCAGCCAGTGCCCAGGCAGAAGCCTACCCACAGCCAGGAACTGGGCTGCCCACCCAGCAGGGGGGTCTCCTGCTTTTCCATCACAGTTGACAGACTTGGCAAAGTTTCCTCTTGCCACTTTCTCCCTCCCTTGTGCTTTGAAAAGGGGGAGATAGATAGCCAAAGGGACAGGAGGGAGAGACAGTGATCAAACCCTCACAAGGTGACCCTCAGCAACCCCCCACCCTACAGCAGCCAGGGCAGAAGAAGGGGCCCCATGCTCTGGCTAGAGAAAGATTTGCAAATATAAATAGTAAAAAGGGCTGGGGTATAGCTCAGAGGTACAGCATAACTGGGTTCACTACCTAGCACTTGGGGGGAAAAGTCATCTTAAAAATATCATTTTGCTTTTCTCTAGGGGCCGAATAATCACCACTGAGCTCGTGAAGGAGGAGGTGGATCCCAGTCCCCAGCCCCAGGATCCCAGTCCCCAGCCCCAGGAACCCGCATCTCCTCCGGCTGTGCCCCCTGCTCAGCCTACCCCTCAGCCTGAGCCCCAGCAGGTCAGGGCAGCCAGAGAGCCCAGTCCAGAGGTGAGCTGCTGTGGCCTCTGGTCCAGGAGATCTCCTCGCTCCCAGAACTGAAGCCAGCTGGCTGCCAGCACCAGCCCCTAAGAGGTAAGTGTGCTGGCATCTTGGGTAGGGCAGAGGCGTCCACTGGTACAGCTCTCCTTACATCAGGGGTCCCCTTGAAGAGCTGCACCCCCAGGCACAGATGTGAATCCCCCCACTTCACAGTCAGTCAAGGTTGGAAGGTCCATTCAAAGTCACACTGCTGGTGTCTGGAAGTCAGGTGGTGGTAGGCTCCAGGTGCCTCTCTGCCTTGGGAGCTCAGGTGTGGGCAAAGCAGGTTCCCCCGCAGTCTCTGAAGCAGGCTCTGCAGCACGGAGGTCCTTGGAGACTCCTGAGAGGAGAATGGCAAAAATGGGCAGGAGTCAGAGGGAGAGGGCAGGCAGCACAGGGGCAGGCAGGGTTCCAAGTGAGCCCAGATTTGAGAAGGGGGGAAGAAAACCGAAGGGGAAAAAGAAAAAAATCTCCAGCTGGGAGACACTGGGAGAGCCAAGGAAAGCTGGGGGGTGTGAGGCCGGTGTTCTGCCTCTTGGAGCTGCCAGGCTGTAGGGCCACCAGCAGTGGCTTGACCTCTCTCTACCCACTGGTCAAAGTATGCTTCCAGCCTCCTGGCTGCATGGTGAACAGCAAATGAGACAATGACCAGAGGCATTCTGAGCACCGTGAGGGGCCTTACAAGTGGCAGTGTCATGATTCCATTGTGTTCTGGAGGCCAGCAGGGCTTCCTGTGAGTGAGTGGGGGCTGGGGGGCGGGTGGCTAGAAACAGCTTGGGGCCAGAGCCGCCTCTGACTGTGCCCGAGCAAGCTGGGTGGTGGCCACCACTTCACTGTTCAGGTACTGGGGGGGGGGGAAGGGGGGCAGGGCTGGCTCGATGCATTACGGTTGGGGCAGAGGGGGGTCTGCAGGTCTGTGCCTG
>NW_026000001.1:5414732-5417806 GCF_001458135.2 Marmota marmota marmota
GGGCGCCACTGCTCCGCGCGCGCGTCCCTGGGCGCGGTGGGTCCGGCCGCGCTCCTTCCCGCGCCGCAGCTTGGCTTCTCAGATGCAGCCTCAGATCTCCAGGGTCCCAGTGCTCGGAACAATTTCCCTGCTTTCCCCGAACTCCACCATTACTTTTTCTGGGATCCTCCAAATTTAAACATTGCTCCCCGGGGCCTGTAGATTCAGCATTTTCACAGCTCACAATAATTTTTTGAACTTTAATTTCCAAACATTAAAAAAAAAAAAGACCCTGCTGGCTTCCCCAGAGGTACACTGCGTGGTTGAAGCCCCAAAATTTGTTTTCTCTGAGGTTCTTAACAATTTTACATACACCCGCCCCAAGATCCTAGAGCAACCCGGATCCCCCAAATTTCAACTGGAACCCCTTGGTCCTGTGGTAATGCTGACAAAATCTCCTGGCCCTCCAGGATGTGGACAGCATTCTCCCAAAACAAGTAGAATGTTTCCGTGTCCCTAAATTTTGAAATATTAATTCTAGGGTTTCCTAAATTGACTGTTCTGACTTCCCTGTATTTCAGCCCTATTCCTGATTCACTACCGTCTGGAACACTATCCACCAAATTCTACAATCTTTTGTCCCCAACCTTTTCCCCTAAATTTTACACGTGGAATCTCAGGTCTACTCAACCCTCTGAGCAATTTTCCTAAACCCCTCAAAGATTGAACATTGTTTCCTATGCCTTCTCCCAAGTTTAGGCATCATACCCAAAGCCCCTTCTGAATAATCTAATTCTGATTTCCTGATCTCCATAAAATTAAATAACTCTTTCACCAATAATCCCCCAGACTCATTGAGCAGCACCCTCCCACACACCACCACCATGGGCCACAAGGATTTGGGACCTTCATTTCCAAGGCTATACAAGCTTCCTGGCCACTAATCAGATTCTTTGCAATGTAGCCACTGTGACCCAGGCACCAAAAAACAGGCTGAATGATTACCTAAGATGTGATCAAGTGTGAAAGAGGGTCTTCCACCCTCTCCCAAATCCCAAATACGTGGAGGCCCACCTATTGTGGTCACAATGTGTATAAAATCAACCTTGAGCAGAGCCTATTTCTTGTTCTTCCAGGCTTTCTTGAATGTCCCCGTTTCCCCAAGCATTCTGAGCTTTCTCTCTGCATCCACAACATTTTAAATATTAAAAAAACTCCCTGGGTCCTCCTAGTTTACTGACAAGAATCGGGTTTTCTAAAACTCCAATACCAATCCCAAATCCCAGGGTGACACTGGACCCTTTTCCTCATGTTTGCACATTCTGAGCTCCCTCAAATATTAGGTGATGCCCTCCAGCCCCCAAACACACTCAGTATTATCCTTGAGTTACAGGAAGGTATAGATCTCCCGGCAGAAAAGTATCCAAATTTAAGCAATATTTTCAGCAAACGCACTGCACACTGCCTACAGATCACAAGTTTTGGACATCAACTCTCCAGGCTCTATAACTTAGAATTTCTTAATCCCTGTTCCTCAAATCAGATATTGACCCCCAAGTCGTCCAAGGATCCTGAGCAACTTCCATGAATTATTGGATTGAAAAATTATTTTCCAAAGATCTCCAAATTGAAGTACTTAAAACAAATTGAGATTTTTTTTACCTTCACAGAACAACTGAGATTTTATTAAATTTTAATAAACTTTATGCCCCATGCCCTGAGTCCCCCTAAGTTTAAGCAATATTCCATGGGCCCCCGAAGCACACCAGAAAATATCCCTGGTCCCACAAATCCTAGAATTTAGAGGTCTGTGTTGTATAAGTTTTCTAACTACTAACTTGGTTACCTGAAATTTAGATATCAGGTAACCAAATCATCAGAATTTAGATAGTTTCCATTGGGTAATTTCCATGGATCCCCACATTTGGACTATTTTACTGGGGCTCCCCAAATGCAAACATGGTCAAGGAAAACATATAGCATTCCCCCACCTTGTTCAACAAAAATAAACTAAGTAAAGTCTATTTTGCAAATTAAAATATAAAATGACATTGATTCTTTGCATTTTTCAAATATACTGCTTACAACCCGGGTTCCCCAAAATTTAGAAAATGTTTCCCAAGTGGTTAAAGAACTTTGAGGATTTTCCACAAAGCCGCAATAATTAGGAAGGTTATAGTGCTGTGAGTATCCAGGCCACTGACCTGCATTCTTAAAACGTGGACATTAATCCCAGCTTTTTCCTCTGACCCATTAAGAATTTGCCCAGATCCCCAAAATGCATCTGTTTTTCATCCCTAAAATCTTAGGCAATGTGCCTCTTAGATTCCCCCAAATTTCATGTAGAGAAAGTTATTCCATTCGACCAAAAAACCTCGCCCCCTTCTATTGATCTGGGATTTCGTGGGTCCTCTAGTTGCTAAAATGCTGAGTTCCCCCATTTCAGACTCGGATCACTAAGACCCCCATTGCATGGAGGAATTTCCTTCACTCCCCAAACTTGGACGCTTTTTTTTTTTTTTTTTTTTGAGTCTCAAATTTAGCCATTAATCATGGTTCCCCCCACTAATGAGTCTCCTCTGGGTTCCTCTGCTTCAGGACACTCATTCTCTGGGCTGCAAATAAGACAGAGCTCTGATTTCCGATCCCCGAAATTTGGGCATTGTTCCCGGCCCCGCCAGTCGCCCTAGGCTTCCTCAATCCTTCAAGCAGTGGGCACTGGTTTCTGGCCTCTTCTCGGCTCCTACGGAATCCCCAGAGCAACTTCGGGTTTTGGAAATTTCTCTGTGTGTGCCGCAAACACACTTAGGACGGCCGTGCGACCTCCAGGACGTGGGCAGTGCTTCTCCCGCGTCCAGGAAAACGACTGGGCATTGCCCCCAGTTTCCCCCAAATTTGGGCATTGTCCCCGGGTCTTCCAACGGACTGGGCGTTGCCCCCGGACATTGGGGACTGCCCCCGGGGTCTTGCTCACCTTCAGCAGAGTCCACTGCTCGCCACAGAGCGCTCGCCCGCCTGCTGCCTCGGCTCCTCGTGCACCCGCCGACACAGCCTCCAGCTTCGCGGTGAGCTCCCCTCTGTGCTGGTCCCGCCGC
>NW_026000001.1:5422292-5423765 GCF_001458135.2 Marmota marmota marmota
CGGAGGGGTCTTCACGGGCAGCAGGTTGGAGCTGCCCCTCGACTCGCTGCAGCCGAGTGGCCAGCCACTGTTTGCTGCTAGAATTTAGAAGGGGCGGTAGAGGGAGGCTGGCCGGGGTCCTGTGGAGGAGGTGGGCAAGGTGACTTTTAGATCCTCCTGCAGAACTGGCTAGTGCTCCTCAGGGAGCTTAAAGAGATGGTTTCTTATTTCCCGCTCCGTCCTGCATATGATTTATTGCATCAAGAAACCCCTGGGCCTGCGGAGAGAGGGCTGGGGCTGCCGGCCTGGAGGGCTCCACCTTCCGCAGGGGCAAGGGCAGCTTGCGTGTTTTCCCAGCCTCCCACCAGTAACCCTTGCCCTCAAAGCCTTGGGCTTGGAGGGGGTGTGTCCTGCAATGAGCCACCCCTTCCAGGTTGGGCCTGGAGGGTCCTGGTGTCTGGCCTCCCAAGTGGCCTGACCCGCTCCCTCCAGCTCCCTCCGTGGAGTTTGTATTCCAGTCGGGAGATGCTCTGATGGTTCTGGAGGGACTCGGGTCCCTGGCACTGGGTGGTGTGAGTAGAGACCTGGAAAGGGGATTTTTGGCTTTCTCGGGAGTTTGGGGGCACCCGTGATGGGCTGCATTTGGGCTGTGTGATCTGAGAGCAGTGCTCTCTGAGTGTGGGCGGCATGGTGGCTCTAACCATTGGGTCCTTGACCTGAGCTTTGCTAGTGCAGCCTGGAAGGGAGAGGGCAGGAGGGGCTAGCCCAGCACGACATGCCTGCGGCTAGGGAGGGATGGTCCGCCTGGATCCCCCTGTCCTGCTGGGGGGTGGGGAAGACAGGGACCAGTCAGTCCTCTTGGAGGCACATGCTCCACAGTGGGGTGGAGCCATCTGCCATCTTGGCAGGCCTTGGAAGGGAGCAGTGGTGACGTGACCTTGGGTTGGCCCCACCCCCACAATGTCACAGGAGGGAGGCCAGTGTCCAGCACAGCCCCTGTGGCTGTGGGTGTGGCTCAGCTCCTGCAATTCTGACCTCTGTCTGGTGGTCCCCACACAAATTTGCTGCCATTTCCTGCAACTCAAAGCCGTGGAGCGCTTGCGTGGCTCCCAGAATCTCTCCCTTTTCCAGGCGGCCTAACCCTTCAAGCATGTGTGTTGTTTTTGAAATTAAAATAATGGCATCAAGAAAGCTGGGCTTTTGGATTTCAATGACTTTCAGATTAAGGGGGGGAGGGCACCTCTGGCGGGGAGGGGCCTGGACCCCGGGTGTGGCCGGCGCTCACTGTGGTCTCTCCCGCAGATACCAATGGGGATCCCAGTGGGGAAGTCGATGCTGGTGCTTCTCACCTTCTTGGCCTTCGCCTCGTGCTGCATTGCTGCTTACCGCCCCAGTGAGACCCTGTGTGGCGGGGAGCTGGTGGATACCCTCCAGTTTGTCTGTGGGGACCGCGGCTTTTACTTCAGTAAGTAGCTCGAAGGGGTGGGGCGGGTG
>NW_026000001.1:5425262-5428626 GCF_001458135.2 Marmota marmota marmota
CTTAATCAGTCCATGGGATACAGCCCCCTCCCCCTGGCCTGAGATGGAGGGCCCCCCCCCGCCCTGACTCTGGCCCCTCTAGCAGGTACTGAGCCACAGTGCAAGCAGGGGCCCCCCTGGGGAGGTGGCTGGGGGTCCAGGCTCATGCGGGGAATGGGGGCGCTCGCCTTTTTCCCTGCACCATTTTAATGGGGCACATGTGCTTGTGGATGATCAGATGTCAAATATGACAGATTTCAAATCAATAAGAATGAAGCAAACGTGGTTGGGGGCAGGGCTGTTTGTCCTCAGCTGGGGAGTAGGGAAAACAGCTGCACTCCCGGGGACACTGGGGCTCTAGGGCTGCACTGTGGGGTGCCCACCTGCCTTGACTACTGCTCACTCATGCTTCTCTCTCTTCATTTTCCAGCCTTGGGGAACTGGGGGACACTTGGGTGGGGCTGGAGGGGAGGGGCCTCAGGAATGTGACTCCTCTTGCCGGCATGGACTGCCTGTCTACCCCCTGGCACTGGCCAGGTGGTCTCTTCCTCTGCAGCCTCTACTTACCTACTTGTGAAACGGGCTCACAGAATGTACCTGCATTTCAAAGCTTCTCTCTGAAAGGCGCTGCTGCTGCTGGATACCCTTGAAGCCCCTGCTGCCTGGCCCCTCTCTTGCGCTCCCTCTGGCCTGCCTCCTTGGGGGGGCAGGATGTGGCACTGCAGGGGGCCTTGGTCCTTGCTCTGGGAGTTGCTTCCCTGCACTGGGCTTTCCTAAGCAGAGAGCTGGGCCGAGCCCCTCGTGGGTCCCCGAGATGGGGCTCCCTGTCCCTACCCCCACAGATGACGCCTGCCCTTTGGCGCTCCAAGGTGAAGTCCCCAGCGAGCCTCGGACCTGAGTGCCGTGGGGGAGAGGGGGAAGACGGGAGATGAGAAGAGAGCGGTTATGCGGCTCCTCACTCCTCCCCTCCCGTCTTGTTCTCTCCTGCCCGATCCTCCTGGTCTCAGCGCTTGGGGGACTCCAGGCTCTGAGGCCAAGCCTGGCCAGAGCCCCGAGACCTGGGGCCACACTCATGTGCACCCTATGGGGCTGTGCCCCTCGCTGGGCTCACACCCCACCCGTTTTCAAACCACCTGCACGTGGGCTGTGCCTGATTCAGACAGGAGGCAGGAGGCACCAGAGGCCAGGGGCTGGTCCCGCAGCAGCCTCTTTTATCTCTCCTTTCTGGGCTCTTCTTCCTGCCCGACTCTCGCTTTTCTCCCCCCTCCCCGCAGGGTGATGGAATGTCCGGGCCTAGCCTGAGGACAGGGGTGGCTGCCTCTCTCTGCAGCCTTCTCTGGGGGGGGGGGGGTTCTGATGGGTGTTAACCTCCACTCTTTGTCCTGTGGGTCTTCCAGGCAGGCCCGCAAGCCGTGTGAACCGCCGCAGCCGTGGCATCGTCGAGGAGTGCTGCTTTCGCAGCTGTGACCTGGCCCTCCTGGAGACCTACTGTGCCACCCCCGCCAAGTCCGAGAGGGACGTGTCTACCTCTACGACCGTGCTTCCGGTGAGCCTGGCACCTCTGCTTACCCAGAGACAGGGACAGGACGTTAGGTATTTGTTTTAGCAGCTGGGACTTTTTAGCCAAGGGACAGGGGTGCAAGGGACAGGGGTGGGGCAGGGGCATGGATAGGTCAGGGGGAGCCAAGTTTGGAGCTGACACCCACCACCAGCCCTTTCCTTCTCAGGACAACTTCCCCAGATACCCCGTGGGCAAGTTTTTCCAATATGACACCTGGAGACAGTCCGCCCAACGCCTGCGCAGAGGCCTGCCTGCCCTCCTGCGTGCCCGCCGGGGTCGCATGCTAGCCAAGGAGCTTGAAGCGTTCAGAGAGGCCAAGCGTCACCGTCCCCTGATCGCCATGTCCTCCAAAGATCCGGCCCACGGGGGTGCCTCTTCGGAGATGTCCAGCAATCAGAAGTGAGCCAAATTGTTGTGATTCTGCAGTGTGTACCATCAGCTCTGTGACCTCCTCTTGACCAGGACATTTCCATCACGTCCCACCACTCAGATCTCTCTGTTCCATTTCTGCCCTAGGGTTTCTCCCACCCAGCCCCCATGCCCCGCCTCCCCACATCAGGCGACTCCTCAGCCCCCCTCCACCGGGCTGAGGGAATGACACCACCTTCAAAAAACGAAACCAATTGGCTTTAAACATCTTCCACAGAGACCCTTCCCCCAAATTATACATCCACAACTAAAAGTTGAAACTTCAAACCCCTAAATTGTTATCTCACACACACTATATAGCCCCACTTAAAATTCAATTGACTTGTTCAGAAACATCAGAAACACTAATTACCTTTTTTTAAAAAAAACTACTAAAAATTACTAAAAAGAATCAGTTGGCTGAAAAAATACTAAAAAATTAATTGGCTTAGAAACAATTGGCAAAATAAAGGAATTTGGCACGCCCCCCCCCCTTCCTTCTCTTCCCCTTTGGACCTTGAGTCAAATTGGCTTGGACTTGGGTCCCTAAACCATCCAGAGAAAGGAAGGGGCCCTGCTGCACCATCTCCCACAGCAACTCCCAGGCTCGTCCTTCACTCGACTTACCATCATGGGTCAACAGGGAACTGGGCGGGGGACCCAGTGAGACCACAGCACGGGAAGGGAGCATGAAAACCTCAACCTCACAAATAAATTTTAATTGGCACAACCCCCTCCCCCAAAATCTCACATCTCATCCCCTGCCTCAGAAGGCACACAGCAGCCCCCCGCCACACACACTGAACACTACCCTCAGCACATTGCATACACACACACACACACACACCCTCACTCACATACACACCCTCACTCACACACACTCACACACACACACTCACACTCACACACACTCACACTCACACACACATAAAACCAGATGAAGCAGTGAGAATCCCTCACCAGCGCCCCTTGCACAGATCAGGCCTAGGTCCATCCCAAATTCTCTGAACTGTTTTCATGGTCCGAGCTCCCTTCCTGCCCACGGCTTTCGGGGCCAGTGCTGTGGGGCATTACATCTGCCTGGGGCGCACTGTAGGGTGGGAGATGGTGCGGCCCAGGCCCAGGCAAACGGTTCCATCTTTCCCCATGAGGGAGGTGCCTGTCCCCACGGCCCCGCTGCAGCGTGAGCCATCATGGTCCCCAGACCCCACCAACGTCCATGCCCTGTCCTTGTGTGTCAGCCTGGCCGGAGTGAGGGACGAATCTGGCCAGATGGAGATGTGGAAGTCAGCAGTCATGCTCCCAGAGTAGCCAGGCCTGGGCGTGCATCTGGAGAGACCTGGGGGGACCCCCGGCATGCCCAGGAGACTGGCCCTGATGTGGGGAGTGTGGGAAGTCTGGCGGTTGGAGGGGTGG
>NW_026000001.1:5429307-5468852 GCF_001458135.2 Marmota marmota marmota
TTTTTTTTTTGATCCCTCCTTAGCTTTTCATGCGCTCGTCAATTAAATTACACCCTTTCCCCATAACAGGGGAGCAGTGACAAAGTATGGAGCCCTACCACCGGCGCCGACACCTCCTGCTCCCCGCCATTTATCACCCTTGATTTGATTTTTTTTTTTTTAATCTATCCCTTTTGCTTGGGTTGAGTTGGGAGTGGAGCCTTCATGGGGTTCTGGCCACTGTGCCCCATGGAGAAGCCAGAGGGGAATTGAGAAGGCCGCTTCCCGGCCTGGCATCCGGGGACTGTGGCTGGTCCCTGGAGGTTCTGAGGGGCGGAGGAGGGCTGGGGCAGTGTCTCCTCAGGTGTCAGGAGGGTGCTCGGAGGCCACAGGGATGGGGCCCCCCGCTGGCCTGTGGCTGGCTGGGGGGGAAGGGGCTGCAGGTGTGTAAGCAGAAGGGCTCCATCCGGCGGGAGCAGGTGGCCGCCTTCCGCACACTTGGGGAACACTCCCCTCCCTCTGTGACACCATACCCGCTCCTCAGCACCCCACCTTGTCCACAGGAGGTCCAGAGCTCTGTGGAATCTCCTTTGGTCAGGGTGGGGTGAGGCCAGGAAGCAGGGGAGGTCAGGAGGCTCTGAGCCCGCAGAGCAGGAGAGCTGGCCATCAATGGGGTCACTTGGGCCCTGAGGCCCGCGGGTCTGGCAGTGCTGCGGCAGCCACCCACAGCGCCTAGGACTGTGGCAGGGACCTCGGGCGGCTGGAGGCCTACCTCACCCCCACTCCTGCCTCCAGTGCAGTCCCCCTGCACAGCAGTCCGACTAGCAATCTAGGGGCCTGAGGCTTCTGGGCCCTAGCGACAGGACTGGCATGACCCTGGGGGCGGTCCGTGCCAGCCCGACCTCAGCACAGAGGGTCCCTCAGCTAGTGCCTGGAGAATGGGCCATTCGGAACATTGGACAGAAACCAAAGCGCAAAGTTGTTTTGATTGAAGAGTCGGATTGGCCTGAGATCCAAAACACTGCGAGGCACCCTAAATTCCCTGCCCGTTCGGTGGGACACCCACCCACAAACAGTGTTATGTTTCGCCTCGCTGGGATGGGTGCTCCTGGGGTACTTGCACTCTGCCCTCTGTGTCCCCTCATGTATGGCTCTCCCTGGGTCGCTGGCCATCCTGACCCGGGCACCCATCTGGCCTCCCGTGCCCTAGTGTGGTCCTCCATCTTGTCTCTTCCCCCACATCCCCCCCCCAACTGTCTTCAGCAGGACCCCCTCTTGGGTCCCTCCCTTTGCCATCACCTGAAGACCCCCCCACGCGACGAACACCTGTGTCACCTTGCCGCCTGTGTTGGTCCATCATGCAGCGGCCCTGTGTTTGCCTCAACTTGACCCCTTTAACATGCTAATATTTCTGGCAAAATCCAGTGCTTGGGTTTTGTCTCTAACCTGTTATCGCTCGCAATCCCAATAAAGCATTTAAAATTATTTTCTGAGTTCTTCCCATTTTTACTGGGGAAGGGAGGGAAGGGAAGGGCGAGGATGATTGGGGAGGAACAGGGCAGGGGGTTTGGAGGGGAGGGAAGGCCTCAGAGGTGTGGACCTCTTGGTCCCCCCAAATCACATAAGGACAGGGTGGGACTCCCCCTGAAGCTGGGGGCTGGGACAGTGTCACACCCACTGTGAAGTGGGGGAGGGCTGTGGGCTTTTCCAAGGGAAGAGTCAAGGGTCATCATGCGAACCCCAGGGTTGGGGACGGGGCTAATCACCTGGAAGGGCTTCCCTGCCTATTCCTCTCCTGGACCCCATCCCAGCACACAAAAGGGGGCAGGTCCCCAAGCTCAGGAGGAGGTTGTAGCTGGCACCAGATGCTTGAAGGCTGGTCTGGCCTCTACCCCCCATGGTGGGAGAGGGGCTGGGCAGCCTTGAGAGGGGGTTCCACAGTGAGAAGGAGCCTCCCTATTCTCAGAGTGTCTGGTTGGTGTGGCCTCACACCCTGGCCCTGGGGACTCCACTCGTCTGCTTTTCTTACTGACTGGGTGCTGAGCTGGCACCCAGCTGCGAGGGTTTGCAACGGCATGCACACCGCCCAGGAACTCCTCTCAGACCCCCTTGGGGTGAGCAGTGGTCAGAGGGGGCTGCTGGAGGGGTCAGGGTCAGCCTTGAGGGTGAGGAGGACTGGGGGTTGGATCTAGAAGGCAGCAGGCCCCTCTTGAGGCAGCCCCAACCAGGCAGAGGAGAAGCTGGCGTGGGACCCTGCTCCGTGGGCCGAGGTGGTCTTAGCCCAGCTCCCACCGTTGCCTCTGAGACCCTTCTGGGTCTGGTGGGGTGGAGGCCCAGCCCTGAGCTGCCCTGAAGCCACTTGCAGATTTTCCCCACTAGCCCCACACCAGAATCTCCTGAGGCCCACCTTAGTCCTGACTAGACCATCGTCCTCGGCCCCTGAGCTACCTAGGCCTGAGTGGAACGGGGGTCAGGGTCTCTGGGCTCCAACCCCTGGCCATTTTTCCCCAGGCCTGCTTCTCCCGGACCTGCGGCCCTGGGTCAACTCAATGTTGGCATTTGCTGCACCCCATGCCCTCTCCAGCTGCCCCTGCCCCATCCCAGGGGCTCTCCTGGCAGCTTCCTCACTCCTTCCCCCACCCCTGTTGGCACTGACTTCCTCGAGACCCCATGACGTCCCCTGACCTCCCCCCAATCCTAGGGATAACCCACCCCTTTGCCCAATTCCCTGGGTCAGTCCCGTCTCTCAGCAGCGTCCTCTAGGCTCCCCCTGCCCTCACCGACTGGGCTTCGCCCAGCCCCTCCCAGGGTGTCTAGGACTGCCTAGGGCCCTCTCTGTCTCTTCTCTGCAAATTCTTGGTTTTATCCAGACTCTGCACCCACCATCCATTCATTCACCCACCCACCCCCCACCTGCCTATCTCTCCATTCACTCACCACCCACTCACCCATCTACATATCCACCTATCCACCCACCCATGCACCCACCATCCATTCATTCACCCCCCTATCCACCAAACCATCCACACCGCCAGTCACCTATCTACTGTCTTCCCTCCCTCCTTCCCTCCCTCCCTCCCTCCCTCCTTCTGTCTGTCCCTCCACCCTTCCATCCATCCAACCAGCCATCCAGGCATCTAGCTAGCTAACCACGGTCCACCCATCCACACCAACAGATGGGCACCCCTCTATGCAGGACGCTCCCGGCTGGGAGATGAGCAGCTGCTGTGGAGGGGCCGGGAGGCTCTTTGGAGCTGGGCAGGCCCTGAGGAGAAGCTGACCCTGGAGAAGAGACCTGAAGAGGCGAGGAGGTGTGTGCAGTGTGGGAGGGTGTGACGTGGGTGGGTCCGGACTGTCAGAGCAGTACTGGGGCAGGGTGGGGCTGCAGCAGAAGAGGGGTCCAGTGTAGGTGGTGAGGTCCAGTTGGAACAGGGGCCAGGGGCCAATGCCATTAACCCAGCAAACACAGACCACTCCCACAGTGAGATGTCTGGTAGCCCTCAGAAAGACACACACACATCCTGACTCTGAGTCCCATGAAGGTGACCTTATTTAGAGAAAGGGTCTTTGCAGAAGGATCTTGTGATTAGGTCTTCTTGGACTTAGAGAGGGCCTAACTCAAATGACAGGCATCCTTGGGCCAGAAGAGGGAAAGTTCACACAGGAGCATGGTCACATGAAGCCAGAGGCAAAGGCTGGAGTAATTCTGCCCCAGCCAAGGGATGCCTGGGGTCCCACAAGCTCAGAGAGGCAGCAAAGACCTAGAGCCTTCCAAGGGAGGAAATCCCTGCTGACACCTTGGCCTCAGACTTCTGGTTTCCAGACTGTGAGAGGAGGCATCTGTGTAGCCGTAATCCCCCAGCTTGTGGTCATTTGGGAAAATAATCATACTAGGCGAGATACACCTACTCTGTCCTAGCCCTGTCCCAGGCACCAAGGATTCAACCATGAGCTCCTGAGCAGCTTCTGGGCCCAGGATGTCCACAGACCCAGTGTCCCCAAGCCTACACCCCACCTACTCTGGGGTCCTCTGCCCTCCTCCTCACTCCGCACTGAGCTGGTCAACAAGGCTCCACCAGCCAGTCTGGCTGTGCTCCACCTGGGACCAGAGTGATATGTCCAGAGCCTGCCACTCTCCCCTTGGAACTCTCCATAGCTCCGGTGGGCCCCTGGGTGAAGGCCCTCTGGCTCACAGGAGCCCGCCCGCCTCATTCCTCAGCTACATCCCATTCTCCCCTCCACCTCTGGCCCCTCACGGCCCTCGCATCCCCACCCCCCTGCGTCACAGGCTGCACTCTCTCCAGGCCCTCTGGACGGTCCTCACCCTGCTAACTCCACACACCCTCTGCTGCTCTGGAAGTTCTGCTCCCTGCCAGGCATCTGGCATTTACCCCCTGCCCCTGTCCCCCAGAGATGCTGGTACCCATGGGCAAAGGAAACCTGCTGTCAGGTGGTCCCTGAAATGTTGGAGCTCTCCCTGCAGCCCCCAAAGTAGAGCTGGTCAGAGAGGGTGCCTCCAGGAACCCCGGTACCAGCCCCTGAGCCTGCTCATTCGGGGTCCTCCTGCTGCCGCTTGCTCGCCCGACACCTCCTCTGTGAATGCTCTCCTGGCCTCAGGCACCAGGCCTCATCCTCAAGCCACCTGTGTGTGTCCACCTGTCTGACTGACCCCGGCTCTCAGGGTCCCCACTCTCTCCAGCTGCCCAGGCCTGCCAACCAGGCTGGTACTTCTGCACAGGTGCACCCAGGCTGGGGAGCATCTGGGCCTGGCGTGTGGACCACCGTCCAGCAGCTCCCTTGATCCTGGCCTCTACCTGCTCCGTAGGGCCCTGGCCCTGCCCAGCCCCCTCCTGGCCCAGAGGCCACAGCCTCAGGCCTCATTAGTGCAGCCTCCAGCCTCTCTCCCCTCCCAGCCCAGCCAGCCCAGGCCTCCACCGGCCAGAAACCAAAGAGAAAATGCCTGTTTATGCCAGCTATGCCGAAAGCAAAACAGTTGTGGTTTGTGACCCAAATTTTTTGCCTTTTTTTCAGAACATAACAAAGCCCAAGACAACTCCCTCCCCGCCCCCGCCCTCCCCCAGGCAGACAGAAGCGATCTGTTTACACTGGCTGCAGCACATTCCCGGCCAGCCCTCTCCTCAGTGCAGTGCCCTCGCACTGGGCGCTGGGCACCCGGTGGAAGCGTTGCTGGGCCTGGCCGAAGTGGAGGAGGAGGGGCTGGCAGGGGGAGGCCTGCTTCTTCTGGAGACCCAGAAGCAAACTGGGGTCCACATCCATCTAGAAGCATGAGCAGGAACTCAACCCACCCTGGACAGGGAAGGACAGCCGGACCTCCACGGTCCCCCGTTGTCCTCCACCAAGGGACCCCCTTCACAGGTCTGCTTGGCCCAAGCAGCTACCTCCACTTTACAAGGACAGGTGCCTAGAGCCATGGGGTGATGGGACGCCTCCCCACTGAATGGCCTCTCTCCTCTGCCCCCTCACCCCTTTCTCCCCTCCTGGTCACCCTAAGCTGAAATACCCACTCAGTCCAGCATGGAGCCCAGAGTGGGCACCTCCTCTGCCAGGGGGCTGGCAGCTCCAGAAGATCTTGGGTCTGTGCTGCAGCTTGGCCCGGGGGAAGCCAGTGCCAGGAGCTGGGTGCCGTGGGGGACTTGGACCCTGTTGGAGTCCAGTGGGGGGGGGGCAGGCAGGACCCCAAGATGCCCTGGACAGTGAGAGGGGCTGGGCAGCCTCCCCATCTGCAGACTACCTGTGCGGCCAGCCCTCCAGGGAGGTTGGAGAAAACCTTGCCTTCCTGCTGCACTCACTCGGTGCAGGGCCTCGCCCCTGCCAGCCCCTGTGCCTTCTCTTCCCGGCCTCTCCCTGTGTCCTCCCCTCCATCACTTCCCCTGCTGCCTCGGATGCTGAGAACCCAGGACCTCAGAAGAAGGGCCTCCTGGGCCAAGGGGCCCGAGGCGTCATGGGGGCGAGAAGTGGGTGGGCCTGGGTCCGAAGGGTGTGCAGGGGTTCGTGAGACACAGGGCAGAAGAGCATCTTAGCAGAGGAAGTACCTGGAGGGCCAAGGGCCCCAGTGCGGAGCCAAGAGGCAGAGCTTGATCCTTCGAGGACTCTGAGCAACGGGCAAGGGTTTTCAGGGGCCGAGTGAACCGCTCAGAGGCAAGTTCTAGGAAGCTGTTTGGGTGCCGGGCACAACAGAGCTAAGAAGACTGGGGGTGTTGGTGGGTGGAGGAGGGGTGCGAGGTGGGAGCAGGGGGGCGCTCCTGGGGGGAGGTGCTCCTGTGGCCAGCATCACTGCACGCCTGCAGTGGGGGGTCTCTCCAGCCCTCCCCAACCCAGGAGGGCAGGCCTGGCTCCCAGCTGGGGGAGGGGCAGAGAGGCAGCGCTCCTGCCTCGGGCCCTGGAGGCCGTCTGGGCAGCCCACTGCCAGGCTGGTAGCCCCCTGCGCTTGGCGCTTGGCGGGGAGCACCATTTGGGAAAGGTCTGGCCGCACCTCTGCTCCCCCTCCCCTGCCTTGTCATCCCTGGCTTCCCCTCGATCAGGAACAGATGTGCCTCGGAGCTGGAATTCTAGCTATTTGGTTAGCCAGCCACTCACTGGGAGTTTCTGATAAGGCAAATTGGTTCTCTGCAGAGTTGGTGGAGGGGGAGGAGAAAGGACAGTGGTGCCCACCCCCACCTTTCTCCTGCCTAGAATTCCCCCCAGCTAGGCCCCTGGCCAGCTCCAGAGGCTTCCGGTGTAGCCCCTGGAATGAGCTTCCCCACCCCTGGACCAAATCTCAATTTGGTCTTTAGAACTTGGCTTATAGCTCCCAGACTTGGATCCTCAATAGGTAGAATAGAACCTAGTACAGAGACTTGCACGAATGGATGGGTGGGAAGTGGGAGGATGGATGTGTGAATGTGTGGATGAATGGACAGATGGGTGGATAAATGTGTGGACTGATGGGTGAGTCAATGGCTAGGTGGATGAGTGGAGGGACGAATGGAAAGAGTTTGGGTAGGTGATGGGTGCGTGTTAACTGTACATCAGCCAATATCTACCTGGGTTCTCATTGGAGATAGTCCTAGTGGGGAATGAGGGAAGAAAGCAAAATGACCATAACTTATTGAGTGCTCATTCTCATAGAAAGACCATATGCTAATTCAGGTTGTAGTATTTCCTGTTTCTAAGGTCTGGCACATTTGAAAGATATTTGTTGATTAAATGGAATTTAAAGTGAATATCTATCTGGAACTTGTCTCCAGAGGACCTAGAAGATAATATGTTAATATCCAGGTTGTCAACTGAAATTTATAAAATCCTGCCCCACAAAAGGCACAGAGTCCAGAGAATTTTCTGGGAAAGTTTTTTAAACTCTCCTGATCATTCCTATATTGTGCCAAATGTTTCAAGCATAGAAGAAGGACACAATTCTAATGGATTTTATGTTAGCATAATCCTGATACCAAAACCTAATAATGATAGCACAAAGGCAGAAAATCCTCAGTCCCAGGTCACACGTAAAGATAGATGCAAAAATTGTCAATAAAGGAATTAGCAAATTAAATCCAGCAGTGTATTGAATGAAAGCAATAATACACTGTGACCAAGTAGAAACTTTGTCTCCAAGAATGCAAGAGTGACTCAACATTAAGAAATCCATTAATATCATCACGTTAATAGGCCAAAGGAAGAAAAGCCATATGATAATATTGACAACAAACCTAACAAAATCTAAAATGCACTCCCAGTTATAATGCTATTTAATAGTGTAGGAGTAAAAAGAGACTCTCCTTAACCCAAGAGAAGATTTTGGTCCTCAGTCTCCCATCACCCCCTGAGAAAACATCCCTCATGTCTACCACCATACTTCTTATAGCCAAATTCAAGGGACACTCGTTTTCTTTCCCAGACTTGACTTCTCAGCAGCATTTGCTGCTATTGATCCCCCCACTCCACCCAGAAATTTCTCTGGGTTTCACTTCCAGTATGAGCTAGTCAACTTCTAACAAAACAGCACTCCTGCAGATAGTGATGATAAACAAGCAAACAAAAAGCTACCCAAGGACTCTAGAAAACAAGCAAAGCAGGTTGATTTTAAGGATGAGTCAGGGTTTCTATTGGGAATTCAACGTGGGTATCAGATTTCCTATAGAAATCCTGCCATTTTTCTTCTGGCAACAGAAACCAGAAAAAGGATCCTGGGGCAATCAAAGTGGTTGGAGAGTGAGATGAGAATCCCAAACTTGGCCAGAGAAGGGGGACATCCCAAGTTCCTGGCATGGGATGGTCTGAGAGCAGTTTGAGCTGAGGTGGCACAGTTTGCAGTTGGAGCCTGACCAAGTCCACTTGCGGGCTGAAGCAAAACTCCAGTGCCTGCCAGAGAAGAGCCGCACATGCGACAGTCTCAGCAACATGACCGTCACACGTGCAGGAGATATCCCACACCACACAGCATATGTGAGGGCCAGAACGTATACTCTATTCTCAAGGGAAAAGACAACTGAGGCCAACTGTGATGCTGGAATTATCAAAAAAGGATCTTAAGACAACCCTTATGACTATGTTCATGAAGATAAAGGAAAACATATTTACAATGAATGAAAAGACAGGGCATTTCAGTAGACAAGTGAGACATAGTACACATATCTAAATGGATGTTTAGAAGTGAAAATACAATTTATGAAATTAAGAACTTACTAGGAGGGATTAGCCACAGAATGAAGGCAGAAGGAAGGGTCTCTGAATGTGAAGTTCAATATAATGTGCCCAATGTGAAGAAAGGGGAAAATATTCTAAAAACATGAACAGAGACTCTGGGACATATAGAATAATTTAGCATTTGGGTAACTGGAGAGGAGAAAGAGAAGGAAGCAAAAAAACATTAAAGACGTAATGACTAAAAACTTCCCAATTTGGTTAAAAACACACACTTACAGATTCAAGTAGTTCATTGAAATTAAAGTAGGGTCAGTTTGAAGAAAATCGTGGCTGAGCGAATCAAAGTCAAACGGATGAAATGAAAATTCAAAAGGAAAATCTTGGAGGAAGAAAATGGCCCATGACATAATGGGAAGGATGACTCAGTGATCACAGACTTCTCCTCGGGGACCGTGGGGACCAGGAGACGGTGGCACACACCTGCTGGAGCCTAGAACTTGCTTTCCCTCCTCGGTTGTGGCCAGGGTTCAGTTTCCCTGTCCCGTCCTCTCGAGTTTCCTTTTGGTTCCCCCTTTCCCTAAGGGCCAGTGGGCCTCATATGGACCAGGCACCCTCTACCTTTCCCGTTCCCTGAGTTGGCCTCTGGGTGAGGTCACCCGCTCCCACAGCTTCAGTGATGGAATGCACCTGGAAACCCCAAATGCAGGCCTCCTGCTCCATGGTTGTGCGTTTGTGCAGAGACCCCTGCCTGCTCACCGTGCCGACAGTACCTGAGGCTTTCTGCCTTGGCACCTGCTTTTCCTCCAGGGCTCCCGCTCAGGGAGTGACTGTCCAGCAGCCCACTTGTCGGAGCCAGGATTCTGGGAGCCAGTGCTCTCCTTCTCTCTCGCCTCCCGTCACATCCATCCATCCGGCCAACCTTACTGACCACCAACAAGCCCTCTTCACCTGGAAGTTTCCATGGATGGAGAGCCACCCTGTGCTACCTGCTGCACATCTGTTCAGTCACTTCGTCCCCAAACAGAGCTAATCCTCCCCATTTTGTTGATGGTCAACTGAGAAAGTGACTTGTCAACGGTCACTTCGTTGTTCTTGAGCACCCCGGGTCAGGCACTGGGCCGGGCATCAGTCCCGTAGAGGAGGACAGGCGGGCAGGCTGCCTGCCCCTGCAAACACCGTCTGGAGGGAGACGCTGGCAGCTAACAAGGACTTTAATGAGCTGATTACATAATTATGGGCTGCAGAGAATAACAGGGCCATGGATCTGCCGACTGCAACGCTCCCCACTCCTCCTGTGGTTGAGGGGTGGTGCCCAAATCCTCTTGCCTCCCAAGGCCAAGGCCAGAGATGTTTGTGGACCTGTGCTGTCCAGGCCGTCCTCTCCTTGGCTCCTAGGCATCTCCTCCCCGCCTCCTCCACCAGCTGTGGCTCCCAGTTACAGGTGGAGTGGGGCGGGCAACCCCGCTGGCCGGGCAGCCTCAGAAAGGTGCTCTGAGGGGGATTCCGGGGACCGGCACCAGATTCTCGTGTGTTGACCTAAAGCCAAGGGAGAGCTGTTCTAAGGCTTGGGAGCTCAGGCTCCTGCTCCAGAACCGCCCTTGGGTCTCCAGAGGGCTTTGGGGGTGGGGGTCCAGCCCCATGCTCCCTTTTGGGCAATGTCCCCACCATGAACATAGAGGTGACCACACCTGTTGCCCAGTTCCCCAGGCCCTCCCAGACTCCTGTGTGAGGAGGATTTATCATCACATTTTCCCAGGGGATCCCGGGTGAAAAGCTCTCCGTGTGCACCCCCACAATGCTCTGGACACTCCTGGGGCAGGCCCCGTGCCCACCAGCCCCATCCCCCAGGTGAGAAGACTGAGGCTCCCGCGGGACACGGGCAAGCTTAGGGTCCCTCAGGGCGCCTGCCAGCTGCTAGCTCTCCTCCCCTCTTCTCTGACCCTGGTGCCCCCCACCCCCTGCCACCAGGCAGCTCCTAGACTCGGGCCCAGGAGACACTGCCTCGAGTGGGAAGTGCTGCAGGAAGGGAAGGGAGGCTGGGAGGACGGCAGCTGTGCCTGTGTCGGCTCCGTCCTCAGGAGTCGCTGCTGGCAGCCTCCCCCACGGGGCAGAAGGGTGAAAGAAGAGGTTCTGAGAAAGGGGTGCTTGGTGGCCCGAATGCCTGCCCTGTGCAGGCCGCAGGCCCACGTCTTCTCTCCTCTTAGCTGGACAAGGCCCTCCCACCAGGCCTGGGGCCCCATCTGGACCCTCATAGGGGTCAGGCCTTGTGCGCCCAAGGTGCCTGGGGTCCCCTGAGCTCAGCAGGTGTCAGGCCCTGTGTGCATCCTCTTGGGGGTGAGGATGAGAGGAACTTTTGGCTGCACAGTCCTAGGCTGGAGCCCCTTCTGCTCCTGGGCTTGACTCTGGCAGCACAGGCCAGCAGGACGGGAGAAGCTGCTCAGTGGGACCTGGCCTGGGACCCAGCGTCCCCTGCCATGCTGTGCTCCCTGGAAAGCACAGAAAGGAGACAGGAAGCTCAGGGGTTCCCCCCCCCCATTCCTGGTAACTCTTGCCCACTGCAGGCTCCAGGGAACGCCTTGCAGCAGCACTGGGATCTGGAGGCTGATTCCCTGTGGCGGTCCAGGGAGCTGGAGGCCACCACTGAGAGCTGCTCCCGAGAAAGCGCCTGGGCAGCCCCTGCAGCTAGGGTTGTGGCTCCTGCTCGCTCTGCTGGCCATCAGCAGGGCATCAGGTTTGCACGGGGGTGGGCAGTGCTCTGGACCCAGATCTGGGGAAGAGAGGGACCTGGCACAGGAATAGGCACGTGAGATGGGCTGCCGGGGGACCTCCAGCCTGGGTGAACAGGAGACAAAGGTAAAAGGGTGAGCCCTGGAGTACGGGCTCTGCTGCAGAGAAATGCACACCCTGACTGGAGGGGTCCAGATAGGGAAGAGAGAGCTGGCGAGCCCCCTGAGAGAGGTGGAGTTCAACCTGGAGAAGTGGGGAGGGGTGCAGAGAGCACAGGTCCCTGGGGCAGGACAATGTTCCCACCAAGGCCACCTGACAAATGGCAGTGGCTGTGTGGGGGTCCAGGAGCAGGTGTGGCAGTCTCCAGGCCTGTGGGGTTCACCCTGAGAAGCAGGGCCAAGGCATTGGCTGGCCTCACTGGTGGAGCATCGAACGATCAATCCCTTGAAACCTGGACCCTGCGGTGCGTTTTTTCCATATTGTGTGTGGGGAGGCTCCCCTGTGCAGGGAGCGTGTGGAGGCTTGAGTTACAAGCTCAACCGACCCACGCAACACTTGAATTGCAAGGACGACCGAACAGCCGTCTCCCTGGAGAAGGGCGGACTCCCCAGCTCCTGCAAGACGAGGGGCCATGGAGTCGGCCCGTGGTGGTAGCTTTTGAGATTTCGAGCAGAACTCATGCATTCCCCTGCCCCACCCCGATCCAGGCGATTCCCCAGTCCCTGCAGACCTTTCTGAGAAGTTGGTGTCGAGATGGTGACGAAGGGGAGTTTTCCATGGACTCTGCGCATCGTTGGAGGGATATTATTTCCCAAACCCTCAGAACGGGGTCCCACCCACGGAAAAGACCCTTCGGATGTGCCACGGGAGCAGCGTGTTTCCACGATGACCCTTTCATGTGGCCATCATTTCAGACTTACAGACAAGCTGTCCCCACCTGAGCCCGGGTCTCCACTGGTAGCACCTTGCATGGCCGTCCTAAGTTTCTGGCAGCTGAGACCCTTGACCATGAGGAAAAGCCCAGGCTGCAGGTGGTCGGCACCTCAGCTTCTGTCCCTGTCCTCTTGCCACCTAGGACCCTGCCAGCGCTAGGTTCATTCAGGCATCTTTGTTCTCTCTTGAATGGGTGGATCTTAACATCACAGAGTCTGAGAAGAGGGCCCAGGGCCCGCAGTGCGGCTCATCTTTACGAGATCACTGCTGCGCTGTGGGGCAGCGAGTGAAGAGAACCTACCAGAGCATCCCTCCCACTGCCGCCGCAGAAGTTCCCACGGCCTCACGTGCGTTCTCCTACAGGCCGAGCGCACACCGCCAGCCACCACCCGAATACAGAGGCAGCATAGGCATCTGGGCGCCCAGCAAGCCACAGAGACCCGCAGAACGTGGAGCGATGCCACCGTCCCCTGCACTTGTTTGGTTTCGAAAAGCCTCGTTATTTCTATCAAGATATGTCACTCTGCAGTGGGTTTTTGTTTTGAATTTAAATGAGTTCATTTATCCTGCTTTAAGTTTCTCTTTAAAAGTCTGACTTAAAGGTCCCGATTGCGACTTCTAACACGGTATACACTAATGGGTACAATCTCACATCAACAAAAGACCTCTTTCTGGGTCCTCAGTAGATTCTAGGACTGTAAAGGGGTCCTGAGGCCAGAATGTCTGAGAGCTGAGGCCTCAGAGCCTGGGCTCCAGGGCCACCGCTCTGCCGCGGGGCCGGCTTTCACTGTTCTCAGTCCTGGCGTGCTGCCCGGCTTCCCCATGCCTCGGCGTTCCTTGTGTGACAGAGACCCCAGGAGCACAGGGTCACGCAGGACGAGCCGTGGGAAGAGCCTGGGGCCACGCCATCCAAGAGCAGCAGGACAGTCCTTAGGCAAGGGCAGGAGCTCGTGAGGGCCACAGAACACTGCCCAGAAAGTCCAGAGCGCCCAGGACCCCCTCCTCACCCAGGCCCAGCTTCCTGTGGCCACTGTGCCCCTAGGTGAAGCCCAGAGTCCCGAAGGGCATGTTCTGTGCACAGGACAGGTGTGTGATGGTGGGTACCCAGCACCACAGGAGCACGCAAAGTCGCTTCCCTGTCCTCGGGCTGCACCTGCCCATTCCCCCATCCTCGGCCCCAGCACCACCATCTTTTACTGTCCCCTTGGTCGCCTTCTGTGGATCATGGAATGAGACTCAAACGGCCTTTTTATCAGATTGGCTTCTTGCACTGGGTACCACGCGCTTAGGGACCCCAGGCCACTTATGGTTGAGAACTAACTTCTTCTCAGCCCTAAACGGCACGCCCCACATGGACGTCCCCCTGTGTGTCTCTCCACTCGCCCACGAAAGGCATCCGGGCTGCTTCCCGTTTGGGTGACTATGAATAAAGCCGCCACAAACATTTGTGCGCAGGTTTTGGTGTGAATATTAGTTTTCTCACTAGTCTAATTTTATTTCAAATTTATGAACAAGTCATCTCAAGATGATTTTGATTTGCAAGACAACTCCCCTTCGTTCCTTCGAAGATCTTCTTGGGTCCGAGCTGACCGGCGAAGCCTGCCCTGCCCACGTGCCCTGCTGTGCTGCTGATGTTCCCCGGGTGGACAGTCGGGTCCATTTCCAGACTGTTTCTCCTGGTTGACCTACATCTCCAGCTCTGCACTGTGACCAGCAGTTCTAACCGTCGCAGGCCTAGAACACAGCATTTGCTGTTTTCACTGCCTTCTGTTTACAACATCCTGGTAAAACTGGCCTGACTTCTTTAACCCCCCACCCACCTACTCCTGGCTCAGACCCTGCTTGTCGTGAGCCCACCTGCACCTGAGATTCGGAGCAGGGCCGACCCTGCGTCGTCACCCATTGGAGCAGTCTTTGGGGTTTTGAACTTTGTCATTGAAGCAGATCCTACACTTCCGAGCTCCCCCTGTGACCGGCACTGAGCCCGCTGCAGCTGAGCGGGCTCTGGCTGCAAGAGGGGCCAGGGGGGCTCCCGCCTGGTCCCTGCAGAGCCGTCGGCCTGGTACTCTGCTTGGGGCCTCTCTTGGCCGGCCACCTTTGCCAAGGCACACAGCTGCCACTTGCCCTGGCTGGGCTCCCCTCCTGAGATCCCTCCTGTCCCCTTCCTATCAGCTGACTGGGACTCTTGTGGCCGTGCCCTGCTGGGCTGGGCTGGACAAGTCCTGACCTACAGGGTCCTGCCTCAGGCCTTCTTCCCTCCTCCTGTTCCCAGTTTCGTCTCAGCGTCCCTCCACAGTTAGGCCTAATGAGGCACTGACCACTGCCTAGACCTCAGGCGGGAGGCGGAAACCCACCTCTTCCATGTCCAGGGTCCAGTCAACAGTGGGGCTGTGGGCAGGAGGGAGAGGCTGCTGGGGCCTTCACACAGGCCTCCCCTGCAGGCCCAGGTCCCCTGGCTGCAGCCTCCTCACTGGGAAGGTCTGCCCAGGTCCTGCCCGGCAGGACCCCTCTTCTGCCCTCACAAGGAGCCTGGCTCTCGATGGCAGCACCCTCCGAGCAGCTGGACCCCACAGCATTGGTATATGTGCTGGGGCCATCCTCCTGGACACACCCCAGCCTCACCTGGCCAGGAGGAAGCCAAGGAGGGGGCAGCATGTTGGGTTCCTTGAGGATGGAACAGCCCAGCTCCAGGGCCACCACTGAGGCCGCTATGTCCTGGGGACCCTGGTACCGGGGACCCCAGCCCTCCCACACTTTAGGGAAAACCAGCTGTTTCCTGTTTGTGTTCTTTCCCTGCGCCACAGCCGAGGGTCCCCGAGCACCCCGCGAGACGGTCACTCCCTGACCTGCAGGGCCTTCTGTTCTGAGAAGAAATTTAATCACTTTGTTTTCTTGGTTTAGGTTTTGCTTTTTAATAAAAAAAAATGACCCTGTTCTGCTGCAGCCCGGGGCCCTGTGACGCGGCCTGCACGACAGGCGTCGCTTCTCCAAGCTCTGCTCCAGCCGCCAGTGCTGAGTGAGCCAGGAGCTCCCAGGGCAGGGTGGTGGCCTGGGGACGTAGGCCTGGCCACTGCCAGGACAGGGCGCTGCTGTGGGGGAGGCCAGGGAGAAGCCAGGGGCTGCCCTCCACCCTGTCGGCGGGGTTCCAGCCACACCCTGGCCCCTCCAGCCTGGGGCAGCCCTGGGGAGCAGGCTCTGAATGCCCAGCAAGGCCCAGGGGTCCTGGCAGGGGGGGGAAGGGGAAGGGGTGCAGGGCTGGAGGGACTGGGCCACCTGACTTCCAGTCGGCCCCTGCTCACGTCGCCCACTTCCTTTCCTCTACCAGGAGCGGGAGCCCAGGGAAGATGGACGGACCCCACCCCTGCTTCTTGGCTGATGTCCTTCTCTGCAAGGCCCTGGCAGCTGGGCTGGAGCTCTCGGGCCCCAGGGTCCTGGCTCAGATGGGGAGGGCAGCTGGGGCCTTCTGCCTCTTACTCAAGGACCCCTGGGTTCTGCCCTCCTGTGGCTCGAGAATCTGCCACGTCATGGGGGGCCTGGATAGTAGTGGGCTCCCCTCCTCCATGGTGCATCGAAGGGTTTCGGGGCCCAGCGGCACCCAGGAGAGTCACAGCCTCACTCTGAGAGCTCCAAGAGCCCTGCCCACAGCACTCCCTGCAGTCACCCAGGGCCAGAGGCAGAGAGCTGGAGAGGAGCTGTGGAAGGAGTGCTCGGGGCTGGCGCCACTGGGCTGAGGGCTCCTCTGGAGAGGGTGAGGGAGGGCCGGGAGGAGGACGGGAGCACAGGGGAGGGAGGGGCTTCCAGGGAGAGGAAAAGAATGGGCTCAAGGGGCTGGCGGCATGGGTCACCTGGTGTCAAGAGGTTGGTTGGGGCTCCAGCGCCAGCCTCTCTCCTCCCACGCCGTTCTGTTGTGGAAGAAGAGCATCTTGTCACTGCCTTGGTAGCCGGCTTCCAAACCGCCCCAGGAGCCTCGCAGCGGAGTCTCCCCTCGAGATGCACCCCCTTGTGCAGCCTCCTCCAGTTATGAAGACCCAACTGTGTCTCCAGTGGTGGTGGGTGACTTCTGAGTCGGGGGCATAAGGACGGTGTCCTCTTCTTTCCGTCTCCAGCTCACACGCTCTGGAGGAAGCCAGCTGCTACGCACGAGGCTGCCCAAGCGGCCCTGTGCAGAGGCTCACGGGAGGAACCAGGCCCCTTGCCCACAGGGGCACCACGTGCCGGGGAGGGGGGTGAGCTACCTTGCTCCCTTGGAAGGAGCTGTACCAGTCCAGGGGGGGCTTCTGTGGCTGTGGCCCTGGCTGAGAGCTTGACAGCAGCCCCTGGGGAGACCCTGGGCCACCACAACCCAGCAAAGTTGCTCCTGCACCCCCGACCCCAGAGGCTGAGGTCACGAACGCTTAGCTCCAAGTCTTTATTGGGTTACATTTTGGGGTAATCCAGCAGGTGGTGACGGATAACTAATACAGTCTCTGGCAGGTCTGAAGTAGAAACTTCTAGAAGTGGGGGAGGGGCGGTGGGAGAAAGACATGAGCACGGGAGCAGAGCAGGGTGACGAAGCTGAGGGGCCGACCTCTGCAGGCCTGCCCCGAGTCTGCCTGGCTCGGCCTCTGCCGCTGGGTGTGGGCCAGGTCCACCCCTCCCATGCAGCAGAGCTGGTGTGTGACAGAGGCAGACAGCCAACATCCACACAGGGACAAGCAGTGTGCCTCAGGGACAGCAAGCAGGGTGACAGAGGGGCTTGGCTTGAGGCCTGGGCCCATGAGACCACTAGGGTAGCCCACAGATGGTCCCGAGGGGCCGAGTCCCCAGAGGAAGAGTGGAGGAGCCCAGTGGAACACAGCTCAAAGGGGCTCCAGCTGGCAGCTGGCGCTTGCTCAGTCCTGCTGTGCACCTGTATGTTGGCCCCTCAACACCCGGGCCCAGTTGTCCTCGGGCCAGGCTGGATGGTCTAGGCAGAAATATACCCACCTGGGCCTTTCCATTTGGCCACACTTCCTGGATGGCATTCAGGGAAGGGGCACCCACCAATCCACCCATGCAGCTACCCACCCATTTATTCATCTATTTACCCATCCATCACCCACTTACCCATCCATCCATCCATCCAACATCCATCCATCCATCCAGGTATCCACTCACCACTATGTAACCATCTACCCGTCCACCCGTCCATCCTTCCACACATCCCCACCACCCATACACACACACACACACACACACATTCATCATCCACTCATCTACATATCTTTCACTCCCCTACCAAGCACCCAGGTGGACATCTGGGGGGACGTGTCCAGGCAGGAGCAGTAGGTGTGAAGCCCCATAGGCAGCAGTGTGAGTCTCTGGGGAAGGAGGCTGCAAGCAGGGGTGGTCTGCAGGCATGTCTGAGAGGCCCAGGGGAGCTGCCCAGGAAGAGCCCACAAGCCTGAGAAAGGTGGGACTGGGGCCAGTGGGGAGCCTGGCTTAGGTGTTAGGATCCCGTGTGGCCGTGTGAGCAGACCAAGAGGGGCCAGGGCCAGAGTCAGGAGATGAGGGGTCCCTGGCCCAGCAGGAAAGCCACTGTGGCCAGGTGGGAGGGAAGAAGACAGGCGGTCAGATCAGGATGGGGTGGAGGAGCTGAGCAGCTGCAAGAATTCAAGACCACCGCCCCGGTCTGCAGAGCAACTGGAGGAATGGCGAGGCCAAGGAGAGGGGCACGTGGGGCTCAGGGCGGGCCTGCATCCTGCAAAGGGCTCAGTCCTGGTGCTGGCTCTGCCCTCCCCAGGCAGCCGCACCCCTTCCTCCTTCCTAGGGCCAGCCTCTTGGGCATCACAGGGGCTCTCTGGGCCTCTTGGGCAGTCCCGTAATCAGCCGCACCACCAAGGGCTGACCAGGTCCCAGACTCCCGGCCATGCTGTGCCTCGGAGCAGAGGCACAAGGGTGCCTGGGCAGAGGACAGTGGGGGCCAGAGGCAGGGGGCTGCAGAGATGGCTTGGGCTGAGCCAGGGTGGGGAATTCTCAGGGGGAATTTGGGGGACCGGATGCACGAGCCCAAAGGCTTTTTGACTCCGCAGCTTCAGTGAGGCCGGGAACAAATCACCTTTCTCCCTGAGCAGGGAATGACCCAGGTGTGGCTTCCATTCCGGTATCTGGAAAACAGCTGCTTTTAGAAGCTCAGAATTTCCCAGGGAAACTGCTCTGCAGAGGAGGGAGCAGGGCACGGTACAGGGCAGCGTGGGGACTCAGGCCCAAGCCCATACTGCCCCTTCACCCAGGGCCCTTCCCCCTGATCCCAGGCTCAGGCTGGGCCTGCAGGAAAGAGCCTGCCAAGGAGTGGCCGGTCCCCTGCCGACAGCCTACAGCCAGGTTTCTATAGCACCAGTGACTGGACCTCAAGGCTCTGGAGAGCTGGTGGGCTAATCCGGGCACTAATCCTAGCAACAGGTTGGGTCCAAGCCACACCAGGGCTGAGAGACACTGAGCAGGCTCTGGAGACCCTGCCGCCTGGGGGCGGGACCTCTATGGCTAGGCTGGTCTGCATCCTGGCATTGGGTGGGGGTGGTCCGAGGAGTAAACCCTGCCTTTGGCCCCTTTCTGTACCACCTGGAGACGGCCTGGGGTCCCTGTGGCTGGCTCAGCTGGCAGTTGTCAGGATTAGGGGAGATAATCAGGTGGGGGAGGCCTTACCCTGCAGGCTGACTCCCTGCTGTGAGCAGGCAGAGACCTGGGGGCTTTGGGGGTGGGCTTGGGAACCTTGGTACACTCACTGGGGGGCCCATGCTGGGGTAGGGTGGCCTCAAAGACCCCAAAGTGGGCCACTGGGACCCTGAGCAAAGACAGAGCTCTGGAGGCCTAGACTCAGGAGGCCCCGGCACGTGGAGCCCTCTGCACCCTGCCTCACAGATGGCTCTGGGACCACCCGTGGGCCTCGACCTCCCCCACATCATTTTTTCATTTGATGATGATCAGAAAGTAGTGGCTCTGCCTGACCTGGCAGTGGAACTGCATCACAGACCCCAGCGGAGGAGGTGGTGGCCTGGCAGTGTCCAGGAGTGGGGCCAGGCCTGGGCTGGAGCTGCTGGCTCTCCCGCAACCTAGCATGTGACGTGAGAAAGTCACTCACCTGAGGGCTGGGGTTGTGGCTCAGGTGGTAGCGCACTCTCCTGGCCTGCGTGCGGCCCAGGTTCGATCCTCAGCACCACATACAAACAAAGATGTTGTGTCCACCGAAAACTAAAAAATATATATATATTAAAAAATAATTCTCTCTCTCTCTCTCTCTCTCTCTCTCTTTAAAAAAAAAGAAAGAAAGAAAGTCACTCACCTGAGACAGACTCTTTCTGCCTATAACAAGACCGTCCTGACCATCTCAGGAGGGAGGCTGTGGACACCCTACTGTTGGGGGTCGCAATCCAGTCAAGATGGCGCCTGGCACTTTGCCAGGAGGAGTCGTTTGTGAGGCAACGCCACCGAGCCATTAAGATGGTGGGGACTCCTCATTGGCTGACTGCTGTATCTGGATGATGCTAATTGAGTCAAGCTGGGTGTCATCGGTTAGGTATATATACCTCTGCTGTCCCGCAATAAAGCGGCTCTCGCTACCTTGAGCACCCGCTCAGTTCCCACTGAGTTCCCCTGCAATAAAGCAGTTCCCGCTTCAACCTTCAAGTTGTTTGTCGCCTCCCTGTTATTTTGCCCAGCCGGACCGCGGCACCCTACCAGTGCCTAGCCACCAAGGAGGCATGAATGACCACCGCCGTGGCCCAGCCAGACTGTGAACAGTCTGAGAACAGCGTGGCAGGGTGGGAGGTGGGGAGGGCTGCTCCAGCCTGGTCCATCTCCTGTCCGACCGGCTGCTCATCTCAGGGCCAGCCCCGTGGGCAGCACCCTGCCCTGCAGGGCCCCTTGCTTGTGGGTCCTGAAGCCACAGAGGTGGGAAACGCTGCTGAAGCCATCTCTGGGCTCCCAGGCCGCCCCTGGAACGACGGAGTCTCCGAGGCCCTGGGACACTCGGGTGTTCGTCCCGTGAGCCGCTGAGGTTCCTGGACTTTCTGCTTGTCCCGCCAACACCGGAGACAGACGCTGGAGGCCCTGACCTGAGCTGCAGGAAGACGCGGTGGCTGGAACACAGGCAGGAAGGACCAGGGTCGGCCCCAGGAGCATCACCTTGACTGGTCCCTGGCCTCTTTGTTTGGCAGGGACAGCACTGGACACAGTGACCTGGGAGGCTGTGGAGGGGCTGCCTCCTGGCCCTGGATGGGGCCTCAGAGATCCCAAAGATTCCCTCCTGTGGTCATTCAACCCCAGGATCCTCTGCTGGAAAGCCCAGTGCTTGGCACCTGGGACGAGGAGCGGACTCCGTTTCCCCTCTCACCCCTGTCCTCCCCTGGCATCTGGCTGGGGCCAGCTGAACTTGCTCTCCCCGACCAGTGTCCTGTCCTGCCATGCTAGCTAAGGTGAGCTGTGGAGGGAAGGGAAGGGGACCGAGAAGGGAGGCTGCGCCTTGCAGTCAGGGTCCCGAAGAAGAGGGAATAAGACGTCACCCTCCGCACTCCTGCCCCCCACAGAAAGGAGCCGGCAGCGCAACCCAAGGGGAGGGAGAGCTTCCACAGGGGCCTCTGGTCCCTGTCAAGCCTGGTCCTCTCTGCCTTTCTGCTCCTGCCCCCAGCTCCCTGCATCTTGCACAAGCCCCAGCACCCCATCAGACGAGGCGGGAACTTGGGTGGAGCAGGGTGGAGGTGCGGCAGGGTTCAGGCCAAGCCCCATTGTTTAGAAAAGAAGGAACTGACTTCAGCTCCGGGAGCAGGGCCTCCCACCCCCACCCGGACTTCCTGCTCCCTGACCCTGCCAGAGCGGACTTTGTCACCTTATTTGGGGATTGAGAGGCCATGCTGTCTTGGGGCCTGGAGGTCACAGCGTGGACTACAGACCACAGGGTGGAGGGTACTGCAGCTATTCATCGCCACCAGAACTTAGCCAAAAAAGGTGCCATGGAAAGACCTACTTGCTCCTCCATCTTCCAGCCGTCCAACTGCCTTTCCATGTCCTCCCCTCCCTCCACAACACCCACTCATATGTCCACTAGTACCCACACGGCCGCCCCAAACACTTACCCCTCCGCCCTCACCCCTCTTTCATCCATCCGTCCATCTCTCCCTCCATCCATCCGTCTCTCCCTCCCTCCCTCACCCACCTTCATCCATGCATCCCTCAACCCATCCATCCACCCACCCACCCATCCACCTTCTCCACCAGGCTCCCTCTCAGTGTGCTCCACGTGCACCTTCTTGAATGCCGTCACCCCCACCCCTCATCTACTCTTCTGTAGTTCTAGTCCTCTCTATCCACCCATTTCCCGACTCACTCATCTGCTTTATCAAGATCCATTCTTCTATCCACCTGACTACTCATGCCATCTACTTGCCTTTCCATAGACTTATTGATCTATCACTCACCCATCCATCCATCCTTCCATACATCATCAACTAATTGACTCATCCAGCCCTCGACTTTTCTATTTCCCTAGCACTCTAACTATCCACCCATCCAGCTGACTTTTTTATGTTCATCTACCCATCCACCACATATCCACCCATGCACCATGACCTAACCATATCCATCCACCCAGCAAACTACTCACACATTCACACTTCTAGTCTACTTTTCAGTTGTTCACTACTATGTTTACCTACCTATCTACTACCCTCCTACCTACCCACCCACCCACCCACCATCCATGCCATGTTCACCCATCTCCCATCCATCATCCATTCATCCATCTGCCTACCACCATTTCTGATACAATTTTGTAACTTCCCGATTTGATAACTGGAAGTCCATTGCTAAGGAAACTTCAGGAAGTCCCTTTGCCGTGAAATGCAATGTTGCCTTTGTTGCATCTATGACTTGTAGATTCTGAGCCGTTAGCAGTCGTGTCTGGGACCAGGATCAGGACATAAGGACTGTCCCTTTGGGACTTTCTATTTTCCATACTGGAGATGACGCAAGCACACAGGCACTCCAAGGGGCTGAGCCCAGTGATGGCATGTGGCAAAGGGTCTCTTAGGCTCTGCAAGGCCTGGAAAAGTACGATAAAGGTTGTCTCTGTAAAATGGGTTCCCAAGATTGTCGTGAGGGCTGCTGCAGAGAAAGACTGCACGATACACTTGATGAGCTTCCTGGAGGTGAAGGCCTCTCCTCCCCCTGACCTGATCTCAAGACCTCCGAGGCTAAGCAATACCCTTCAGTCCCAAACAGCATCTGTACAATAGCTCATGTGGAGTTTGTTCTGCGGGCAGGAGGAGCAATCCAGGTGAGGGGACAGAGGACAGAGAGGTGCTGAGATCTGGGGAAACCGGAAGGTAGTCTGGCATGGCTAACTAATGCTGGAATGGACACAAAGGTGGCAGGAGAAGGGGTCCAAAGAGCCAAGGTGAGTGCTGAGGCACCAGTGCTAGTTCCATGGCAGCCCCCATCTGGGCCCGAAGAGGGCTTCTCTGGTGCGAGGTGTTGAACAGCATCAGAACTTGCTCCCTAGGGCCACTAGTGGCCCTGAGCCCGGCAGGGTGAGCAGCTTGCACTACTGGATCTGACCTGAGCCCCTCTCTTGGACCCCAGCCTCCTCAGCCTCTCAGGTCATCCTAATCCAGCTGCCCTGGCCACCTTGAGTCTGCAGGGCACAACTCCCTGTAGCTTCTTCCTCCTTCCAGCCTCTGACCTCCATGACAGCCCAGAGACCTAATCCAGAGGGAGGGGTCCTCTAGGACTCACTTGTTACTGACCCCCAGAACTTCTCGGCATCCAGAAGTAAAAGAGCCCTTTGAAATGAACCTCTGACCCCTCGCCTATAGCTAAATGTTCCCCAAAACCTGAACCCAGGGAGCTCAGCAAAGCACATGGGACTGGGAAGCTGGCTGGGGCTGGGCACTAATCTTTGGGGCTTTGAGCTCCAGGAAGGGCTGTCCTTTGCAGGGCTGCTGTGGACATGTGGGGTGAGAGCCCCCATGGGCACAGGGAACATGCTGCCAGAGAAGGCCACGGTGGCTGGAGGGAGTGTCATCAAAGAACTGCAGGCTCATGGATGAGGGGACCCCAGGCAGGGTGCACCGAGGGGTTGCTTGTTAGGCTGGAGGGGGTTGGAGAGCAGGGGGGGGGAGTGGGGGCCCAGGGCCTCCTTTCTCATGGGGCTCTGCCCCGTGATGAGGTAGCAGCCCGGGCCTTCCTGCTGGAGGCTGCGCAGCCAGGGCTGGAAGCTGTGTCCTGGGCTCTGGCAGCAGCTTCTGCCAGCAAAGAGAGGCGGGGAGCCTGTGGGGGGCCCTCCCTGGCACACCCCTCCCTACTCAGGTCCCTTCTCTTCTCCCCATCAGCATCTGCGTCCCAGAGCCTACACAAGTGCCCTGACCTCCTGCGGCCCTGGTCTGGACCAGTCTGGCTAGTGTCGGGGGAGCCGTGATGGCCGGCGCAGTCAGGTCAGCACCCGCCCCAGCCAGCACTGTCTCCATCCTCCTGGGCACATTCCTGAGGCTGCCCTCTCAGTCGGGCACCAGTGAAGACAAGCGTGCACCCCTCCCTGCCCCAGCAATGTGGGTGGCCACGGGGCAGGGAGGGGAGGGCCTATGACCCCAGCCCGCCTGAGTTCCCCTAGGCTCCCCTGAAAGCAGGGAGCTCTGGGATGGTCAGACTCCATTCGTCCTGAGCCAGCGCGAGTGTTTTTATTATCGTCACTGAAGCCCGTGCGTAGTGAATTAATTTCCTGATGTAGTAAACATTTTGGAAAGCCAAGATCCTCTCCTTCCTGTCTCTGTGCCAGCAAAATTCCCCAAGCCAAGACTGTCTTTCGCAGAGCACAAGAGACCATCCTCCTGGATGTGACATTCCTGGGACTCGGAGACCCTCTTCGCCCCTAGAGCCTCCCCAGGGTCCAGAAAGTCCCCATCAGGGGGGGTCCCCCTGGGGGTGTTCAGGACATCCCCCGTGGCTGGCAGGGCTTTCTGTGGGCGGTGCTCCCAGGGTGCAGAGCTGTCAGAGCTGGGTGAGCAGGGCAGGAAGTCCTGGGTGCCAAGGCCAACCTGGTTTCTTGAAATGGAGTGTCCCAGACTAAGGAGGTCCATCTCTAGGGGAGGACCCCAAGGTAGCAAAGCCAGTGGGGACATTTGTCCTCTGACTTTTGACTTTTGAGGGAGTTCATTTGGCCAGGTATCTTCTGGTAGGAGAAACAGTTCTGGGGACAGGCAGGCTCAAGGCACAGCTGGGTGGCTCTAAAGGCAGCCCTTATGGCCCGTCCTTGGTTCCATCCCTGCATATCCACTGACCATTCCAAGGCTCCTCCAATCCCAGGGGTCTCTGGGAAGGAATCCTCCACATTCTGAAGTCCAGGCTCTGTCTAGGATGGTATTGCTATGGCTCAGGGGTGCCCACCTTGGAGTAGCCCCAGGGTTCCAGGACCTCTTAGGAATATGGAGATGCGTCCCCATCCTATGTGGCTATGTGAGATGACATGCAGATCCTGCCACCCCTGTCCTACTGTATTCTCCAAAGGACGCTGGGAGGTGAGGCAGGTGAAGAGGAAGCAGGCCAAGAGAGGCCAAGGGATGACTGGGAGGGACAGTGTGAGGGGTGGACCCAGCAGCCCGCCCTCACCAGGCTCCTCTGCCTGTGGAAGGGGATCCTCTGCCTCAACCCAGCGTGTCTGCAAGCATGAGTGGTGCGTGTGCATGGTGCCTGTGGGGTGTACACCCTGCACACATGAGCTTGCACACATATGCACTTCAACCGTACGTGTGTGCAAAGTTACATGCAAGCGTGTGTGTGTGCAGGCATGTGTTGCACGTGTGTGCACATGTGTGTGTGCCCTTGGTCATGGAGTGGTTTCCGCGCCCCCCGCCGCACACTGTGCATGTCGCTGCCTTTTTTCCTGTTCGTGTTTGGCATTTTTTGCTGCTGAGTTGGGGGGCCGTGGTTTCGGGGCGGCTGGGCAGTGGGGGAGGGGTTGTTTATGCCAGTCGTCCATCCAGGCTACACATTCTTGTGGTTGTCTCTTTAACTTGGTAAAAATTTGGGAAATTTCTAAATAAAACAAAACAAAGGAAAAACATTTTCAAAAGGATTTCAAAATCCATGCTGCCGCTTGCCCAGGAACCAGAGCCGAGGGCCTGGAGACGCCCCTGTGGGGGCGGAGCGAGGGTTCCTAATGACAACACCTACCCAAGGCCCTGTTCTCTGCTGAGCTCCCTGCGGGAAGAATCATCCAAGTCATGGGAGGTCAGCCCTGTCTGTGGCAGGAGTCCCTGACGCCAGGCCTGAGGGCCAGTCTTGGCATCTGTGGGTTCCGATTGCCAGGTGAGAGGGTGGCCTGGGTGGGGCTCCAGGGAGCTGGGTCAGGCAGCTGCCAGGGAGGCCTGGGAGTGAGTTAGGAGGGAAAGGGGTGTTTGTGGTAGGCACCAGGGGTCAGCTGTGCGTGCCTGGTGAGGGCGGGTCTTGGGCGGTCTTCCAGTCTGGCTGGGGCTGACCAGAGAAGGCTCTGAAAGGGTCAGTGTGGCCTGGGAGGGGCCACCGGTCCAGGGTGTGGTGTAGGACAGGGCCTGCCTGCGCACAGAGCTGTGGGGGTGGGAAAGGGGTCCTCTGCGGGATGGGGGACTCACGCTGAGAGGGAGGTGAGGTGGTTCTGGCCTCCCTCGGGCAATGTGACATCCCACAGAGGACCCAGGGGCCTTGGCCCCTTCCTGCCTGACTACTCCGGTAAAGGGCTGGTGTGCAGATTGCCCACGGGAGGCCTGTCCTGCAGCCTGAGCTCTGTCCCTGGGAGCAGGAAAGGTCCCTGGGAAACACTGCCTCTGGCCTTGGTTTCTCACCCCATGCCAAGTGCACGGGGGCTCCAGATCCTTCCTGTCCTGTCCTGGGGTCGTGTGACAGTGGGATGAGTGGCTTGGCCTCCACTTGACCCTCGGGACCCCTGATTGGGGATGAGTTCTAGAGTGGTCTCTGGGTCTGGGCAAATCTGGACAGACTGCTTGGTGCAGGGTTCTCTGGGGGCAGAGGGGGGAGGTGGCCCTAAGTGTGGCTGCTTCCTGTCCATCACTGAGCAGCCTTCTCTTCCTTACCAAACGGTCCTTGGCTGGCTTGGGGGCCTCAGGGCCTTCACACTGACTTGTGAGCCACATGGGGTCCTGCTTCCAGGGGTCTAGAGCAGCAGTGTCTGTGGGAGCCGGGGTCGGGGCAGGGCATGGAGTGGGGCGGCATGTTGGAAGGACTCCTGGGGACTCCAGGCATCCTGGGCTTGTCCATGTGGCTCCAGCCTCAGCCTCCGAGGCCACATGGCCGTGTGTCCTCTGCTATTGTTTCCCACTCATAAGGAGCGCCCAGAAATCCCAGCACCATCTCCCCACCTCAAACCCTTCACTCTACCACGTCCACAAAGACCCCTCCTCCTCACAGGGTGGGGGTCAGCTGATGTCTCTGGGCCTGTTCACTTGGCCCTGCCAGCCATCTGGCTCCCTTCAGAGCAGAGCTCCCAGGGAGGAGACCTCTGCTGTCCTCTCCAAACCCACATCAGGCGGCCTTAGCCTCCCCAGGGCAGTTCTCTGGGGTCCCTGGAGTCCGTGAGGTGGCCCCGTCATGGCCCCTGGCTTCGCAGCACCCACCCAGGCACTCGCTGCTCCCTGGACAGTCCCTTCCAGGGCGGGTGGGTGACTCCCAGGCTGACCCTGCGGTCAGTCCCTCCCCTGACCTCTTCGCAGGTGCCTAGTTATCTCCTGAGCCCTCCTAGGTGTCTCAAGTGTCTGGACCTGCCCTGCCCCCACGCCACGCCATCTCCCTTCAGCCATCCGCCACGATTTTAGCCACTTGGCCCAGATCCCAGGGCCATTCCCCTTTAGATCAAATGTCCTGATTTTTAAAATTGATTTTATTTGGCTTCATTACAGTGAGTTTTAGTTGTGAAGCATTTAGAGCTTCAAGTGGACATTGGGCAAAGTGGTTTCTGATCTGCGGACCTCGGGGCAAGGAACCTCCCCCGTAGAGGGTCGGAGCGTGAGTGCTGCAGCTCTGGCACCGTGGCCTGGGGTCCCTGCTTGACGGCTCACTCGGGCCTTCAGAAGCAGCCGTGGACCATTCATAAAGGGCCAAGGGTGCTAGTGGACAATGGCCACCTGTCCACCACTTGCCTGGGGAGACAAGGAGGCGAGATTGGGTCTTTATCACCAAATGGAACCTCACAGAGGCACGTGGCCCAGGCAGTCCTGGTGCACAGTCTCCACTTTTAAACAACGAACGAACGAGAGCATTTCAAAGACACTAAGGATTTCCCAGAGCGCGGCAGAATAAACAACTTTCCCATTTGTTAAACAATGATAAGCTTTTCTAACTACACTAAGTGAGTATTCTGGTCAGGGCCAAGTTTCTGCATAGTAGTCCAGAAGTGGATTAAGAAACAAATGGATTTACTACTTTGTTATTGTGGTAAAACAGACAGGACGTGAAACTTGCCATCACCAGGTTTCCAAGCTCACTCCAAGACTGCGCGGCTGTCACCCCCTCCAGAGCGTCACATCTCCCAGACTGGAAACCTTCAACACTGACTCCCCGCCCTGCAGCCCCTGACCCCCCAGAAGGGCACCAAGGACCCTCGATGCCACATCCGTGACTGCTCCTCCCCTGCCTTCCTGCTGCCCCCCACACTAATACCTGCCCCTATGTTAGGCCCTCCCCCTCCTCGTGAGCCCCTTGGGGCTGCCCATGACCCAGGCAAGCACTCTCCAGGCTCCATGGCTGCAGGCTCAGATCTGGGTCAGCGGCCTGAATCTGTACCCCAGACGCTGCTCCAAGTCAGCTAAGAACATGCCTGCCTATCCCTAGGCCCCAAACCAGTCGGCATCTCTCCTGCCCCTAGATTCCTGGGCTCAGGGGATCCACCACCCTGGTCAGCGTGGCTGCAGCACCTGGGCTGCCAAGGGGGACTTGAGTGAAACCAGGGCCCTGGAGACCGGTGTTCCACCCAGGAGAGACAAGAGAGGGACAGCAGTGTGAACACCACCCCTTTCATGCTGGGGGGGCTCAAGTCGGGCCATCCTGGTCACCCACATGGACCTGGGCGAGGGGAGCCAGAGGTTCACAGTCTGCCCAGTGTGCTCCCTTCTGCCCTGCAAGGCAGGCTGGACCAGGCTCCCCTCACTTCCACCAGCACAGAGCAGACCCCAAAAGTGAGGCTTGCCAGGTCGGGCACAAGCCACAGGATGACATCCTGGACAGTGGTGGGTGGCATATAGGAGATCCACATCACCCTGTGACGTCACAGCGATCACAGTAGCTCCAGGTGTGATGTGCACACTCGCCCGATGCTGGGGGGCGTGAACACCCCCACTGCTGGCCTAAGGGTCCACTCCACGCACTTTTGATTGTCATTTAGAGTCTACTCCTTTTATTTTTAAAACAGAGAAGTCTGCTGAGCTCGGTGGCACAGACCTGTGATTCCAGTGACGCGGGAGGCTGAGGAAGGAGGATCTCAAGTTCAAGGCCAGCTTCAGGAACTTAGCGAGACTCTGTCTCAAAACAAAAAAATAAAAAAAGAGCCGGGGATGTGGCTCAGTGGTAGAGCACTTACATGTTGTGCACAAGGCCCTGGTTTCCATCCCCAGCTCTGCCAAAAAAAAAAAAAAAAAAAAAACAGCATTCTGTGGATGGCAGCAGATACACCTTGTCCCTGAGCACACAGGACCCACTACTGCTGTCACAGTGGGAGGCCCCTGGAGTGACAGGCCGGACACAAAGCCACAGGGCCACCAGCGGCATGAGGCCTCTCCCTTACTGGGCTAGCTTGAGACCAGCCATGGAAATCAACCTGGCCATCAGCCTCCGAGGGGACAAGGTGGCTCCAGGAGGTGGAGAACAGGCTGGTGGGCCACAAGGGGCAGTGGCTGCTGGTGACGCCCACTCCCCAAAGCCACCTGCACTGGGCTGCACCCTGCAGCTGGATGGCCATGGGGGAATGAGGTCACTCACCTCTGAGGCTGTAGGAGCCCATGCCAGGGCCCTGGGGTCCCCAGCTGGGCGTGTGACATTGATCGTCCCTCAGTCACTGTCCTGGCTGCCACACGGTGTTCTATCTAGAGGAGAAAAGAGAAGGCCTGTGGGAGTTCAGTGTGACCTGGTGTGGGAACGGCCACCTTTCCCACCGTGTGTTCACGCTTGTCCGGTTGCAGTTAGAAATGAACCTTCCGGTCCACGGACAGGGGTCAAGTTGTCCAGAGACGCTGCGGGGCTTCACAAGGCCATAAAGAAGGAAATCAGGCGCGAGCCGGCCACGCACGGGGCTGCGGGACCTGGAGCTGAGTGGAAGCTGGAGGGAAAGGGGGTTCCTGGAAACGGAAGGGGAGAGTTGAGGGGAGGATGAGGGGAGGGCCAGGGGCGAACCGGGCGGTAAAGCTGACTGATGGTGTCACGCGCACACGCGGAAGTTCACAGCGCATCCCGCTGCTGGTATAATTACACCACACCAATAGACAGTGGATCACATCCTGAGGGGTTTCCAAACTTTAAATAAGAATATTGGAAGGGGAGGCTATTGAGAGAGTCCACATTCTAAATGAATGCAGGTAGAGCCGACATAGATGTGCTTCGTGGTCACTGCTGTGAGTGGCTTTACCTGGAGGCTGACACGCGGGCGGAGATGATTCTGTGCCAATGGACTTGAGTCCTGTTCCTACACAGGATGCAAAACCATTTCACTGCATCACCAACTTTAATTTCATATTTCTCTATTTTAATTAAACCTTCATGAAGGTCGTAATAAAGACGGCATGAAACAAAAGTAAGTGGGGGGCGGTGCGCCCACCTGTAATCCCCACAGCCTGGGAGGCTGAGGCAGGAGATGGTGAGTTCAAAGCCAGCCTCGGTAAATTAGTGAGACCCTGTCTCTAAATAAAATATAAAAAAGCCTGGGGTGTGGCTCAGTGGCCAGTCACCTCTGGGGTTTAATTCCTGGTACCGACCAACCAACCAACAAAAACCACAGCAAAACAAAGTAAAGCGTTGCTTTGGGATAACACAGGGGTGGAGCAGAGAGGCCTTGAGGGGTGACAATCAGGTGACAGGTTTATAGAAAGTTCCTTACTCAGGTCCCTACATTCGCTCCTGTGGGGAGTTTCCATGGAATACAGTGGGAATTCCCATATCCCAGTGAAGTCCCAGCGTCAGGGGAGTCCGCGGGCAGCCTTGCTCCTGGAGAGTCAGGTGGCCGGGCTGAGCAGCCTGCACTCTGCTGGGTGGCCCCGTTGGCCCCATCGGCCCTGCCATGGACTGTGGGAACATGCAGCCCCGCCTGGGGAGGAACTGGAGCCCTGACCACCCCAGAAAGGACGCAGTCCCTTGGAGCCAGAGCTGAGCCAGGCTGGAGCTTTGGGCAGGGTCACCCTGCATTCCCCTGTGAGTTGGGGACCGGTTAGATCTTCCCTGATGTAAAATTAGTGCAAATTCAACTTCTCCTGAAAATACATGAGGCTTTTGTCCGGGAGAGCAGGATGGAGGCCTAGCCCTCCCAGCAGCCCGTGCCCAGCCCAAGGGTCCACAGCTCATGGACTCTCCTGGGTTAAACCCATTCTTCCATTTTCATCAACAGCCTCTTTCCCACAAGTGGCCAGTCCCCACACCCGCAATCACTGAAGAGGGTAAGTGGCCACCGCTTCCCTCGTCCCCTGCCCCTCTTCTCCCATTCCAGGAAGTTGGGGGCAGAGCAGGAGCAAGTGGGCCCCCGCCTCGTGGCTGTCTCTGGCTCCAGGTGAGGAGGGCAACAGCACCATGGGGGAGGGTCCTTCTCTCTCCTGGTCCCTGATGCCCCTCGGCCTTCCCCTTCCTATGCTCGCTGTCCTGCAGGCCGTGGCTCTGAACACCACATCCTCGGTCAGGGCGGGGACTGGCCACTGCAGCCTGGCAGCCATACGTGCTGCTTACTGTAGGGCTGGTGGCCTGGGCTGGCTCCAGGTCTGCAGGGCCCCTGCTGCCCACCCCGTCCTGTCTAGATTCCCACCAAGGGCCCTGCTCTGGCCTCAGTGCACCGCAGACCCACCTAGGAGAGGTGGTGTCCACCCTAGGGCCTGATGCCTGAGCACCACGGAAGTCCCCACAGGCTGCTGCAAAACTGGGCTGCAAGAGGCCCCCAAGGTGGCAGGGACCGGGCAGAACACGGAACCTGCAACCAGGGCTCCAAGAGCCAAGTTCTGCTGAGGGCCAGGGAGGATGGGGAGGGGCTTCTGCAGGAGGCGGCAGCTGTCCAGGATAGAATGAGCCGCTAGGCCTGAGGACACCAGAGGCAGAAATCCTGACTTTCCAAGGTGTTTCAGCCTTGGGAGAGACGGAACACCAGTGAGGGTGGGAGCTGGAGCCTCCTCACTTCCAGGGAGGTGCTCGCCAGAGGCCGCACACAGCTAAGGGCTGTGAGGTAAATAAGACCCTTTTCTTCATAAAGTTGGCCTGCCTCAGGTATTTGGTTATAGTAATGTAACACAAATTAATGCACATGGATTACATATCTGAGATTCAATCAACAAGAAATTGCATGTATGGGAACTTTGTCATTATACTCTAAACAATACAGCATAATAACTGCTTAAGTAGCATTTGCATTGTTTGGGGTGTTATGGGGACCCTAGAGATGATTTGAAGTATACCGGGGGATGTGTGTATGTTCAGGTAAATACCACATTTTTTATGAGGGATGAAGCAGCATGGATTTGGGTGTCTGCAGAAGTCCCCAGATCAATCCTCCATGGACATTGAACAAAGGTGCAACCAGGAGAGTGTCAGAGGACACATCAGGGTCCTACCTGTGGATCTCTGTCAGCCATAGTAATCATGTGGGGCCTTTACTCTGAGTGAGGCAAGGGGCTGTGCTGGGCTCTGAGCAGAGGAGGGACAGGTCAACCTCGTGTTGTAACAGGGCCCTCCATCCCATTTTCTCCATGGATCATGGACTTCAGGGGAACATGGCAGGAGAAGGAGGATCACTGAGAACCTCAGTGTATAATCCCGGGAGCTAAGACGGTGGCCAAATGTGTAGGGAAGGTGGAGGTCTGAAGGTGAGTTCATGCTGATTCTAGTGTCATCCAGAGCTCTTCTTATTCTCAGTTGAGGTGTGTGGGGGACTCTCCCCAGATGCCTGCCTTCCAACAGATGTAACATGGAGTGTCAGAGAAAGAGGGAATCAAACATGGCCGCAAGGCATGTGCCCTGAGCAATGGGGAGGATGGAACAAGGGCAGAAGTCTCTTTGGTTGGAACAGCAGGCCTGCTGGGGAGAGACGGGGAGGAGAGAAAGGCGATGCAGTTAGTGAGAAGTCAGCTGGGACTCTGCACTTATTTGCTTGTTTCAGGATGGAGGAAATGCCAGCCTATGGGCATATTAAAGGATCCTAAATAATAAAATGTTGCAGGGCCTGGAACTCCTCTCCAGTGAATGGGTGGCCTTTGAAGGAGCATAGAGATTTTATGACTGATGTTGAGGGAAAGACAAAAATATCATGGAGTGAGTAGATAAGTTTGTGGATAAAGGGATGCGCTGGAGAGAGACATGCACTCTGAAGTGGAGAGAACCAAGTTATTAGTGGAAAAGGAAGGCACAAAGAAACATTGAAAACCAAAGAGAAATGAGAAACAAGAGGAAGGAGAATCTAAAAGGGATCTGTGTTAGTGAACATTGTGGAGTACGGGTACGGACTATAAAATGTGGGGCGTGAAGAACGGAGAGTGGAGTTTGGAGAAAGACATATGAAGAATGAAGTGCAGGGAGTTGAGTTTGAAGCAAGTCGTGTGGAATATGGAAATTGGGTTGTGGAGTAAGGAACTGAGAATTCAATATAGACAATAAAATATAGAATGTGAAGAGTGGTGTATAGAATATAAAGAATTAAGAATGATGACAGAATGTGGAAAATAGAGCATGAAGTATAGATGATGAAAAGTGGTATATGAAGAATGGAAATTAAAGTATGGAGAATATAGCATGGAATATGCAAAGTGGAGACAGAGAGTAGAGTATGGAGAATGGAATAGAGAATATGGAGAAAAGAGTATGGTAAATGGAGAATTGATCATGGGGTGTAGAACAGGAAGAACAGTGTGTGGAGTCGAGACAATAAGGAATGGAGAAAAAAGTATAAGGAATGGAGGAGAATGAAATATGAAGAATAGAGTATGGAGATAGAAAATGGAGAGTGGTGTGTGGGATAGAGTATGGAGACTGCACTGTTGCTTGTAAAGTTTGGGATATTGTAATCTCAGCTACTCAGAAGGCTGAGCCAGAAGAATCATGTGTTTGGGGTCAGCCTTGGTAACATAGTAGACCCTGTTAAAAAAAAAAACAAGATTGGTGTATGGATTATGGAATTAGCAATAGAAGACTGGTGAAGGACTTGGAATATTCAGAATGGAGTATGAACTATGGAAATAAAAAAATGGGAATAATAGAATATGGAATATTGAGAATCTAGTTGTAGAATCAATGGTGGAGAATGGAGAATGGACTGTGGGAAATGAAGAATGAATAACATAGAATATAGAGAGTGAATTGTAAAGTGGAGCCTGGAGGAGGAGAGTGGAGTATGGTGTGTGAAGTGTGGAGTATGGAGAATAGAGCATACTGAATGAAGTAGGGGGAATGAAAATGAAGGGGGGAGTACCAAAAACAGAGTATAGAATATGGTAAAAAAAAATGTCTGGAGTATGGAATCAAAGATAAAAGAATGGAGAAAGATGGAATAGAGAGAATGGAGTAGGCAAATGGAGAATAGAGTATGAAGTATGGAGAGCAGAGAAGAGAACATGGTGAATTAAGTGTGAAGAATGGAGAATGAACTGTGAAGAATGAGTAATGTGATGTAGAATACAGAGAATGAAGTGTGGAGTGAATACTGGAAGGGGAGAATTCAGTAAGGTGTGGGAAGCATGCAGTATAGAGAGTGGACAATGGAGTGAAGAATGGACATGGGGTATCAAGTATGGAGAATCCAGTGGAGAACGAAGTATGGCATAAGGAGAATGGAGAAAGTAAGATGACATACAGAATTTGGATAATAGATTATAGAGAAAAGGAAGTGGAGAGTAAAAAGCAAAATATTGAAAAAAGAATATAAAGAATGGATATGAGAGTGAATAATGGGATGAAAATTAGTATGGAGAATGCAATATGATTATGGTGAATAGAATATAAAGGAGAGACTATGAAATATATAGAATATGTATTCTCTGTACTCTCTACTTAACAACATATTACATTGTCCATTCCGTATAATATGGACAATGTAATATGTTGTTAAGTAGAGAGTACAGAGAATGGGAATCATAGTATGCTATTTGGAGTACAGGGCATACAAACTGAAGAAAGGTAGTGAAAATGGAATAAGCGGATTGGTTTATGTAGGAAATGGAGTATTAAGAATGGGGAACTGAGGAGTGTGGAGTTCGGAGTTGGAGAGTAGTGTATGAAGAATGAAGATTGGACACTAGAAAGTAGAATAGGGGAAATGAGGCTGAGAATGAAGTATACACTATGTAGATTGGAATATGAAGTACTGATAACAAAGAGTGGAGAAGGGGGTATGGATAATTGACTATGGAGACGGGAAAACAAAGAATGGATATAAAGTATGAGTACAGAGTATATAAAGTATGGATAATGATGCCTAGAGAATGGAGTAGGGATTAAGGAGATTGGAATTTGGAAATTTAAGTTAGAGAATAGAGGAAAAGGCTGGAATATAGAGAATGGAGAGTGGAATTTAAGAAAAGAGGATGAAGACTGGAGTATTGAATATGGAACAGAGAATGGATTGTAGAGAGTTCAGGATGGAGATTGTAGTATGAGGAGGGTGGTATAAAGAACAGTGTGTGCAGAATGTTGTGTCGAATATGAACAGCAGAGAAGGAAGGGTGGACTAGGGGGTGGAGTGCTATGTATGGAGAATGAAGAAAGAAGAAGGGAATGTTGCAGGTGGAATGAAGTACTAATCGTCAAGTCAAAAGACTGGAGAATTGAGTGTGGTGAAAGGAGTAAGGAGAGTGGATGTGAAGAATGGAGTACCGCTAGGTGCTGTGATGCACACCTATAATCCCAGTGGCTCGAGAGGCTGAGACAGGAGGATCACGAGTTCAAAGTCAGCCTTAGCAATGTCAAGGCACTAAGCAACTCAGTGAGACCCTGTCTCTAAATAAAATACAAAATAGGGTGGAGATGTGGCTCAGTGGTTGAGTGTCCCTGAGTTTAAAAAAAAAAGAATGGAGTACAGTATATGGAAAAAAGATTATGGAATATGGAGCATGGATAATGGAGAAGGGGTTATAGAATGAAGAATGAAATGGATAATAAAAAATGTTCTGTGTAGAGTGGAGAATGGAGAATAGAGAATGGAATGCAAAGTTTAGAATCTGGAGAATGAGAAAAGGAGTCTGGAGATTGAATACTAGAGTGAAGAGTGGAGAAGGGCATTTGAATGGGCATAGATATGGTGAGTGTGGAATGGAGAATGAAGATGGGCATGGTGTATGGAATATGATGGTTGAAGAATGGAGTGCCAAGTATGGGGTATGGAAAATGAAGAATCACAACTGAGTATGAATATGGGAAATAATTGTGTACAGTGCAGCAAGGAGAATGTAAAACATATAGGAGGATGAAGTACAGGCTAAGAAAAATGGAGCATGGAGGATAGAAAATAGAGCATTAAGAATGGATAATGGGGGGCTGGGGCCGGGGCTCAGTGGTAGAGCTCTTGCGTAGCCTGTGTGAGGCACTGGGTTCCATTCTCAGCACCACATACAAATAAATAAATAAAGATCCATCAACAACTATAAAAATATTTTTTAAAAAAGAGAATAGATAATGGAGACATGGAGAGTAGAACGTGGATAAGAATTATGTACTACGAAGAATGGTGCAGGAAAATGTACAAAGAGGTACAAAGTGTGCAGAAAAACAAATGGAAAATAAAGAATAGAAACTGAAGAATGCGGGGAAGTAATACTAATGAGCAGAGTACGGGGAATGGAGTGTGAAGATAGGAAAATGGAAAAACCCAGATTGAATAGAAAATGTGAAAATCTGGATCTTGATTTTGGCAACAGGTCGGGTTGGACAATGGGGACTGCAAAAAGGAATTCAAGTGCAGAGAACGGAATATAACATATGGGAAACAAGCCAGGTGACACACACCTGGAATCCCAGCTACCTGGGGGATGGAGGCAGGAAGGTCACAAGTTGGAGGCCCAAATGCACAACTTGTGAGACCTTATCTCAAGATGAAAATAGAAGCACTGGGGATTTAACTCAGTGGCCCGTGATATATAGAAAGGGCAAAAGACATCGAGAAAGAATGGGAGCCAACCGCCGCCTGCACCGCTGCCAGCCTGAGATCGCCTGGAGGTCTTCTTTCTGGGTGTCACTGCCACAGAAGAAACCACTGCCCTGGACGCTACTGAAGCTGACCCTGCTGCTGACCCCCGGAGATCACCTGGAGACAATGACCCCCGCAGCTGCAGTTGTCGCTGCCTCTGCAGCTGCCACTACTGCTGACCTACTGCCCGCTGCCAACCACCACCACTACTGCTGCTGCTACCACAGCCTGGGGGACTGCTTCAGGGCGGACTCCAGGTCTGGTTGCATGTGGCTGCACCCATTTGGGGACACCAGCCAGGGTCAGGGCCCGGGTGCCAGCAGGTTTCCCACCACAAGAGCCTCTGTCTGGGGACTCCAGCTGGGACCTGCAGGCCCAGTGTGGGGGTGCCTGCAGGTTTGGAGGAGCCTGGGGTCTTCCTGCTGAGAGTGCTGGTGGCCCTTGTCTTGATGCTGCATCTCGGGGTTGCTCCTTGGCATGAGTGTGTCCCTGGTGGTCTCTCTGCAAGCAGGAGCAGCCCTGAGATCTTGGGACTGCAGCATGGCTGATCCTGAGATGTCTGAAGCCCAGATTGGTGGGATAAAGACTGGGTTTGTGAGGGCTGGTCTGGGTTTGGCGATGCTGAGAGAACACTGACAGAGACAGTTCAACTTTCCAGCAAGACTTATTCTATTTTTTGATTCAGTAATCTCTCTACCATATTTGAAACAGGTTTTTTATGCATCAGTGTGTGGAGGATAATGATATATGATTGGCATTTTGCATTTTTGTTGTATTCTTACGTCTTTAATTTTTTTTCTCTTTATTCATATTCTTCCTCTCTCTTGTCTATTTTCTTTCCAACTTTTCTCAACCAACAGCCAATCTCTGTCGGCTCCTCTTCCACTCTTCCTGTGAATTTTTACTTCTAGCTTCTCTCTTCCTCCCTCATGAATATTGCATACTACACTACTTCTGTTCTCTCACCCACCATTTGAAACTGTATATTGTTTTAACAATATTCTGTTTGTACTATAGATAGTTATTGAACTCATCATTTTGGTTCAGTGCAAGAAAGCAGTAGACACCTTAGCGGGAGCTGTTAGGTTTAAGGCTGTATATTGTGTACACTGGGTACTGTTGATATTGGTCTCACCATAAAGGTAAAGTGCTGCAAACCTTCAGGGACACTATAGGTCTACGGGGTAGAAATTATCCTGCCTTAGATCCATAATTTTAGATGGGAGAATACACTAACAACATGGAAAAACAAGGGAATAAAGTGCCCCAAACAAACCAAGATGCTTCAACAACAGAAGCCACTAATAACACAGTGGAAGAAATGTCCAAGGAGTTCATATTGTATGTAGTTAAAATGATATGTGAAGTAAAGGATAGCATAAGGAGTGAAGTCAAAGAAAAAATACAGGGCTGGGGTCGTGGCTCAGCGGTAGAGTGCTCGCCTAGCACGTGGGAGGCCCTGGGTTCAATCCTCAGCACCACATAAAAGTAAATAAGTAAAATAAAGGTATTGTGTCCAGTTACAACCAAAAAATAAATATTATAAAAAAAGAAAAAATACAGGAAGTAAAACATCACTTTAATAAAGAGTTAGAGATTGTGAGAAGAAAACAAGCAGAAATCCTCAAAATGAAGTAATCAGTAAACCAAATTATAAATTCATTAGAAAGCATCACCAACAAATTAGACCACTTGGAAGACAGAACCTCAGACAATGAAGACAAAATATATAACCTTGAAAGTAGAGTTGAACATGCAGAGAAGATGGTGAGAAACCATGAACAGAACATCCAAGAATTATGGGATAACACGAAAAAATCAAATTTAAGATTTATTGGAAGAGATGAAAGAGCAGAGAAACAAACCAAAGGAATGGAAAATCTTTTCAATGATAAAATAGAAAATTTTCCAAACCTAAAGAATGGGATGGAAAATCAAATACAAGAGGCTTACATAACCCCAAAATACAAAATTACTGCAGACCCCCACCAAGACACATTATAATGAGAATGACTAACACAGAGAATAAAGATAAATCTTAAAGGCTGTGAGAGAAAAAAATCAAATTATATATAGGGGGAAACCAATTTGGATCTCAACTGATTTCTCAGCCCAGACCCTCAAAGATAGGAAATCCTGGAATAATATATTTCAAGATATGAAAGAAAATGGATTCCAACCAAGAATTTGATATCCAGCAAAATTAAGTTTCAAATTTGAAGATGAGATTAAAACATTCATGATAAACAAAAATGAAAAGAACTCACAACTAGAAAGCCTACACTATAGAGCATTCTCAACAAAATATTCCATGATGAAAAAAATAAAATAAATTTATAAACAGAAAAAAAAAATATTCCATGATGAAGTGAAAAAAAAGTAAAAACCAGCAAAAGGAGGATCCACACTAAAGGGACATTCAACCAAATGAGAAACTAAGACAAATCAAAAACCAGAAATAAACCAAAATGACAGGGAATGCAAATCATATCTCAATAATAACCTTGAATGTTAACAGCCTAAACTTATCAATCAAAAGACATAGAGTGGCAGACTGGATTAAAAAGCAAGACCCAACAATATGCTGTCATCAACAGACTCACCTTGTGGGCAAAGTCATCCACAGGCTGAAGGTGAAAGGATGGGAAAAACTTATCACTCATGGATTGCATAAACAAGCAGGACATAACAATTATAAATATTTATGCCTCAAACAATGGAGCATCTATGTACATTATACAAACCCTTCTCAATTTCAAGAGTCAAATAGATCACAATACAATAATACTGGGTGACTTTGACACATCTCTCTCAGTACTGAACAGATCTTCCAATCAAAAACTAAATAAGGAAAATATAGAACTGAATACTATAATCAATGATTTAGACTTTATATATATATATATATATATAT
>NW_026000001.1:5468870-5486939 GCF_001458135.2 Marmota marmota marmota
TATATATATATATATATATATATATATATATATATATAATATTTTATCCATTAAGGAGCAAATATACTTCCTTCTCAGCAGCACATGGCTCCTTCTCTAAAGTAGACCAGATCTTATGTCACAAAGCAACTCTTAGATACAAAGAAGTAGAAATAATACCCTGCGTTCTATCAGACCACAATGGAATGAAATTAGAAATAAATGATAAAATAAAAATAGAAGCTACTATAACAAATAGAGACTAGTAATACACAATTGAATGATGAATGGATATTAGAAGAAATCAAGGATGAAATAAAAAATTCTTACAGGTAAATGAGAACACTGATACAACATATCAAAATCTCTGGGACATTATGAAGTCAGTACTAAGAGGAAAGTTTATTGCGTTGAGCTCATTCATTAAAAGAATAAAAAGTCACAAAATACACCCCTTCATGTTTAACACACTAGAAAAGCTGCAGATAGTAGGAACACACCTCAACATTGTAAAAGCTGTATATGCTAAACCCAAGCCCAGCATCATTCTAAATAGAGAAAAGTTGAAAGCATTCTCTCTAAAAACTGGAACAAGTCAAGGATGTCCTCTTTCACTATTTCTATTGAACATCATCCTTGAAAGTCTAGCCAGAGCAATTAGACAAAAAAAAAAAAAAGAAAGAAATTAAAGGAATACAAATAACACTACATCTCAAAGCCCTAGAAAAAAGAAGAACAAATCAACACCAAAAGCAGCAGAAGACAGGAAATAATTAAAAACAGAGCTGAAATTAATAAAATCAAAACAAAAGAAACAATTTTAAAGATCGACAAAGCAAAAAGTTGGTTCTTTGAAAAAATGAATAAAATACATAAACCCCTGGCCATGCTAATGAAGAGAAAACTCAAATTACTAAAATACAAGATGAAGAAGGAAATATCAAAATGGACACATCTGAAATACAAAAGATAATCAGAAACTATTTTGAAAATTTATACCCTAATAAAATAGAAAATGTCGAAGATGTCAACAACTATGACCTACCCAAACTGAATGAGGAGCTCAGACACAATAAAAATACATCAATTTCCAGTAATGAAATAGAAAATGCCGTTGAAAGCCTACCAACCAAGAAAAGCCCAGGACCAGATGGACTCTCAGCCGAGTTCTACAAGACCTTCAAAGAAGAACAAACACCAATACTCCTCAAAGTATTCCATGAAATAGAAAAGGAGGGAACCCTTCCAAACTCATTCTATGAGGCTAATATCACCCTGATTCCAAAACCAGACAAAGACACATCAAGGAAAGAAAACTTCAGATCAATATCCCTGATGAACATACATGCAAGAATTATCAATAATATTCTGGTAAGTTACATGCAAAAACACATTAAAAAGAGTGCACCATGGTCAAGTGGGATTTATCCCAGGGATGCAGGGTTGGTTCAACATATGGAAATCAATAAATGTAATTCATCATATTAATAGACTTAAAAACAAGAATCATATGATCATCTCAACAGACACAGAAAAAGCATTTAACAAAATACAGCAGCACCCCTTCATGTTCAACACACTAGAAAAGCTGCAGAAAGTCGGAACACACCTCAACATTGTAAAAGCTGTATATGCTAAACCCAAGCCCAGCATCATTCTAAATGGAGAAAAAATGAGAACATTCCCTCTAAAAACTGGAACAAGACAAGGATGTCCTCTTTCACCATTTCTATTGAACATCATCCTTGAAAGTCTAGCCAGAGCAATTAGACAAAAGAAAGAAATTAAAGGAATACAAATAGGTAAAGAAGAATTCAAACTATCACTATTTTCTGATGACAGGATATCTAGAAGATCCAAAAAACTACACCAGAAAACTTCTAGAACTAATAAATGAATTCAGCAAAGTAGCAAAATATAAACTCAACACCCATGAATCAAATGCATTCCTATACATCAGCGATAAATCCACTGAAAGAGAAATTAGGAAAACTACTCCATTCACAATAGCTTAAAAAAAATACCTGGGAATAGATCTAGCAAAAGAGTGAAAGATCTGTACAATGAAAACTACAGAACACCAAAAAAGAAATTGAAGAAAACCTCAGAAGATGGAAAGATCTCCCATGCTCCTGGATAGGCAGAATTAATATTGTCAAAATGGTCCTAGTACCAAAAGTATTGTACAGATTTAATGCAATTCCTATTAAAATCCCAGTGACATTCTTCATAGAAATAGAAAAAACAATTATGAAATTTATTTGGAAAAATAAGAGATGCAGAATAGCTAAAGCAATCCTTAGCAAGAAAAGTGAAGCAGGAGGCATCACTATACCAGACCTTATACTCCAGAGATATAGTAACAAAAATGCCTGGTATTGGCACAAAAATAGACTTGTAGACCAATGGTACAGAATGGAGAACACAGAGACACCCACATAAATATGGTTATGTCATACTAGACAAGGTGCCAAAAACATTCACTGGAGAAAAGATGGCCTATTCAACAAATGGTGTTGGCAAAACTGGAAATCCGTATGTAACAAAATGAAATTAAATCTCTATCTCTTACCCTGCACAAGAATCGACTCAAAGTAGAACAAAGACTTAGGCACTAGAACAGAGACCCTGTACCTATAGAAGAAAAAATAGGCCCAAATCTTCACATTGGCCTAGGATCTGACTTTCTTAACAAGATTCTTAAAGTGCAAGAAGTAAAATCAAGAATCAATAAATGGGATGGATTCAAATTTAAAAGACTTTTCTCAGCAAAGGAAACAATTAATAAAGTGAGGAGAGAGCCTACAGGTTGGGAGAAAATCTTCACTACATGCACTTCTGATAATAATAATAATCTCTAGGATATTTAAAGAACTAAAAAAAAAACCTATTATCCAAAAAATAAATAACCCAATCAATAAATGGGCCAAGGACTGAACAGACACTTCACAGAAGAAGAAATACAACTGATCACCAAATATATGAAAAGGTGTTCAACCTCTCTAGCAATTAGAAAAATGCAAATCAAAACTACTCTAAGATTTCATCTCACTCCTGTCAGAATGACAATCATCAAGAACACAGGTAACAGTAAATGTTGGTGAGGATGTGGAGGAAAGGTACACTCACACATTGCTGGTGGGACTGCAAATCAGTACAACCACTATGGAAAGCAGTATGGAGATTCCTCAGAAAACTTGGAATGGAACCACCATTTGACCCAGCTATCCCACTCCTTGGTTTATACCCAAAGGACTTAAAATCAGCATACTATAGTGACACAGCCACATCAATGTTTATAGAAGCTCAATTCACAACAGCTAAAACATGGAACCAACCTAGGTGTCCCTCAATAGATGAATGGATAAAGAAAATGTGGTATATATACTCAATGGAATATTACTCAGCTTTTTTTTTGAGAGAGAGAGAGAGAATTTTTTAATATTTATTTTTTAGTTTTCGGTGGACACAACATCTTTATTTTTATGTGGTGTTAAGGATCGAACCCAGCGCCCCGCACATGCCAGGAGAGCGTGTTACCGCTTGAGCCACATCACCAGCCCATTACTCAGCTTTAAAGAAAAGTAAAATTATGGCATTTGCCAGTAAATGGTTGGAATTGGAGAATATCATGCTAAACAAAATAAGCCAATCCCACAAAACCAAAAGGCTGAATGTTTTCTCTAATATGCGGATGCTAACTCACAATAAGGTGGGGGGCACTTATAGGGAAGAATAGATTACCTTGGATTGGGGAGGGAAGGGAGGGGATGTGGGGATAGGAAAGATAGTAGAATGAAACAGACATGATTACTGTATGTATTTATGTGACTGCATGACCAATATGATTCTGCAACATGTACACTCAGAAAGATGAGAAATTGTATCCCATCTATGTATGATATATCAATGTGCATAAATGTATTCTACTGTCATGTATAACTAATTAAAACAAATTTAAATTTTTTTAAAAAAGAAAAGAAAGAATGGATTGGAGAATGTAATATTGAGAATGGAGTATAACTGAATGTATGGAGAATTCAATATAGAGAATAAGTAGGAGTGGAGAATGGAACTGGCTGTGTGGAGTGTATAAAATGTAGAATAGGGTCTTAATAATGGAATAAGAATGTGTATTTAACATTAGAATGGAGTATAAAGTATGTAATGTGAAAATATTTATATAGAATGGAATATAGGGTGTGGAGACTAGAGTATGGGGAAGGAAGAAGGAAGAATGGAGTAAGAACATGAAGAATGGAGTACAGGAAATGGCAGATAGAATATGGAGAATGGAATATATTCGGAATGGACAATGAAGAATGAAGTACACATTATGGCTACAGGAGTACCAACAATGGAGTGTGGAGAAAATGCAGAATAGAGTATAGATAACAAACAATGGAGTATTAAGTATGGAGAATAGAAAAGATTTCCAGAAACAGAGTATGGAGAACTATGAATGGAATGGAGAAAGGAGTTTAAAATTAGATGGTGTTTGAAGCATAGGGCATGGGTATGGTAAACGCAGCATGGCAAATACAGTTTGAACAAAGTAGAAGAGACGATCAAGTACAACGACAAATGGCGCAAGTGCTATGGAGCATAGACTTGAGAATGGAGTAAAATGTACAGAGTAAAAAGTGTATGGAGAATATGGAAAAGAATAAATATAGAGAACAAAGAGTAAACATAGAGAACAAAGAAAAGGAAAGAATACATAAAGAGAACAAACAAAAGTAAATTAAGTATAAATAATAGAGTATTGAATACGAAGTGGAGAATAGATCATGGTGTATGTAGTAAGATGGAAAATGGAATCTGTTGATTTGAGTGAGGAAAATGGAAAATAGAGAATGAAGATTGAAAATGGAACATAGAATATGGTGAATGGTGTGTGCAACAGGAGGATGGAAATGGATAATGTGATATAGAATAAGGACAATGGAATATGGGGAGTATGCAAAAGAAATATTGGGAATGGCCTATGAAAAGTGTTACAAGAGTGTGGAGAATGTGGTAGGAATATGGAAAATGGAGAATGCAGTATGAATAATGTTCAATAGATAATGAAATGTTGGAATATGGAGAATGGGTTATAGAGTGTGAAGTCTGGAATTTCTGAAATGTGGAAAGGAGAATGAAGTATGTAGAATGGACAGTGGAGTATAAAGTATACAATACAGAGAATGTCGAATGGAGTGTGGTAAATGGAACAAGGAAAATAGAGAATAGGAATAAATGGAGTATCGAGTATGAAGAATAGAGTATGAAAAGCAGTTTATGGAATGGTGAATGGAATGGATAGTAGGAGGAGGATTATGTAATATGAAAATGTTTATGGGGAATAGTGCAGAGTTAGAAAATAGAATAGGGAGAATGAAATGTGGAATATGGAATGTGGGTTACAGGACATGAATTTTGCAGTTTGGAGAATGGATAATAGAGTATATTGAATAGATAATGGAATACTCAACATAGAACACAATTAATGTAGTAAGGAACAGAGAAGAAAGAATGGAGTATTAAACATAGAGAACAGAGTATAGAATATGGAGTGGAGAGTATAGGACGGATTATGGTGAATGGAAAAAGCACAGTACATAAGAAAGAATGGAGAATAAATTATGGAGAATACAAATATATAATGTGAAGTATGGAGGGACAATGCTGTAGAGTGAATGGAATAAGAAGAATAAAAATGAATAACAAAATGTAAGTGTAGAGAATTGAATATGGAGTATGAAGAATAGAATGTGTAGAATGGATTATGACAGAAGATAATGTAATATGGATAATAGAGCATAGAATGGAGTGTGAAGTATGGAGAATGGCATATGTTGTATAGAATACAGAGTTATAAAACAGAGGATACAGAATAATATGTGAATAATGGAGCATGGCAAGTGAGGATGGATGAAGGAGAATAAAGGTTAGAGAATAGATTATAGAATATTAACAATGATATAAGTGTGGCGAATGGTGAGTGGAGTATGGTGTATGATGAATGATAAGTGAAGTATGGATTATTAATAATGGCTTATAAAGGGGAAAAGGCATGTAGACTATATAGCATGAAGAATAGAATATAGAAATAAGTTATGGAGTGTGAGTAATGTAGAAATAGAGTGAGGAGAAAGTAAAATAGAGAACAAAGTGTAGAATTTATTGAATGAAGCATGGAATTTGGAGTAGAGTAAGGAGTAGCATACATGGTATATGGAGAATAGAGAATGAAGTTTAGAATATGGAATGTAAAGAGTATGTCATAGTGTATAAAAAAGGATGCATGGAATCTGAACAATGATGTGTAGAAAATATTTTATGGATTGGAGAATAGAGTGTAGAGTATGGATAATACACTGTAGAATGAATTATGGGTGTGGAGAATGTAATACAGAAAACAGAGTATGAAGTATCTAGGATGAAGAATGGAGTATAGAATATGGAGAATAAAGTGGAGAATATGGATATACTGATACTTGATAATGGAGAATGGTGGGAGGAATATGATTATACATAGAAAATGGAGCATTATGTATGGAGAATGGTGGATGGAGTATGGAGAATGAACAGGAGTACTGAATATGATGAATGGAGTATAGTGTGTAGAGAACAGAGTATGGTATATAGGGAATGGAAAACAGAATGTGAAGAATGATTTGTGGAGTTTGAAGAACTGAGAATGGAGCATGGTTAATAAAGAATGGAGAAGGTTGTACGGAATATGGAGGAAGTAGAATGGAGAGTATAGGAAATGGAATGTGGAAAATGAGATAGGGAATATACCATATGGACTATGGAGAATTGAATATAGACAATTTTAATGAAGTTGGAATATACAGAGTGAACAATGGAGCACAGACTACACAGAACAGAGAAGCTAAAATTAAAAATGAAGAATTTAGAATGTGGAGATCAGAGTATGAAGACTAGACAATGGAGCATAGAATCTGGAGAAAGGAGTTTGAAGTGTAGAGATGGATTATGTTGTATAGAAAATGAATAATGGTACAGACAATGGAGTATGCAGTGTGGAAAAGAGATAATGGAGTACAGGATATGGATAAGAGATCACAGAGAATAGACAATGAAGCATGGTGATTAGAAAATGGAGAATGGTGTATGGAGACTGGAGAGTGGAAAATGTGTGGAGACTGTAGAATAGAGTATGGAAATGGAGAAAGGGGGATGAAGAAGAATGGACTACATTATGGAAAAAAATATATAAAATATGAACAATAAAAGATAGATAATGGAGTAACAAATATGGAGACTGGAATATGGAGATGAACAACAGATCATAAAGAATGGAGAATAGAATATAGTATAAGGATAATGGAGTAAGGAATACAGAGAATAAATAATGCAGACCAGGAAATAGTTTCTTCAGAAAGGAGAATGGAAAATTGAGTATAGAGACTGGAACATAGAAAACTTACAGTAGAGCACAGAGAAGGAATCATGGAGATAGGAGAAAAAAATATGGAGAATTAAAGTGATACAATATATGGAGAACAGAGGGTGGAGAATGGGGTATGGAGAATGTAATAATGCACATAGTATGGCATATATCATATGGAGAATAAATAATGGAAAATTAGTATGGAGTGTGGAGAATGAGATGGAGAATGGAAGTGTGAGGATTATGTGTAGAATATGGAGTATGGAGACTAAGGTGTAAAGAATAGAGTATAGAACATGAAGAATGAAGTGTGAAAATGTTGTGTAGAGAATGATTATGCATAATGAAGACTAGAACATGTGTAATGCAGCATGGACTAGAGAATATGGAAAATAAAGATTGGAGTTTGCATTATGGAATTTGTAGTAGAGAATGGATGTAAATTATGTAGTAAATTAAATGGAGGCAGGAGATGGAATATGAAGAAAATATAATGGAGCATGAAAATGGCATATAGAGCAAGGAGTAAGAAGAATTGAGAATCAAGACTGAAATGTGAAGTTTAGAGAATAGGTTACAGAGAACAGAGAATGTGAACTACAGAAAATATAGTATGGAGAATATAATATGAAGAATGGAATGTAGATAATAGGAAATGGTGTAGAGAATGGAGTACAGAGAATGAAGAATGATATGGTGAATGAATTATGGAGAATGGGGAATGAAGAATAGGAAATAGCATAAGAAATTTAGAATATGGAGTATAGATTAAAAACTTGAGTGGACAATGGAGTCTAATATGGAAAATGGAACACAGAGTATGGCTAATGGCATGTGGAGTATAGGTAATAGACTATGGAGAAGGGAGAATGAAAATTAAAGTGTGGAACTTGGAATATGAAGTGGAGGATAAAGCATGGTATCTTTATTATGAAGAATGGAGTCAGGAAATGGAACATAAAATATGAAGAATGACATTCAAAATACTGGGTATGGTGAGTGAAGAATGGATAATGGAATACAGAATATGGACAATGGAGAACGGAGATTGGCGTATGGAGACTGAGGTAAATGTGGATAATGACATATGGATAACAGATTATGGTACATTAATAATGGGCAATGGTATATGTAGTATAGATCATGGTGTATAGATAACGAAATATGGAGGACAGAATATGAGAATAAGGAATAGGGAATGATGGAGTAAGGAGAAAGGAGAGTAGAGAATGAAGTATGTGTATAGAGAATGGAGTTTAGTAACAGTATATGAAGAATGTGGAGAATGGAGAATTGTACAGAGTCTAGAGAATGGAGCATGGAGCATGGAGGCTGGAGTGTGGAGCCTACAACATAAAGTGTAGAGAATGGCAGATGAAGGACAGAGTGGAGCATTGGGAAAATAAGACAAAGTAGGAGATGGAGGATGGAATATGGATCGTGGAGGACATAATGTGGAGCATGGAGGAAAAAATATTGGGCAAGGAGAATGAAGTGTGGGGTTGGGAGGGTGGAGGGTGGAGGACAAAGGATGGTGTGTTAAGACTAAAGGATGGAACATGAGGCATAGGGGAGGGGAGACTGGAGCATGGAGGATGGAATGTGGGCCATGGAATAGGCATGTGGTTCCTGGAAGGTGGAGTGAAGAACCTGGTGAATAAAATGGAGAGAAAGAAAGATGGAGTGTGGAACACAAACAATGGATCGTGGGGCATGGAAGGGGAGTTTGGAGACTGTGGATGGAGTGTGGGGTTTGGATGAAGGTGTAGAACCTGGATATAGGAATGTGGAACATTGAAGATGGATTGTAGAGCATGGAGGACAGAGTGTAGACACTGAAGGATGGATCATGGGGCATTGAGCATGTTGAGAAACTCGGAGGCAGAGTGTGGGACATGGAGGACACAGTATGGATCATGGAAGACTGAGTGTGGAGTTTAGAGATTGAGTGTAAAGCATGCGGGATGTGGTGTACAGCATTAAGGATGGAGTGTGGATCCTGGAATATGGAGTGTAGGGCATGGAGGACAAAGTGTGGGGTTAAAGGGTATAATGTGGAGCATGGAGGATGCAGTATGGAGACTGAAGGTCAGAATGTGGAGCATGGAGGACAGAGTGTGGAACCTACAGGAGGAAGTATGGAGCCTGGAAAATGGAGTGTGGGTCTGGAGGATGGAGTGTGGGGCATGGTGGATGGAGTATGGCCCATGAAAAATGGCTTGTGGAACATGATGAACAGATTGTGGAGCACAGAGGACAGAGTGCAGAGACTGTGGATGGAGTGTGGGGCTTGGTTGAAAATGTGGAACCTGGAGGAGTGCAGATTATGGAGGATGTCGTGTGGAGCACGTAGGACGGATTGTTGGGCATGGAGGATGGAGTGCGGATTGTGCAAGGTTAGTGTAGGTCATTAAACACAGAGAGCAGAGCCTGGAAGACTGAGTATGGGGCATGGAGGATGGAGTGGAGAGAATGAAGCGTGGAGAATGGAGGACAGATTGTGGAGCATAGAGAGTGGAGCGTGGAGACAGAAGAATGGAGCATGGGACATGAAGGAGGGTATACAAACAGGAGGATGGAAAGTGGGACATGGAGGACAGAGTGTGGAGCATGGAGTACTGAGTAAGGAGCATGAAGAACGGAGTATGGAACATGGAGAATGGAGTGTGGAACATGGAGAATGGAGTGTGTGACTTGGAGGATGAATTGTGGTGCATGAAGGACAAAGTGTGGGGGGAAAGGTTCAATTGTGGAGATTGAAGGACAGAATGTGCAGCATGGAGGACATGGTGGGAAACCTACAGAAGAGTGTTTAGAGCCTGAAAAATGGACTGTGGAGCCTGGAGGATGGAGTGTGGAGACTGGGAGACTGTGGGCCACGGAGGACATGAGGTGGGGCGTGGAGGGTGGAGTGTGGGGATTGGGAGACTGTGGGCATGGAGGACATGAGGTGGGGCCTGGAGGATGGAGTGTGGGGATTGGGAGACTGTGGACCATGTAGGACATGAGGTGGGGCCTGGAGGGTGGAGTGTGCACCTTGAAGACAGAGTGTGGAGACTGAAGAACAAAATGTACAGCCTGGAAGTCAGAGTGCAGAGCCTCCAGGAGGGAGTCTGGAGCCTGGGAAACGGAGTGTGAAGTCTGAAGGATAAAGTTCAGGCATGAAGGACAAAGTGTGGACCTGGAGGACAGAGTGTGGAGCATGAAGGGTGGACTGTGAGGCGTGGAGGACAGTGTGCACATGGAGGATGGAGTGGAAAGGACGGAACACAGACTTGAAGAGTAGAGCCTGAAGTGGAGACTGAAGGATAGAGTGTGGGGAATGTGGGAGGGTCTGGAAGCTGGAGGACAGAGTGTGGAGCATGGGCCATGCCATATGCAATGTTCAGGATCATGTGAGGCCTGGAGTGCTGAGTGGGGGCACGTAGAACAGAAGGCAAAGCCAGGAGAATGGAGTGCGGAAACCCAGACATAGAATGTGGAGTGTGGAGCACAGGGTGTGGGCAATGGGGATGGTATGTGAATCCATGTGAATGGAGTGAGGGGCATGGAGGAGGGTAGGGCCTGGAGGAGGAGTATGGGACATGGAGGATTAATGGGTATCAGGCAGGATTGAATGTGGAGCATAATAGATGGAGTGTGGAACCTGGAAAATGGAGTGGAGAGGAAGGAAGATAGTGTGTATCAAGGAAAATGAATGGTGGAGCATGGTGGGCAGAGAATGAGACCTGAAGGATGGCATATATGACATGGAAGAGAGGGCACAGCCAGGCAGATGGAATTTGGAGTCTGGAGGAAGAAATGTGAAGCCTAGAGATTGAGTTGGAAGCATGCAGGAGAGAGTGTGGAGCATGGGGGATGGAGTGTGGAGACTGAAGGTCAGAGTGTGCAGCATGGAGGACAGAGTGTGGAGCCTCCAGGAGGGAATGTAGAGTCTGGAGCCTGGAAGATGGAGTGTGGTTCACAAAGAATGGAGTGTGGAGCTGCCACTGGAGTGTGGGGCACGCAGGGGAGTGCGAGCCTGGAGAATGAAATGTGGAGCCTGCAGGACAGAGAGCTGAGCATGGAGGAGGGGGTGAGCCCAGAGGTCTGAATGTGGCCCCTGGAGAATGGACCATGGAGATTGAATTGTGGAGCCTACAGTATGAGAGTGGGCCATGGAGAATGGAGTGTGGGACCTGGAGAATAAAGTGTGCAGCAGGGAAAATGGAGTGTGAAGAGTGGAGGCTGGAATTTGAGGCATGGAGGAAGATGTGGAGCCTGGAGGACGGAGTGTAGGGCATTGAGGATTGAATGGGTATTATGCAGGACTGACGGTGGAGCAAAGAGGACGGACTGTGGAAACTGAAGGACAGAATGTGGAGCATGGAGGACAGAGTGTGGAGCCTCCAGGAGGGAGTTTGGAGCCTGGAAAGTGGAGTGTGGAGCCTGGAGGATGGAGTGTGGGGCATGAAGAACAGACGATTGAGACGGAAGGCAGGGATGACAGAGGGAGTGGTGGAGGAGGGAGTGTGCAGCATGAAGGGCTGAGTGTGGAGCATGGAGAACTGAGTGTGGAACCTGGAGAATGAAGCGGGAGGAGTAAAATCGGGTATGGAGCATGGAGGATGGATTGTGGCGAGTGACTGTGGAGTGCAGGGCATGGAGAACCTGGAGGTCAGAGAATGAGACGTGGATGATGGAGTGTGCAGAGTGCAGGGCTAAGTGTGCAGCCTGGAATCTAGAGTTTGGGGCATATAGGACAAAGTGTGGAGCGCAGAGGATGAAATGTGGGCCATGGAAGATTGTGGAGCATGGAGGACAGAGTGTGACGACTGTGGACGGGGCATGAGGATGGTGTAGAACCTGGAGGACGGACTGTGAGACATTGAAGATGGATTGTGTAGGATCAAGTGTGAGTCATGGAGGACAGATTGTTGTGCATGGAGGAAGGAGTGTGAAATAAGAATGGAGCAGAAAGGATGAAAGGTGAAGTGAGGTGCGTGGAGGGTGGATTATGGAGCATGGAGGACAGAGTATGGAGACTGTGGATGGAGCATGGGGCTTGGATGAGGGTGTGGAACCTGGAGGACCAAGTTTGGTACATGGAGAATGGAGTGTGGATCATGGAGGACAGAGTGTAGAACCTGAAGAATGAAGTGGAGAGGATGAAAAGTGGTATGTGTGGCATGGACGATGGACTGGAACATGCAGAACAGAGTGTGTGGCATAGAGGATCAAGTGTGGGACATGGAGTGTGGAGACTGGTGTGGGACACTGAAGATAGAAGTGGGACATGGAGGACTAAGTGTGGGGTATGGAGGATGGGGTGTGGAACGTAGAGAACGGAACGGAGAGGTTGGAAGACAGAGTGTGGCGCATAGAGGATGGAGCACGGAGACTGAAGGATACAGCATGGGGCAAGGAGAGTATGGAAACTGGAAGATGGAGGGTGGAGCCTGGAGCATGAGTGTGAAGCATGCAGGAATACAGTGTAGAGCCTGGAGGACAGGGTGTGGCACATGGAGAATGGAGTGTAGAGACTGAGGACAGGGCGTGACACATAAAGGAGGGAGTAGGGGACCTGGAAGATGGAAAATGGGGCATGGAGAGGATATGTTACCTGAAGGACTGAGTGTGAGACACTGGGTGTGGAGTGTGGATCATGGAGTACTGAGTATGCAGCATGGAGGATGGAGTGTGGAACCCAGAGGATGGGAGATGGAGTGTGGAGCAGGGAGAATGGATTTTGGAGCCTGGAAGATGGAGTGTGGTGACTCAAGGATGGAGCATGGGGCATGGAGGAGAGTATGGAACCTGGAGGACAGAGTTGGAACTTGGATGATACCATGAGCAGAGGACAAGATAGTGTGAGGCTGGAGGACAGAGTGTGGGACACCTAGGACAAAGTGTGCAGCCAGGAGAATGGAGTGTGGAGACTAAAGCACAGAATGTAGAACACGGAGGAGAGGGTGTGGGGCGATGAGGATGGAGCGTGGGACACTGAGGATTGAGTGGGTGTCATGCAGGGCTGACTGTGGAGCGAAGAGGATGGGGTGTGGAGACTGAAGGATGGCGCATGAGGCATGCAGGAGGGTGCAGAACTTGGAGGATAGAGTGCACTGTCTGGAGGATGGTGTTGAGCCTGGAAAATGCAGTGTGGAGAATGAAGGATGGAGTATGGGGGGTGGAAGATGGAGGTGAATCAGGGAAGACTGAGCGGGGAGCTTGGAGGATGGGGTGTAGAGGCTAGAGTATGAATTGTGGGGCATGGAAAACAAAGCATGAGGCTAAGTGTGAGGCTGAAGGTGTCATGTGGAGCACGGAGACGCAATGTGGAGACTGAAGGACAGAATGTGGAGCATGGAGGACAGAGTGTGGAGCACGGGAGGAAGTTTGGAGCCTGGAGGATGGAGTGTGGGGAGCATGGACGATGGTCTGTGGAGCACAGAGAGCAGAGTGTGGAACGTGGAGTGTTGAGACTGTGGGTCAGGCCTGGGCCAGGGAGGACCGTGTGGAACCTGGAGGATGGGGTGTGGGGCATGGAAGACAGAGGGGGATCACGGAGGACTGAGTGTGGGTTATGGAGGATGGGGTGTGGAACACAGAGAATGGATGGAGGGATGGAAGACAGAGTGTGGAGCATGGAGATGGAAGGGTGGAGCCTGAGGCATGAAGGAAGGTATGGACCTGGAGGATGGAAAGTGGGACCTGGAAGATGGAGGGTGACACCTGGAGGACAGGGTGTGTGGCAGGGAGGATGGAGTGTGACATACGGATGACAGCATGTGCTTATGGAGGACAGTGTGAGGCCTATCCTCACAGAGTTGGGGGCACATAGGCCAGGAGGCGAAGCCAGGGGAATGGGGTGTGGAGACTGAAGGTCAGAGTGTGCAGCATGGAGGACAGAGTGTGGAGCCTCCAGGAGGGAATGTAGAGTCTGGAGCCTGGAAGATGGAGTGTGGTTCACGAAGAATGGAGTGTGGAGCTGCCACTGGAGTGTGGGGCACGCAGGGGAGTGCGAGCCTGGAGAATGAAATGTGGAGCCTGCAGGACAGAGAGCTGAGCATGGAGGAGGGGGTGAGCCCAGAGGTCTGAATGTGGCCCCTGGAGTATGAGAGTGAGGCCTGGGAGCAGAGTGTGCAGTGGGAGAATGGAGTGGGAAGAGTGAAGGACGGAGTGTGGGGCATGGAGGGACAGAGTGTGGGACGCTGACAGTGGAGTGTGGACAAGTAGGAGTGAGTGTGGAGCGTGGAGAATGGGGTGGAAAGAGGGAAAGATGGAGTGTGGGGCCTGGAGGAGGGAGCATAAGGCACGAGGAAGGTGCGGACTGGGAGGAGGGAGTTCTGAGCCTAGAAAACAAAGGGTGGAGGCTGCAGGGTGGAGCCTGGGAAATGGAGGAGGAAGTGTGGATCGCAGAAGCCTGAGGGACAGAGTGGTGGGACCTGGAGAAAGGGTGGAGAGGATGAAAGATGAATCTCAAAGCCTGGAGCACGGAAGATGGAGTGCGGAGGCTGCAGGATGGAGCGTGGAGTAGGTGAGGAACCTGGGGAAGAGTGTGGACACGGAGGGTGAGATGTGCAGTGTGGAGGGTGGCGTGCAGGCCATGGAGGAAATGTCTTGGGATAGAGGAGGGGTGTGGGCCTCAAGACAGAGTGTGGTGTGTGGAAGACGGATGGTGGCGTCTGGAGGACAGAATGAGGAGGCTGAAGATGAACTGGGGCATGGAGGATGGGAGAAACCTGGAGGCCAGAGCGTGGATCATGGAAGACCGAGTGGAGCATGGAGGAGAGTGTTGGGCCTCCAGGAGGGAGTGTAGGGTCTGGAGGATGGAGTGTGGAGCAGGAGGGTGGAGTGTGGGTGATTCGGGGTGCAGGTGAGGTGGGAAATGAAATGTGGGAGTGTGCAGCAGCCAGGAAAGTGTGGAGCACGAAGGGTAAAAAGAGCAAGCAGCCCGGGACAGAGAGTGGGCATGGAGGGTGGAGTGTGGGGCGTGGGGTGGAGAGAATGGAGGATGGAGACTGACAGAGGGATCGGGGATACAGAGAGTGCGGAGCGTGGAGGACAGAGTGTGGGACACTGAGGACTGAGAGGAACCTGAGGGTGGAGTGTGGGGTGTGGAGAGGTGAGGGTGGAAGACAGAATGTGGAGCAGGCAGGATGTGTTCTGAGATGATCAAAAAGAATTTCGGGACTGAAGGACGTACCATGAGGCATGGAGGAGGGTGTGGGAGCTGGAGGATGCAGCTTTGAGCCTGGGAATGCAGTGGAGACTGAAGGAAGGAGCAGGAGGCATGGAGGACGGTGAGAAACCTGGAGGCCAGAGTGTGGATCGTGGAGGATTGAGTATGGAGCATGGAGGGTGCAGGGTGGAGCCTAGAGATCGAGTGGGGGGGGGTGTAGCACTAAGGATAGAGTGTGGAGCCTGGAGGGTGGAGTGGGAGGCACAGAAGACGGTGTGCGGAGCAGGGAGGAAGCAATTTGGAGCCTGGTAGATGTCGTGCAGAACCTGGAGAACGGAGTGGAGAGGACGGACGATGGAGTGCAGAGCAGGGACCGTGCATTGTGGATTGTGGAAGGGAAGCCTAGGGATTGTGGATGGAGAGTCGGGCAGGAAGGAGAGTGCGGAACCTGGAGATGGGAATGTCAGACATTGAAGGTAGATTATGGAGTACAGAGGACAGAGTTTGAGGCTGAAGGATGGATTGTGGGGCCTCGAGGTGAGTGAGAAACCTGTAGGCCGGAGTGTAGGACATGGAGGACTTCGTGTGGAGCCTGGAGATTGAGGGTAGGCATGGAGGACAGAGTGTGGGGCCCAAGGTGTCCTTGGAGCATGGAGGACAGAGTGCGGACCCTACTGGAGGAAGTTTGGAGCCTGGAAATGGAGTGTGGAGCCTGGAGAATCAGGCATGTGGCATGGAGAGGGTGTGGATCTGAATGACAGGTGTGGGACTTTGAGGATGTCATGTGGTTGGAGGGCTGAGTGTGGAGCACGGACAACAAGTGTGGAATCTGGAGAGTGGAGTGGAGAGAATGGAGGATGGAGTATGGAGAGTGATGGATGGAGTGTGGACATGAAGGGTGGAGTGTGGGCATGGGGGTGGAGTGTAGACCATGGAGGTTGGAGTGTAGAACATGGTGGATGGAGTGTAGACCATGGAGATGGAGTGTAGACCATGGAGGTGGAGTGTAGACCATGGTGGATGGAATGTAGACCATGGTGGATGGAGTGTAGACAATGGTGGATGGAGTGTAGAACATGGAGATGGAGTGTAGATCATGGAGGTGGAGTGTAGACCATGGAGATGGAGTGTAGACCATGGTGGATGGAGTGTAGACCATGGAGATGAAGTGTAGATCATGGAGGTGGAGTGTAGACCATGAAGGTTGGAATGTAGACCATGGTGGATGGAGTGTAGACCATGGAGATGGAGTGTAGATCATGGAGGTGGAGTGTAGACCATGGAGGTTGGAATGTAGACCATGGTGGATGGAGTGTAGACCATGGCGGATGGAGTGTAGACCATGGCAGATGGAGTGTAGACCATGGGGGTGGAGTGTGGGGGTGGAGGTGGAGGCTGGGGCCTTCATAGCAAGGACACTGCAGTGTGCGATGTGTGATTTGGAGTGTGGTCAGTGGAGTGGGGTGTGAGTGTGGCCGGGTCCCTCCTGTGTCCTGCCCTGCAGTAGCCACCTCTCCTGCAGTTGACGACACACATTATAGGGCAAGCACTGTGCCACCCGCTGTCAGGCCCTAGGTTGTGCTGGGTGCCCTGGGGACACATGCAGTGCAGACAGTGCTCGGGGGCAGTGACAGGAGCCTTGCCACGCGCTGCTGGGGACTCACTTACCCCTTGGGCCAGGCTCCGTGCTGGGCCTTGCTGGCATCTGAGTGTCTCCTGGGCTCTCACAGCTTCCCACTTTATGGCTATGCACTCACTGTGTGTCACATGCTGTCCCAAGGACTGGTGCATCTGTGGGCCGTGAGTGAGGGAAGTCTCAGTTTCCCCCTTGTTCAGGGGCCACACCTGCCACCTCTCAGGGGTGTCGGGCAACTCAGGGACATCCCCAGAGAATGGCCCATGCCTGCCCAAGAGTGCCAAGGAAGCAGCAGGCCAGGGGCGGGGAGGCCAAGAATCTGGGCCTCAACCTGGTGGCCTTGGTGGAAACTGCAGGGCCTCCAGGGGCCTCCAGGGGCCTCCAGGCTGCCCTGGCACAGAAGGAGCCCCCAGAGAAGCCTGGGATTGACATGCTGCCACAGGTGGCCTCCCAAGAGGACCTTCCAGATGTCCCAGTGTCCCAGGCCTTCTCCCAAGATGGCCTCTCTGGAGCCCTGGGCCCCACCACTCCTGACCCTGAGCCACGGGCTGCCTCGCCGCCCCCTCTGAGCCTCGCCCTCACCTTGGGTCTCTAGCTGGCTCCCAGAGCCTCTGCGTCTTCCACCGCCCAGTCCTGCCAGAGGAGGATGCGGACCTGATGGAGCCTGCGTTAGCCAGCAGAGGACCCTCACTGGCCCTCCTTCAGTGGCACCGACATACGCCGGCCTGCGTGTCTCCCTCCGCCTGGCCCTGACCACCTCCCCACCCAGCCCACAGACACGCAGGGCCAGGCCCCAGGAGCTCATGGGGCCAGGAAATCCACCCAGGCCTGCTGGCGCCCCGCCCCGGCCGCCTACCCACCCCGCTGGGCCCCGCTGGGCTGACTGAC
>NW_026000001.1:5486959-5489021 GCF_001458135.2 Marmota marmota marmota
CCCCGCTGGGCCCGCTGGGCTGACTGACAGTGGCAGGTGGTGGCTGCCCTGCTGCCTCCCCCACCACAGCCCAGCGAGGGGCTCAGAGTGCCCCCCCAGCTGCTCCGGCCACTGCAGCAGGGTCTCCTGTGAGCCATGTCCCCCAGGCAAAGGTGAAGGCCACCGAGAGGGCCTTGCACAAGCCAAGGCAAAGGTCAGAGGCAAACAAACCCCACAGGGCGGCTTCGATCCTCTTCCACGAAACGGCCCCCGTCCCAGCCCCGGCCGGGTGGCCAGCAGGGAAGCCTGCCAAGTCTGCTCACCGTGCCTCTGCCGGCCCCTCCTGCTCCAGCCACCAGGCCCCGGTCCTGGCCCTCGCCCCTCCCCAGCTCCAGCCAGGCTTTCCTGCCCACCCAGCCCAGGCCCCTGCCCACGGGAAACCCCCGAGATGAGGCCTGGACCCCGCAGTCCTACTGCCCACACTGGGCTTGCTGACCGATCCACTCAGAGAAGAGCACACGCCCAGGCTGAGGACCCCAGGAGCCCCACATGTCGGGGACACTCCCGCCGCCCGTGCAGTGCTGAGACCATAGGCCAGTGCCTCCTGGCAGGCCAAGAGCCGGAGCACACGGGAAACTGAGGCCGGGAGGGAGAGGCACCTGGGGGCAGGGCTGGACCCATCCAGAGATCTCTGTCCACTGGAGCCCTCAGCCTGGGCTTTTCTCCCCCAGGGTTCCTGGTGCAATGGCAAAGGCTGGAGCACCATGTCGAGGTGGGCTCCACCGACCAGCTAGGCCACATCTGCTTAGGGCAGTCCTTTTGAGAAGGGGAGGAAGCTGGTCAGAGTAGGCTGGTGGGGGAATCTGAGTCCTCCATGGGGGTGGGTAGGCGAAGCCCTAAGGCTGACCATCTCTGGTCCCACAAGTTCCTCCAATGGGCTCCCTGCTTGCAGTGTTGCTCCTGCTCTTCTGTGCCACCTTCCATGGCTCCCCAGTGCCAGGAGAAAAGAACCTCAACTTTATCAAATGCAAAGGACTTTCTATTCAACTCTTCCCTTAACACATTTGCAACTTTGGCACCTGAGTCCGCTCCCTACTTCTTACCCCTTCACCTCCCACCAGAGTGAATCCCAGCACCCAGGCTGGAAGGGAAAAAAGGCCTACCATACTGACCCATCCAAGACAGCCCAGTCCTCCCTGGTCCCTGGTGTGTTTGCAGCCTCCTGGGGGGTCCCCTGGGGAATGCTGCCAGTCCAGAGGATGGGACATTTGCCTAGAGTCTCAGGAAGTTTCCTGCAGAAGGATGCACCAAGGTCAGTATGAGTGACAGGGTCAGTGGTGGTGGGTGAGCTGGCTCCCACCTGGACAGGCCAGCCTGGAGAGTGTGCCCTGGGACCCTTTCCTGGTGACTGGTGGGACAGATGCCCTGGAGTGAACTTTCACCTTCCCAGGCAGCTCCTAGCTGGGTGGCCCTTGCTCAGCCATCTTCCGTGGCTCCCTAGTACTGGAGGGGGAGGCTGGAGGTCTTTCTGTGCTCCTTGCACCCATCAGCCACAGACCCAGGAGGACTTCTCTAGCTATTCCTGGACAGCTGCCCTCAGCCTCCTCTGAAGAGCCCATCTCTGCTAATGCTCCTGCCTAATGCCGGGCCTCCTTGCCCCCATTCTACCTCCTAATGTCCCTGGAACCCTCCTGCCCAGGACCTTGGGCTGCCACCTGCCTGTCTGCACCCCCATTTGCCTCTGTTATTCAGTGTCCTACCCCCCACTCCATGTCCCTCATCTCCTGTCTTCACCTGGCATCTTCTGTCCCCTTCCCAGGCTCCTGGCCAGTGGCCTTGCCTCCCTTCCAGGCCTTTCCTAAAGCCACCTGCTGCCCTTTGTTGCCTGGGACCTAACTAAGTAAAGTCCCTTGAGCCTCAGATGTAAGTCCCTCCTTCCCACACCCAGGTCCACCCCAGAGCAGTTGCCCTGGAGCTTCCTCCAAATGCACAGACTGGCCAGGGCTGCCTGCCCTAGTCTAGGTGGGCTGAGGATCATCCCCTCCGAGGCCCAGAGAGGAGAGTGCCAGGGAGGGGAGGGGGA
>NW_026000001.1:5491927-5523061 GCF_001458135.2 Marmota marmota marmota
CCTCCAGGCCCACCTCTCCACCCCCTGCCCCCCCAGGCCCAGCTCTCACCCCCTGCCCCCCAGGCCACCTCTCACCCCCTGGCCCCCCCCAGGCCAGCTCTCACATCTGCTGAAGACCTGGGGGACACAGAGTGCTACACCAGGACCAGCTGGACACAGAGCCAGGGTCCACACTGTCAGTGCATAAGCCCCAAGACCAGGACCACCAGAGAGGGAGGTATCCTCCCAGAGACTGGGTCCCCCAAGACCCCCCAAGACCACAGGAAACTGCAGTAAAGAGGAGCCCTGCACCCCCTCCCAGGCCCCACAGCCTGGCTGGCACGGGGCTCCCTTGCTCTTCCCCTCATGGCAGGCACGCCCAGGGAGCTGGCTGCAGGGCAGAGCTCAAGTCCCAGGCCCCAGGGGCTTAGGGAACACCTTCTGGCTAGCCAGTTGTCCAGGAAGCCGTTTAGAGAAGCCCAAGGTCAGAGGTGGGCCTCACTAGTCAGGGAATGGAGTAGGGGTGGGAGAAAGGACCAGGGCCCCTGGGCGGGCTGGGTTCTTTTTGCAAACACCAGCACCGGCCCAGCACCACTGGGCTTCCCTGCCAGCCGGGCAGCACAGGCCCACAGGGCTCCAGCGGCAGCTGTGGGTAGTCCAGGCAAAGCTGCTCAGCCCCTTCCCTCTCGGGGTCCTCCGTAATGCCACAGAGAAGGGGCTGATTCACCCCTCACAGAGGTCCCTTCTCTGCAAGACGACTGAAGGGCAAGTCATGGTGAGCCCCCAGGCCAGGTTGAGGTGGGCGAGAGGTACTCCTGGGAGCCCCTGCTGTCCCCAGGACACTCCCTGAGAAACTGGGGGATGGAAGTCACTTCCCCCTCACAGAACAGTGGCTGTCTGTCCCAATCTCCGTCCCCTCCTCCCCAGGCCTGAGTGCCTGACAAGCCCCACATCCTGAGCAGGGAGTCGTCCTCAGATCTGATGGGGCTGGAGCCAGGGCAGAGGAAGGGGCATGCCGGGAGCCCAGCTGGGACAGCAAACAGGCCTCTGGGGTCTCTCCTTTCCCTCGCCTGCCGCCACAGGGGGCTGGCCAGGGCCAGGGTCAGGGGACACTTCCTCGATTTATCTCTGCAGCCGGCAGCCAGCCCCAAGCCTGGAATCTGGGGTTAGGCTGAGGTTTGCCTGCCCTGCTGTGAGCAGCTTGTAGCTGGACAGAGGGAATGCAGGGCGGGGGCCAGGATGGGGTGGACTCTGGAAATGCCTCCCTCAGGCCTGAGCAAGTCTGGGGACCCAGAGAAGGCAGTGGCCATGTTCTAAGGCTGGCCGAGTAGACATCGACCAGCCTGCCATGTGGGGTGGGTGAGGGGGTGGGAGCCTGTGCCTCGTCCAAGGAGGAGGCTGCTGGCCACAGGCAGAGCTCAGCAAGGATGGGTAGAGTCAGGCCAGAGCACAGGGGCCAGCTGGGGAGGAGGCAGAAGCCAAAGGGTTCCTAGCAGGCAGGACAGAGGCCTGGGCACTACAGGTTCTGCTCCACCCCAGAGGTGGGCAGTGACCAGAGGCCAGCTCAGCTCCAGAACTGCCCCAAGAAACAAGACCCCACCAGCTGCCTTGTGGACGGGGGAGCTGGAGAAGCTGTGGTTCTCTGGCCCAGGGGCAGTCTGTAGCTGAGTCGGGTCTTTCCACCACACACGGCCTCCCCCATAGCTGCCCCAGGAAGAGTCAGGATGGACCAATGGGGTAGGGTCACTGCAGCTCTCCACAGGCCTCCTGGGGCCCGTGAGTTGGTCCAGCCCCACACTGCCAGGCCCAGGACACTGCAAGCCGCCTGTGTCCACTCACACCCCATCTTCCACTTCATAAGGCCCAAATCCCCAAACTCTTGCTGCCCCTCCACGATGAAAAATAGAGTTGCTAGGGTTCCCTCCGGAACTCCCACCCCTAGGCCTGCTCCTGTAGCCAGCTAATGGGCTGGCTCCTCGTGGGCCAGTGGGGGGTGGGATTTTGCCCACTGACCCCAGAAGTGTGGATGCACTTGGACAAAGCTGCCCAAGGCCCTGGCTGTGCTCCCAACTCGGGTGTGAGCACCTCCTGGAGTATGGCTTCTGAGGGGCACAGAAGGGGCCACCGTGGGTACTCCACTTGGGTAGCCTGACTCCCTCCGGCCCCTCTGGGTCCTTCTTGAAACTCCTTTCTGAGGTGGCCTCACACTGTGGGACATTCCTCATGGGTGCAGGACCCCACTAATAGATGGGCTCTGCTCAGTTGTCCTGGTAGCTACCAGGGGAGTAAGGGACAAGGTGAGAGCAGGTCCCCACAGCACTGGCTGACCAGCAAGGTAGGCAGGAGGACAATGTTGGGCACTCCACCCACTGGTGTCTCCCCGTGCACAGAGGCTAGGGACACCTCTAGGCTTGAGGCCTGGAAGCAGTCGTCTGCTCCCTGGTTGGGCGCCAGAGCCCTCTCCCACGGCCTTCCCGTCCGTCCACCAAACGCTCGCGGATCCAGGTCTATGTGGAGGTTCCTCGGGGACAGGACTGTCCCTCCTCTACTGCCCTTGGAGCAATGCACTGGCTCCTACCCAGGCACCAGATAGTGCCCGGAGATCAGCCAGATCCCTAGGTGGCAGGTGACCACTAGGAAGAGCCCAACAGGCCTGCTGGGTCCCTAGAGCCAGCCACGTCCTCCTGCAGGTCAAGAGTGACTGAGCACAGCCTCCTCCTGGCCCCTCCAGGAACCCCTGCAGAGTGCCTCTCCACCACTGCAGGTGGCTAGTAGTCAGGCCCAGCCTCCAAGACCTCTGGACTCAGCCATTCTGCAACACTGGCCGGGGGACCAAGTGGTCACTGGGACCTCAAGCATGATTCAAGTCAGAGTCCCAGGAGGGAGGATGGCAGTGTCCTTTCTGTCCCATTCTCCCACTGGCTCCCCTCAAAGTCCTCTGTGGCCAGGAGAGACACATCCTCCATAGTCCCGGCCTGGGGAAGTGGACACTGGCAGGCCAGATGACTTGGGGACCCACAGCAATATGGCCCTTCTCCTCCAATGCCCAACCCCCTGTCCACTTGGTCCAGGAGATCCTGGGTGGCCACTTCCCCAGATGAGCTTCCCCAGATCCTGTGTTTCCTGCGGGAGAGGCAGGATTCAACGGGACAGCAGGACAGAAGTGGGGACTTGAGTGTTCACGGCTGATGCGCTCAGAAGGCAGAGGGAGAGGGTGGCTCCCTGCCCACCTCCCTCTAGAACAAGTGAGGCCCGTGGAGGGCCCAGTCTGTCAGAGGCAGAGCTGGTCCAGGTGATGTGGCAGAGCTGTGCCCAGCTGGTGGGGCCTGGATCATCCTGGTAGCACCTGCCCACAACTCTCGTCCCTCCCTCCTTCCCTGTGGATCCCCCCAGGGACCCACACACAGGGCTGGAGGCTCCCTGTGGCCACCCCAGCCCAGCCTGCCCCGACACCCAGTCCCCCCATTCCCAGGGACTTCTGAGCATGCCTAGCAGCTCGCCATCAGCCGGCAGACAGAGCCTGCTCTAGGCTCACTCTCGGGGTGGGCGCGTCCCTCGGCAGGCCTAGGCAGGGTTCCCTTTCTCTCCCCTCCACCTCCCTTTCGGCAGGCACCCATGTGCTGGTGCCCTCAGGCAGGGGGGAGGCCTCCTGTGGCTCCGAGAGGCCCGGGAGCCCAGGGAGCACCCAAGTACCCCCAGTTGATCCCGCTCCAGTGCTCCTCCCTGGCTGCCCTCTGAGTCATCCCTGGACCATCTCTGGGCATCTCCCAAAGGCCAGCTGTGTCCCAGCCTTGTGGGGAGGGGTGTTCACCAAGTCCCTCACACTGAGAAAGTTTGTTAGCTGCTCCCCACCACAGGGACCTTCGTAACTTCTCTAAGTGGCCATGAGGCCCTAAGCAGGGCCAGCAGTTGGGCTGGGGGTGACTGCAGGCCGAGGTGCAGACCATCCATAGTGGGAGCGGGGGACTGGAAAGTGCGGTTTGGAGAATCGGGGCACCACAGGCAGGGAGGGAGGGAGCGGGCCTCTGGGCAGACAGAGGAGGAAGAGCCCCCAGGTGCTCCAGCCCTACACACCTTGCCTAGTGGGGTCAGAGTACAGGGTACAGGGTACAGTCTGTGACGGAGGGGCGTGGGCAGGGTGGCCTTGGGCACTGTGGGGTTCCCGAAGCGTCCAGCCCCAGCCCAGCCCAGCCCTCCCACCCCGGGCTGCTGGGCTTGCTGCCCTACCCTCCCTGAGGCCTCACCCAGGCAGCCTGGGGGAGCTCCGGGCGCCATGTCGGAGCGAGGCGGGGGTGGGGCAGCTCGACCGACTCGTGGTTTCCACTGGCCCTGCGGGCAGTGAGGTCTGGGTGGGTAGACACGTGTGTGTGGCACCATGGGCTGTGTGTCCGCAGCTCTGCCTCCACCCATCTCGTCATGTTTTCCTCTTCCCTTAATCCCAGGCCGGGCCGTTCCAGCTGTGTGTCCCACTCAGACTGGGCGGCCCAGCAAGTGGGAGGAGACAGAGCCACTGAAGAGGTGGCGTTTCGGGGGGCCCAGTCCCCAGGGCCAGATTCGGGGGACCCAGGAAACTCATTTCTCAGGCCCATGGCCACTGCCTTTGGGGTGGAGGCAAAGGTCTCCCTGCCTTCCCCAGACCCAACCTGTCTCACACCAGCTGGCCTGGAAGAGGCCCCGGGCCCACTCCTCCCAGGCCTTCCCTTCCTGCAAAAGATTTTGAGGGATTTCTTAGAAAGAGCAATTAGAGCGAGCCACAGGCCCTGTGAGGTCCAAGCGGCTCCAGGGCAGGCCCAGCCCGCTTCCTCCCCAGTTCTGCAGTGCCAAAGGGTCCCGGGGAGCCAGAGACGCAGGCTGCCAGCCCACCCAAACTCCACACCACCCCGACCAAGGAGCCTTCCTCCTCTCAGCTTGTGGGGAGTGACACAGACTGAGAGCCCCTGGTAGGGAGCAAGCCAGGTGCTCAGGACCCATGGATGGCCCAGCATGTGGCCCACTCCCAGGGTCCCATGTGCCCATGACGCTCAGGGCCCTGTGCCTGCTGCTGGCCTCCATGAGATAGGACTGTTGGCTGTAGCAGGGGAAAGGCATGTGGGCTTTGCCTAGTGGCTGAGACCTACATGGGACACATCCCAGAGCCAGTGGAGCCTGGAGGTCTCCCTGGAGGTGGTGGAGAGAGGGGTGTCTCACCCAAACACACTGTGGGAAGCTTAGCTTGTCCCACAGCCTGCTCTCTCAGGAGTTGTGAAGGGTCTTCCAAGTGCAGGGGCGGGGCGGGGAACCTCACCGAGGTCTTAGGGGCTGAGGGGCCCATCAGAACCTCCATGTGGGGTTCCCTGGGTGGGAAGGATATACAAGAGACCAGAGCCGCTGCCACCCCCCTCTGCTCTGGACACGTCCCCAGCCTTGGGTTTTGAGGCTGGGCCTTGGAGACAGAGGCTTCCCGTACATGACTCAGCAGGGTCCAAAGCCCTGGCCCACACCTAGCCTCTCAGGCCCCCGGAACCTTCACTCCCTGCAGGGTCTAGGGGACACTGAAAGCTGAGCTGGCAAAATGTCGCCTCCTCCCTGAACTCCAACACAGGGCTCTGAGCTTGCTGCACCCCCTCCAGCCCAGAACTCCGGAGCTACGTGATTCCAGGGCCCCGCGCTGCAGCTCTGTTCCCCAAAGCTGAGCTCCACCCAGGCTGGCAGGGCTTCCTGGGTAACTCTTAGGCCCCCCAGGGCCAGCTCTGCCCGTACAAACCCCATGACTGGCCATCCCCAAATCACCACCCCGTCCATCCACAAAGCAGCCCTATTCGAAAGGCCCCGACTGGGCCTCCAGGTCAACAAGTCTGAGTTCAGAGGACTGAGCCCCTGGCAGAGCCGCCGGCTCCACGGGAAGCCATTTATCACGCTGAGGCCTGGCCCACACGCCCACTGGGCTGCTGCGCCAGAGGGCCCACGGCCCCCACCGCCCAGCGGCCCCTTGGCCAGGGCTCCCCCACCACGCACAGCCAGCACTTTCTGCCAGCGTGGCCTGCTTGGCCCAGAAGGAATTCCAGCCCTTCCACCCAGACCCAAGCCCCCAGAACCCACAGCACATAGATCGTGAGGGTTAGATGGCAAAGGTGAGGGCCTCGCGTGCATGGCAGACTGGCACGTGGGAGAGGAGTCATTTTGCAGAAGGTCCCAGAGGCCCCTTGGTGACCCCCGGCCTCCTGTGCATTTCAAATGAGGTCTTATTAACTTGGCTTTTCAGGAAAAAACCTGGAGCCGCCGCCATCCCTCGGAACCCCACTTGGGACACAGCGGCTGACAGCGGGCTACCACACCCTGGGGGCGAGTATCTGGGAAGCAGGCGACCTTGGCTCCTCGACCGTGGGAGCTCAGGCAGCCCACGTAGCCCTGGGTGGGCCTCCAGCCTCTAGGGGCGGGGCAGGACTGGACTCTACACTCCTGCCGGCCTCTGGCCCACCTACGTCTCATCCGCATGGGAAAAGAAAGCTACTGGGAGCCATGGAGCTATGGCTTCTTGTCTTCCCCAGTGAAGTCTGTGGGGCCCTCCCCAGCCTCCCATGACTCTGCACTATGCCTCCCACAGGGCAGGACACCTCCAGACACTGTGCCTGGCATAGTGGGAAGGAGGAGGGGACCCCCAGGGGCTGGGACACCCCTGGAAAGATTTGGACCACTGAGGAGGGTAAAATCCCAAACCACCACTTTGGCCTGGAGGGGAGCAGGGGACTGGGGTTGAGTGGCAGCCCAGGATGCCCACGAGCTGGACCCATGGCTAGGAGAGCACTTGACTGGCTTGGTGGCCCATGTCTTTCCCTGCACTTGGGCCCAGGCTGGTGGCAGTGGTAGCAGGATTGAGTCTGGATTCCAGACTCAGTGGTCCCTGGTCCAGTCCCTACCTGAGACATGGGCCCCCCTCCTTGCTCTGTTCTGGTAAGGCTGATCATCCAAAGTCTAGGAGCAGCCCTGGACCCCACACCACAGCTCCCGCTCCCAGGACGGGCACAATTCCCATTTCTTATACCTGAGCTGCTTATGGGGGCCTGGCTCTGCCCAGAGAGACCACAAGCTCCCTGAGGGCAAAGCCCCCATAGTCTCTAGACTGAAATCTCCCCAGGGCTGGCCAGCACTCTCCCCTCCCTGGCACCCATCTCTGAGCCTGCAGGACCCCTCTACCCTTGGCCAACCTCCCAGATCCCCATCAGGCCAAAGCTGTAGCTCAGTGGGAAACCTGCTGTCCCCTGCTCTCAACCTGTGGTCACACAGGAAGTGCTGAAGCCTGCCTTAGGTTCGCTATGCTGAGTGGCCTCCACAGCTGCCTCCACAGCAGGCTGAACTAGCTGCCCCCCACTCAAGAAGGTCAATTGGCCCTTGTTCCCACTGTGCAGGGAGAATGGGAGACAGGCTGGCCCAGGTGTGGGGTATGGAAGGCTTCTGTTCTAGGTGACTGGGTAGCCCTGGATCTGTCTGTGGGGTGCTCAAGCCAGGGCCTGGGTAATGTTTCCAGAGTGCCAAGGGTCCCAGCAGCATGGTGGCCACCCATGCCAACTTCTAGGGCCCTGGGCCATAGCAGTTTGGCCACCACTGTACACCACAAGCCCGTTTTGCAGTTCCCGGGAAGGAGCATGTGCTGCCACAATGGGCTGTGCCCTCAGCTCTCAGTGTCCTGAGTCCTGGGAAGCCCAGCCAGGGTCTCTCCACAGGGTACCAGCCCTTCAGTGAGTCCAGGCATTCCTAGAAGCTCATGGTGCAGACCTGAGGAGGCCGGCAGGAGGGCACTCTCCATTTCCCTGGCCTCTGCCCTTCCACCCAGGGCTGCCCCTGCCATTCACCCACCTCTCTAGGGGAGGGTGCCATGGGGCAGGGCTAGCTCCACTGGCCTTCCAAGATGGAGGACAGGTGGCCCGAGCAGAGACACCACTGGAGCAGGGGAGCAGTTTACTGTCTTTCACCCTGGCATCCTGTGTCACACCGCTCGGTAGCACTCATGACTGAGGCCACCGCTCCCCATGGTCTGGGCCAGCCCCCTCCAACACCCTCTGTGGCTCTGTCTCGTCTCATGCTGACCCTGCAGCCCCATGACCCAGACAGCCCAGCCCAGACCCAGGCCTGCGTGGCAGAGGTGCCAAGTCCAGGTGGGCCAACGCACAGGAGTGGCCACCTGGAACCCTGGTCAGGTCTTCCAGAGTGAGGTCCCCTTTACCCCGGGGCAGGGAGGAGGTGCAGGGAAGGACTGAAGTGCCGCAGACCCCTCTGGCCAACCCCAGCGTGCACGCTCTGGAGGAGGGGTCAGCTCCCCCAGATGATGCCAGAATGGGCTTGGGACAGTGAGACAGGGCGGGGCGGGGCGGGACAGACTGGGAACTGCCCGAGAGCCAGCACCTATGAGCTCATGAGCAGAAAAGGCAACTGGGCAGGCCCGAGCTGACCTCCTGTTCCCTTCCTTTTTGGGGTCTCAGGCGCCTGGCTGGCGCCTGCAGGATATCTATATCCCCTTCCTCATGAGGAAGAGTACGGGAGCCAGTTCCCAGCTGGAAATAGCCATGTCCATGGCCCACATGCTTGTGAGGACAGCTGCTCTGGTTGACCTCCCTTCTGGGACATAGGTAGCCCTGCAGTGGACAGGCCCAAACAAGGACAACAGCCACCCTGGGCACGCTGTGCCTCGTAGGCCGGCCTGAGGCGGGGACGGGGTTGGCAGGGGTACCTGCTGGTGGGCCTGGGCCGGTCGCATGGCAGCTGGGGCTGCCATTCACCACCAGTCAAGACCAGTGGAGATGAGAGGAGACAGCTGGGCAGGAAGGGACAATGGGGCAGCCCCTTGGTGAGGCAGGACTTGGGGTGGGGAAGAGGGTCTAGAGTGGGAAGCAGGTGAATGCTGGTCAGCTCTTGCTGACCGTCAGCCCCTGCTGATCATCAGCCCCTCCTGCCTGAGCCATCGTAGATGCCGCGTAGGCTCTTTGGCTGTGTGGGTGCACCCCCAGGAGGACCCCCAGGAGGACCCCGTTCCTTGGGCAACCCGCCCAGGCCCCACTACATTTAGGACAGTGCCGAGAGCCCATGGAATCCCTTCCTCTCAAGGGCCTGTGACCTGGGGGCAGGAGGGGACGGGGCAGGGAGCCGGGGCAGGAGGGGACCGGGCAGGGAGCCGGGCAGGCGCCTCTCTATCATGGTACGGGGTGGGGCCCAGGAAGGGGGGGCCGAGGGGACCCGATCGGGCCAGCTGTCCCTGCCTGTTGTCAGCTCGGCACATCACGCCCTTTCTGGGGTCTCGTAGCGCCTGACTGTCCAGCTGTCTTTGGTGCCCGCATTCCCTGCCTCTTGGGGAAGGAGTGAGCTCTGAGGCTGGAAATAGCCATGCCCTCAGAGGCCCTCAGGGCTACCTGGGCAGCCAGGGCCAGCGTCCCCCTCCCTGAGTAGCTGGGAGGGACACTCCAGTCACGCCGTATGGGTCAAGCCCACCCCCTCCCCCGCTTCTGGACTTGCCAGTCCTGTCCCCTCTCCCTCTCCCTCTGCCTAGGTCGGTGGTCCTCGGCTGGTGGGGAGCGAGGCGGGTGGGCTGGGGAGGAGAGCCCAGCTCAGGGGCCCGGGAGCAGCTGCGGCAGATGGAAAGAACGCGCCCGCGGGTGGCCCGGCAGGCTGCGGCCCCGTGCCATGTGCTGCGCGTGACGTCCCTCTCCTGGAGGCCCTTGGCCTCCTGTGCTCTCACTTGCTAGAGTTTCTCACTCTGCACTGCCTCCTGCTTCCCGTGTTTGCTTTCCTTGGTCCAGGCAGAGAGGCTTGGCTTCTGGGGGAGAGGCTTCCTGGAACCCCTGGCGGGGTTTGCCCCGGGAGCTGCCTGGCTCCTAGGCCAGCAGCCTCTCCTCCTGCCAGCCCTTCTCCCACGCTTCAGCAGGGCGCCCACCGGGATGGCAGCGCCAGGCCCCAGACTGTGCTGATTGGGACAGGGGTACAAGGACAGTGTCTGGGATGAAGCACCTGCCCAGAGTCCCCACTCAGGGGCCCAGAAAGAAGCAGAAACAACTCTGGGCTCCAGAAGCTTGCCATGGCAAGGTGGCTCCCTCCTCTGTCTTGTCCAGCCTTGCTCAGGACACCCTCCCCTTGAGTGACCCCAGACCAGAGGACCCAGGTCTAAGCCTGGCCACCATGAGCGTGCAGGGCCTGTCCCCATCCCTACAGCCTGAGACCACACATTAGCCCTGTCCCGCTCTTCCTCTAGCCCCTCCTGGACCATGTCTGGGGTAGGCGCTCATGGGTGACCATTAGGACCTGCAGGGATGGAGAGTATCCCCTACTGTGCCAGACATCCTGCTCCTGGCTCCTGGCTGGTCAGCCCAGTCAGGGAGTGGCAACAGCATGGGTGGCCACTGTCCATACCTAGCAAGGGTCCTTTCTGATGCCAAATGCCAGGGGGTTCTGGGGCCAGGGTGCAGGAATGGCCACCCCCAAATCAGCTGGCCTCCTCTCTCTTCAGCATCTGCCTGGGGACTGGAAGGTGGTCTCAGAGGCTAGGGGCAGGATGCTGGAGTGGGAGGAGGAGGTGTCCGGGAGGCTCCCTGGGTTGCTCATGGGCTCCCCCACGGGGGTGGTGTCCTTCAGGCTCACCAGGTGGCAAGACCTGACGGGTAGGGCAGAAGGAGAAAAGATGGGGTCTGACCCCTCAGAGCTCACAAGCCGCCTGCCCAAGAGACCAGGGAGGGTGGGCTTCAGGAAGTCCTGAAGAGCGGGGTGGGTGGGGTCGAGCCTTGGTCTGCACTTCCTCTGGGCCTCCTGGCACTAGGCTACTGCCCAAGGGAGGCCAAACTTTCTGCCCATGTGGCCCTCGCACACGGCCCTGCTGAGCCTCCATCCAGTAGCCTCTGGGTCCCTAGAGGTCAGGGTATTCTCTGGGGCTGGTGGGGCCAGTGGGCAGTCCCTGCAGACCGAGCAGGCCTCTGTCCCCTTTGCACATGGATAGGTGGAGACCTCCAGGGCTGGCCCGAGCACGGCCCCGCTGCCCCTCAGAGAGGCACCTGCTGCCGGCAGACAGGGAGGCCGGGTCAACGGGACTCCTCTTGGCCAAGGGAGCCACAGAGCACATGTGTGCCCTGGGGAGCCCTGCCGTGGTGGGGCTAGGCATGGCTGGGACCTGAATGTGGCACCGCCCAAGTGCTGTGGCTGCACTGGCCCAGGTGTCTGTCAGAAGTCCTTTCCACTCCAGGAGAACATGTGCCCTTCACGATTGTTTATGCCATGGATAAACCATGGTGCCAGGACCCTGGACACCTCGTGGAGTGGTGGCCAGGATGAGAAGAAAGGGCACAGGAACGGGGTCAAGCCTGGATGTGGGGGCCCCATGGGGGAAAGGACGTGCATGGCAGAGGAGCGGAGCCCCAGGCTGTGAAGGCTGCCCCACGGGCTGTGGCAGGTGCTGTGTGCAGCACCTCAGGAAGCCCCGCCCTCCTGCCAGGAGGTCCTGCCGGCCAGGCCTCTCCAGCCCCTCTCTAGCAGGCTGCCTGACCACTTGACCCACAGCCTGGGTGTGAAAGGGAGTGGCCCACAGCCCCACAGGATCCCCAGTCTTCAGAGGCAGTTTTGGGGTACCCTCCAATTCACAGCCCCAGGGTGCCTGGTAAGGAAGAGCGGCAGGCTCCCTCAGGTGCCAGATGCCATCTGCCTGGTAGCTCTCGTGACCTAGCTGGGAACTCCTGCCCTGAGTGGGGGGGTTCCCCATCTGGAAGGCACGTAAGGAAATAGGGAGCCTGGAATTTTTTCCTTTGAAAAAAGAAAACTTGTTTAAAAGGGGAAAGAGCGATGTTCTTCTTGCTTTCCCACACTTGGTTTGGGGCCAACGAGGTGGTTTGAGAAGAAATTCTTCTGTCTTCCATCAACTGTAACCAAACACGGCCTCCATGTGCAAATCACACTGGGACCTGGAGACGGCAGCGCTCAGGAACACCCCCCAACACACAGGCGAGACAGACACACCTCTCACCCTCTGGCCAGACAGCTGGGCAGGGGCTGCGGGGTGGGCTCGAGTCGGGTGGTGGGCTGTGCTAAGGCCCGAGTGTCAGGAGGTGTCTGAGACAATGTGGAAGCGCTGGCCTGCTGCCTGGAGACTACCCACCCCTGGCCAGCCCGGCCAAGGGCCCAAAGGACCCGGGGAGGATGGCCTGGGGAGCGGGGAAGCCAGATAGCCTGGTATCCTATACTTCACCTGCCCCTGTCGGGGACTTTCAGCACCTAAAATGCTCCATATATTCCCCAGGAGAGGAAAGGGGGTGCTGGGGACACCCACAGAGCCCCCTGGGTCCCCAGAGCAGATCCGACTCCCAGCTGAGCCTGACTCAGCCTTGGCCCTGGGTGAGGCCAGTAGTGTGCTTTGGTTCTGCGTGGGCAGCACAGGGCCTTCCACCACACGGGTCCTGGCAGCATCCCTGCCTCCAGCAGAGTTGGGGACCGAGGCAAGCCCCACTCCCAGAACTGTGCCCCATCTCAGTCTGCTCTCACTCGGCTCAGAAGCATGGCAGGTGGGACAGGCATCAAAAGGTGGTGTCCACTGAGGGTCTGGTTCAGCCACTGGCTTCTCTGGCCCCACCCTGCTCCCCTGGAAAAGCACGTGTGCCCACAGGTACCCAGAGACACATCACCTTTTCAGATGCTTGCCAGAGCTGACACCGAGAGTCCCCTCTACCCACCAGCCCAGCCCGGGAAGCAGTGATGACATCCCAGACCCCAGACCCTGTGCAATGCCAAGGGGCCTGTTCTCTCGAGCAGGCTGCCACATGGTGACACCAAACCCAGCCCCTGGGAAGCTCCCCAGCTTTGGTGGCTTCTGGAAGGGTGGAAGGCAGGCAGAGATAGGGTGCATGGGCAGGCAAGACCCACCCCCAGAAGCTTGCTTGTGGGGGGCAACACTCCTATCCCTGGGGAGCCTGACAGCGTCCAGAGCAGGCAGGACCACGGCCCTCCTGGCGCTCAGCCAGGACACCCTTTGTCCTTAAGACCCCCCCAGAGGCCACCTGTGCAGACCACCCACCGCATGGTAGGTGTTGGCCAACTCTCCTGTGGGTGGGGGGCCAACTACATCCAGGAGGGTGAACAGATTCAGATAAAATCAGAATGCCTGAAATTTTTAAACTTCAGATAAAGACCAGTACATGCCCAGAGGTGACAAAGCCCAGCTCACACTAAGAACCTCGGTGACTCACTGCTTGGAGATCCAACTGGGCAACCTGCGTTTCACCTGGTGGCTCTAGATGGCAGGCAGGAGACGCTGTTTCCACCACTCCTCTGGCCCCATCCTGCCCCCGTACTCAGGTCTGCCATGCAGGCCACGGCCTCTAGCCACTGGTGATGTATGTTGAGTGAAAATTAAATTGGCCACACTTCAGGGTCTCTGGAGCTGAGCTCCTACTGTCCGCTGGCGATCTGGAACACTCCGTCTGCTAGAGGAAGCTCTCTGGGGTGCTGGTTTGAGCAGAAGCTCCCTCCTAGTCCTTGAGGCATCCTTACTGGCCAGCAGTCCCCACTTCTCACGAGCCTGGCCTTCCCACCAGGAGCTCCCTGGGCCAGGCCTGACTCCCGAGCCCAGCCTGCCCTCTGCCACACCTCAGGAGCGAGCCTGCTCCCCAGGACTTGTGTGGTGGAAGCTCCCCGGACACCCCTGACTCGCACAGCTCTGGCCTGCCGTCCCCATCTGGGAGGGCCTGGATACACCGGCCTTCTTCCGGGGCTCTGTCCCTGGAGGAGCTGCCCAGAAGGGACTGCTGGAGGCCCCACCAGCTTCGGCCTAACAGGCCTCAACCCTAAGTCGCAGCAAGGCCGGGCTCAAGATGAGGCCTTCTGCTGCACGTGGGGTCAGTCAGCAGAGAGCCCTGGGCCAGCACTGCTCCTGGAGTCCCTGCCTGTTGGACTCTCAGGACGCAGTGGGGGAGGACAGCCACCTTCCACCAGGAGCCAGAGTCTGTCGGCACCGTGCCTGGGGTAGCTGGGTGCACAGGCCCACCACGTGTCCCGGGCCCTGGCACTCCCCTCTCAAGTCCCCTCCGCGATGTGCAGAGCATGCCTACTGTGTGCAGAGCCCAGGGCCAGTGTGGCGGGAGGCAGGGGCTGCCACAACAGCCCAGGTGTGAGGTGACGAAAGCCGGGTGTGGAGGCAGGAAGGGGAGGGGGCTGAGCTGACTTGGGAAGACAGCCAGCATGGGTGTCCGCCGGCCCCTCCTCCCAGCATTCCCGCTCAAATCTCTGCCTGTGCAGCTCCCCAGCCCAACTCTCCTGTGCCTCTGCCCCACCGGGCAGCGCTGTGGTGGGTGCTGAGTGAGGAGAGGAAGACCGGCTGGCCACAGGCACCCGCAGGCCTTGAAGCCAAAGCAAGGTGAAAGAGGCACGGCTGCTCTCCTCCAGCCACCCAAGTCCCAACCCGTGCTCACTGTCCCTGAGGCTGGAAGCCACCTCGGGCTGAGCAAGCAGAGGGGAGGAGGTGGGGTGTGGTGCAGACACATGGCCCAGGCACTCAGGACCTCGCTGCAGGCTCCCGAGGCACCGGGAAGCTGCTAGTAACCGATATGAGGAGGACCGGGGCACAGCCCCCACAGGTGCCATGGGGAACCCCTGCCCTGCAGCTGCCTGGTCCGTCCCAGAGGGCCCGCGTCTGGTAGGGCAAGGAGTCCCCACAGTCACTTCCCCTGCGTGGTCTCCAGCAGACGGCTCTCCAGGGCCTGGCCTTCCAGGGCCGCAGGCCAAGGGGACTGGCCCTAGGAGCACCTCACCTGGACAAGCAGCCAGGGACAGGTCACAGAGGCACAGTGACCAAAGGGCCCCTGGGTAAGGAGGGATCAAGGAGGCAAGCAAGACACCAGGGCTGATCTGGCCACCTTGAGGGAGCCTCTAGTCCCAGGGACACTCCATCCACCTTGGCTCACCCTCACCATGTGACACCGGGGATGGTCCTCTCCCTACTCTGAGGACAGTGGCCATGATGGGGATCGTGGCTATCGTCAAACACAGAACATCAAGCGTTTTCCTCCCAGAGCCAATGGCTGAACGTCCCAGGCCAAGCTGGGGCCATGCTCAAAGCAGCAAAACCCCTGCCCACAGAAAGGCTAGCGTGAGGCCAGCCTATGGAGGGTGGGGCTCCAGAACAGAAATTGGCAGTTCTCCCCAGGATCTATTAAGAAGATCTCCCATCTGTTTAAACAAGGGCAGGATACCTGACGTGCCAGAGGCCCTCGGCCCCCTCACTGACGCATCAGGACATGGAACACTCCATAAAAGTCCCTTCAAGGCCCGCAGCCCCAGGCGGGTCCCTGATACCTGTCACTCTCCTGCGCGGCGGGCGCCTGCTGGCTCTGCTGAGTGGGATTAGCTAACAGCACATTCCATCAGGCACTCTCCGAACAGGAGGATCTTAATAGGAAATTAACCTTAAAAGGTGAAGGTGTCCTCGCAGGGCCACCTTGTGCGAGACAGAGCATGTTGGGGAGAAGGGAAAACAAGAGTTAATCCCTAAAGCCTTCCTGTGGGGCTCTGCGGAGGAGACGGTCACGCTCACCACCCAGCTGGGCCTCCCACCTCCCACGCAGTCCTCAGCCCCAGGGCCTGACATCCCCCTGCCCTGGCTTGGCAGTTAGTGGGGGTGGGCACGGGGCCACAGTTACCTGCACCTTTGGGGCCCCAGGAGGAAGGGGCAAGGCTTCCCTTGGCCTGCGGGCCTGGCGCCCAAGAGCCTGATGGGAAAACCAAGTCCCCAGATTCGAGGGCATGCCATGGAGAGGGGAGAAGGTCACAGTCCCAACTCAGCCCCAGGAGGTTGGCAACAGGGAGCCATTGACTTTTTTTTTAACCAGAGCCACATGCCGGAAGGGTGTCCATCTAGGAGTCAGAGCCTGGGAGAGGGCAGGCCAGGCCCAGGTGGCCTTGCACAAAGGGATTCTCTCTCCTCTGCCCAGGACCTCCTGGTCCAGCACCCGCTGGTCCTAGGGGAGGGTCGTGCCCACACTGGGGTGCATACTAGGCCTCCCCTCAGCCCTGGGTGGACCAGATGCTACAAGTATCCAAGCCAGCTGCCCCTCTCCCCCAGCCCTCCTGGCCAAGCGGCACCTCTGCAAGTGTCACCATTACCAGAAGCCATTTACAGGGTGTACTTTGTGCACACCAGGGTTTACAATCCCTTTTATTAGTCATAAAAAGGGACGGGAGGAGATCCTGCGGTGTGCGGGGCTGGAGCCCAGCTGCTGCTCCGGCTGGAGAGAGCGAGGTGGTACGTGCACCTTTGCTGGCTCTCCTGGCCAGGCCTGCTCCCAGAACCCCAGGGCAGGGGACCATCCTCAAGATGGGGGAGGACCCCTCTGGGCCACCATGACTCTGCCTGAGTAGAGGGTGACCAGGAGGCCCAGAAGGCCCCTGTTCTGGGCTTTCTCGAGCAGAGGTCAGAGAGGCCTTGAGAGCAGGAGTCTGCACTGTACCCCCGAGGGGTCTCCCACTCCCGAGACCTTGTCTAAGCCCATGGGATGGCTCATACCACCTGGACCTGCCATGTCTTGGATGCCTGCCTCCAGGTCACCACGAGTCTCCTCCCTCGACCTGGCCTGACTCATGACATCTGAGAGAGAGGCTTCGCCCAGCCCATCACCCCCTGGTCTTCCCTGTTCCACCCATCAGCCCAGATCAACGTGGGGCCCAGAGCAGGCCTCCCAAGCCCTCTCTCTAGCCTATGGCTAGCTCCGCCATGGCCTTGGCCCTTGGTGGGGGTCAGCTTTCTGCACCACTCCTCATCCCGTCTCCATGTGCAATACCATCTCCATGCCCAGTTGGCCAGCAAGGATGCTGGAGGGCAGGTCAGGGGCTGCTGGCTGGACAGATGCCCTGGGAGGGCCAACCAGAAAGACAGCCGGGCCTCAGCTGGCAAGGGGAGTGTTTGCATGTGGCCCTTGGCCTGGGCCTCCCCATGGCTGCCCAGGCCCCCCCCCCACAGCCAGGCTGCCCCTTTCCCCACATGGAGCCCCATCTTTTCAAATGCCAAGTGTCCTGGCTTCTGTGCACTGGGCCATGGGACCCGCTTCTGGGGTGAGGTACAGGAAAAGAGATGCATCCTGGTGGCCCCCAGGGGGGAACCGTGGCCAGTCTACTTTTGGGGTCTATGATCAAGTTTACCCCCCAAATCAGCACTACCTCTCAGCAGGTACCGGTCCTGCAGGAGGAGAAAACTGTTCTCAGGGAAAGGGGCCCTACTGGGATGGGAGGCTCCCCAGATGACTGATCCCTGCTTGTGTTCCCTCCCCTCCTCATCACCCCTTTGCCTGGTTTGGTGGGGGGGGGGGGCGGTCCATGGACAGGTGGACAGGGCTGGTAGCCAATTTTAGGAGCTATTCTGACCCAGGAGCTCTAGAGTGGCCAGCATGGGGGGAAGGAGACCAGCAGGGTCCCCTGGGCCCCCTGCCTCGGTGTGATCAGAGGGGTCAGGGGTCACTGGTACACACAGGGAAGGAACTGGCATGGGGTCAGGGAGGGGCAGTTAGCCTAGGCCGAGTGCCCCCACCCAGCCCATTCAGGTCTCTAGGCTGATCCTTGGTCTTCATACCCGCCCTCCAGCCTGCCTCTCTGCAGAAGAAAGGCCAATCAGGGAGGGAGACCCAGGCCCCCTCAGGCTCAGAGCCTTGTGTCCACCCTGCCCTCCAGCCCCACTGCCCGCCTCTTGCCCTTTGCACACACAGGCTTGGTGGCCGGGTCTCTGCTTAGGTCTTCCTGGGGTGGGGACTGCCTTTCCCTAAGATGGGTGCTGGCCCCAGGTAGGGGCTGCCCCCCTAGACTCCTCACAGTGTGGGGACTTCCTCTCTCAAAGGCCAGGCCCCGCCTAGGGCAGACATTGCCTCCCCACTAGACTGGGGCCTCCCCTGGGCTGGCGGCTCCCCTCAAGAAGTGGGAGAGGTAGCCTCCAAAGTCTTCCCAGAGGCCCTGGACAGGCAGCTGCCTCCCTAGACCCCAGATTCCTGGAGGCCAAGGAGCTTCCTGGCCTGCCACCGTGGAAAGTTGGCCCTAATCAATAAGGCCGCACACTAAATCAATCACTCAAGGGGCTCAGAGCTGTTTCTGCAGCAACTGTAATAATGAAATTAATAACAATGCCCCTCAGAAACCTGGCAGTGGCCAGACTTGCGGGCGAGGGTGGGCGGGGCAGGAGGCCACGCTGGCGTTCTGCGCCTGACGGGCTGGTCCCAGCTTCTGCCCACCCACCAGGCCCTGTCTACTCAGGGCAGCCTGGGGGATGGGGCCCATCATGGGGAAGTCAGACCCAGGCCCACCGTGGCCGGGCTGGAACCCACGGGGACCTGGCTGTGCCCCAGGCCAGCACACACCCTCCAATGGAATGGGGCAGCTGGAGGACCCCAAAACACTCTGATCCACTTGGGACTGGAAGAGACGGTGGCACCAGGTGGGGCACTGAGGCCAAGGGAGAAGCAGGCAGGAAGAGGGCCGCGGGGGCTGGGGGCAGGTCCACCCTTCCTTCTCAAGGCCCTCGCCTCCCGTTTCCTGGCTCAGCCCTGAGGATCCAGGAGAGAGTCTGTGGCCACCAGGCCACCAGGCCATGCACATGGCTGGTCTGTCCCCACAATGAGGCTGCTCAGTCCCAGGGACATGAGCAGCAGTGAGTGTGGGGTCCAGGGGAGGCCGGGGGCTGAGGGCCGCCATCTGGCACCCCGCCTCAGGCTAGTTCTCTGGCCACTCAGGGACACCAGCTCCAGCCAGAGACTGGGGAGAACTGGGGCGGGACCGTCCTCTGGTATCTGAAGACGGAAGCAGGCAGCCCCCAGGAGCCAGTCTGTGCTCCCCACGGGGCAAAGGAGGTCCCAGTGGGCAAGGCCTACAGAATACCCGAAGGCCGGCAGTAAGCTTTGGCTTTGGAGAGGGCGGGGAGGGCAGGGGTGAGCTGGGCATCCCGTCCACATCCCCAAATACCCAGCCTGGGGCTGGCACCAGCATGTCCCATAGGACTGGCTCCTGGGACAGGCGGGACAGGGCCAGCTCCGGAGCTGCAGTAGGGAGGCCCAGGCAGGCCTCTCCCCTCAGGTGGTTCAGCCTTCCAACAGGTCCAGAGAGAAGGCCGTGGGAGGACAGCTGTACAGGTGGGATGTGGGCAGGAGGGATGGGCACCTGGAGCTCCAGGTCAGCAAGGGAGAGGGCCCCTGGCTTGGCTGGGAGTCTCCAAGGGGCAATGCTAGAGGGTCCAACTCTTGCTGAGCCCAGCCCCACTGCATGGAAGAGGGTGTGGGCATGCCAGGACATCAAAGAATCCAGAGTTCAAAGATGTCAGAGGGCAAAGGTCACAGGCCCCTCTTGCCCTCTGTTTAACCTCAGCCTCTACAAGGGAAAAGGAGCTGAAGGGGAAGACGTGGCCCCTGGGCTCTGCTCCTTCTCCCTGGCCTTCCAGAGCAGGGAGGGGAGGGGTCCCAGTTTGGCCTCCATGCAGCCCTGCCCCCTCCTTTTTTGCAAAAGCAATAGAAAACAAACACTCTCCCTGCCCCCTCCATCCCCCACCTCCCACCGCCCATCCCCAAAATAAACCCAAGATCTCAGCCGGCCAGCCCAGCGCCGCAGGAGGACTGCAGTGGTTTGCAACCCCGAGCGCATGTGAAAAATAAATTCCTTCTTTTATGACAGGAGGGGAAGGGGGGGAGTTGAGAAGGGGAGAGATTTATTATTTTCTCTTCTCATTTTTCTAAGGCTCTTTTGCCTGGGCACCAGGCTCCCTATCCCAGATTTACCCCAGTGGCCACCCCCGGGGCCTAGGGCAGAATAGGCTGAGGGAGGAAGAGGAGGAGGAGGAGGAGGAAAGAGAGGAGCAGGAGGAGGAGGGGGCAGGGGTGAAATTCAAGCTGGCTGTTGGCCCAACCACCAACTTAAAACAATAAAGCTAGAGGAAGCCCGTAGGAAAGAGAAACAGGGCGAGGGGGTGGGTGGCCAGGCAGCGGACAGAGAGGCCAGGGTCACCCTCAGGGACCCAGCTCTCCTCCAGGGGAGGGGACTGCTGTGTTCCAGAGACACAGGGAGAAGGGGGCCAGGGGGCTCAGCAGAGCAGACAGACGTGAAGCCCAGTGAACAGCGTGGGTCTCCAGCCAGGCAGAGCACCCAGCACCTGCCCCAGAGTGGGCTCCAAAGCCCATGGAGCGAGGTCCCCTTGGGGTGCTCCAGGTGACCCAGACCTTGGGTTCCATGGACTGGGGTCCCTGCATTGGTCCAGTGGGTGCCCCTGAGAACTGGGGCTGGGAGGGGCTATGAAAGCAATAAAATGGCTCCCCATGGGCTCCAGCCATGCACGCTGCCTCCCTTCCAGGCCATGGCTGCGTCCAGCGCCCCAAAGAAAGGGAGGCAGGGGCCTCACAGCCACCACAGCCACTCCCGGGGCCCACTCAGCCCACCCAGCTTAGAGAGATGGGGGCTACAGAGGCCCTGGGCCCAGTAGCCAGACCACTGCCCTGCCTGGACATCCCACTGTATCAGCCAGGCACAGCAGGCACTGTGTCCCGAGGCGTCCTGAACCCAAGAGCAGGGGAACCCAGAGACAGGCCTGGGGGGATGACCCAGGTGGCCGAGGGGCTGCCCAGCATCAGAGCACGGGGGTCCTGAGAGGCCGAGGGCCACATGTGGGCACCTCAGGGCCAGGCTCACAGAGTCCACGGAGAGGTCCTGTAGGATGGATGGGAGGAGGGCGACGTGCCAGAAAGCGGAGCAGGCCAGAGGTGCTGGGGGAACCGAGGCAGAGCAGGGCTGGGGCTGCGTCCACTCTGGGGGCCCTAACACAGCACTGCAGCTTGGCAGCTCCGACAGCCGACAGCCATCATCCCAGTTCCCAGAGGAAGTCGGGGTGCAGGTGCCGCAGGCTAGCTACCCCACAGGCTTTTTCCTGGCCATCGCCCCCGAGTCCTCACAGGGTCGACCTCTGTGTGTCAGTCTTGATGGCCTCTTCTTAGGAGGACACATGCGGATGGGACCAGGATCCCCTGAGGGCCTCATCCTAACTTGACCACCTCTACAGGGACCCCCACCTCCAGCTGTGGCACTCTAGCATGCTGGAGCGGGGCTTCAACACACCGATTCGGGGGACACATTTCAGCCTGTAGAAGTCCAGTGCCCAAAAGGGTCACCATGGGGAGCAGGCTCCAGCAGGGACACATGAAAGGGACAAGGACATTTACAGATGGCCAGGAAGCACAGAGAGCAGAGTGACAGAAAAAGAAGAGGGCCACAGACTTCTGCTGTTGGCCACCTTCCCCATGGGGGAAAGGCCAGCCTGGAGCCCAGGTGGCGGGGGGGGGCGCTGAGAAGAATGAGCAGGGGGAGGGGGACAGGCGGGGGAGAGGGGGGTCACAGTGGGAAGACAGGCTACAGCCTGCTCAGCCAGGAGAGGGAGGGAGGGGAGTCTGGGCCCATCAGTTGGAAGCCACAGTGTGGGAAACGGCCTCGCCAGAGCCGGATGCGAGAGGAGACCCAGGAGAGGAGATGGGGGCTGTGGGGCCGGAGCTGCACGTGCAGAGACATGGCCCATCTACCCGGATCCTGCTGGACTCCGGGGATCCAGACCCTGGCTGGGGAGGGACAGGAGCTGCCTGCAAGGTCAGAGTGGGCATGCAGACCAGGCAGCTCCCAGGCAGGACCCGCCGGCCCTGCCCCTGACTGGCCCTGCCTGAGGCGCAGATGAGGGAAATGAGTTAACGCAGAAGTTCCCTCCAAAAGAGCTCATCAGCAGAGCCCAGACGGAAACGTCCGCCTCCATGGAACCCTTGGAAATATGTATGTGAGGGGTGAGATAGAGGACAGGACCCCGCAGCTCTGCCCTCGCCCCTGCCTCTCCCCTCTTCCTGGCTGCCCAGGTCCTCGTGGCACAGGAGGGTCCCAGTCAGGGTCCAGGTCCAAAGCTGGGGATGGCCTCCTGTGAGCGGCAGCAATCTCCACAGGGCGCCCCTCTCCAGTCCTGCCTGGCTGTGCCCGGCTCTGCTGCCAGGCATCTCCAGTGATGCCTGACCATGCGTGCCTGTGCCCACACACTGCTGATGAGGGACTCTGCCCTCCTGTCCCCAGAACATCCTGAGCCCTCGTTGCCCACCACCAGGCACCAGGATGCCACCCACAGGGTGCATTTGGGAAGCCACAGCTGGGGTGGTCGGCATCGGGAGGGGGCTCTGTTCTGGGTGTTGGGGGGGACCCAGGCTCCTGCCACCTTGTGGCTCTGCACTCTTGAAGCCTCTGGAAACCCCGTCCTTCTTCCTGGGAGTCGGGGCATCCTCCTGGAGACCTTGATGGACCAGATCAAAAGTGGCACCATCACGTGGGCTCCGAAATGGGGGCCAGGTTCCGTGCAGGGGCATGAAGACTGCTGCCCACCTCCCACTCCCCAGGCCATGTTCCCCTGGTCTGCACCCAGGCCTTCTCCCAGCCCCACAGGATGGCAGTCTTTGCAGGTGGGCGGAACCTGCTCCGGCTGGTAACTGCTTTTGGTCCATGGTTGGGAGCTACCTGCTCCTGGGGACAGATGAGGTCAGGAAGAGGGTCTCTGTCCTTAGCAGCTTCAGGGCTGTGTGAGACAGAGACTGCAGTGGAAAGGGAAGGTGACAAGCACAGCCCAAATCTAGGACTGGGTCCCCCCATGACAGAGACCCTTGGCCCAGGGCTCCTGTGGGCTTTGGGCAGAGGCCTCTCAGCAGGAAGGAACAGAGGGGTCCCTCAGGATGGGCAAGGAAAACAAGGAGAGCACCTACTTCCTAGTGAGCCCCCAGCAGGAGAGGGGCAGCCGGGGAGAGGGCAGGACAGGAGCAGCAAGAGCCCTGGGGTGACAGTGGACCTTGCTCTGGTCTTTCCAACTCCACCCCCCAGTGCGCAGCCTCAGCCTTCAGGAATGTCCTGTCCATGGCGGGAGCTGCCAAGCAGAATGGACGGGGCCCAGGAGCGGGGGCCCAGGCAGGTGGCCGGCGGCTCTGACACTTTCCTGGCCGTGGTCTTCGTCCCCCACGGATGCTGCTGAGGAGGATTGGGGGGCTTAGCATCTGGGCGTGGGGGAGAGTTTCCAGGCCTCTGGCCATCTGCTCAGGCTCCCACTTGGAGAGCCTGTGTTGTTGAGATGTCTGAAACATTTGTTTTCCAAAGGATCAACTTCCAGATGATTCCAGAAGGGCCGGGAACAATCAGCCTGGCTGGAGGAAGAGGCCCTTATTCCCTCTTGAATCCCAACCAGGAAGGCATCCTCCACCTTCTTCTTGCTCTGAGCTCCAGTCCACCCGCTGGGTCCTTGTTTATTCACCCCCAGCCCCCTGAACTCCTGTGTGCAGACCTGAGAGGGGCTTCCACCCACCTCTAGCCCTCTTCTCCCCTGGTAGGGAGCAAGCGATGGGGACTCATGGGAAGCCCTGGGTCCTGGCACACGACTCCCCTCTCCTTTGACTTCTCTGGATGGGGGGGGCTCCGTGGTCTTGTGCCCCCTCCCTTTACACTGTCAACCCCGCATAGAGGAGGGCCCATTGCTGTGCTGTCCCTGGGGTCTGGGGGAAAGGAACCTGCCGCCTCTCCTTTTCCTGAGAAAGTTCCCCAGCCTTCCTCAATCTGCTCCAACTGGTACAGGCTCACTGAGATTTGGGGTGACAGTGGCCCTCTGGGCCAAGCGGAAGAAGATGGACTAGACCTGACAAGTAGGGGGTCCAGTTCACAAGAGTGGGGAGAGCCCTGAAAGCAGCTCAGCTTGTCTTTAAGGGGAAGGGTCTGTGCACATGTGGGGGAAATGTGCAGGAGGGGCAGCCTATAGGAGCCCTGGAGAGGGGACCAGCTTGTGATCAGGACATTGTGCTAACGTCCACGTTATCTGAGTGGGGCAGGAAGAAGAGGTCATGGAGGCTCCAGAGCTGGGAGGAAGAGGAGCTCCTTCCTGGGGTCATTAAGAAGCAGGAGACTGGTGGACAGCAGCATGGGGGTGGGGGAGCTTGGAGAAAAGGCCCACGGCAGAAAACAGACTGGGAGAGGCAGTGCCCAGGGACCTCTGAGTCCCCATCTTGGGAACTGGGAGCAGCAACCATGGTCCACCCATCTGCACGCTCCCTGCAAACCAGGAAGACCTGCACTTGGCCCCTAAGCAAGGATTAAGGCTTGCAGCTCGGGCAGATGGGGACATCCTCTGCTCAAAATTGCTCTTGTCATGTCTTCCCCAGCAGGGTGCTGGCCCAGGGTGAGCAGGGGACAATGTGGCTGCAAGAAGGGATGAAAAAGGCAAGTGTCAGGAGTCATAGGAGTAGTCAAGGGTCACCAGAGGCTAAGGAGGGTCTCAGGCAGAGGCTGCAGAGGCCAGGAGCCATTTGGGGACTGCTGAGATGACAGACAGTGATACCATGTAGAGTGTGAAAGCAATAACCAACCTCACTGCACGTCCAGGCCTCGGAGGGTGGGGGCTGAAGGCTGCCGTGGGGTTCAGTGGTAGAACACTTGGCTAGGATGCGTGAGGCCCTTGGTTCTACCGCCAGCACCACAGGGGAGAGAGAGAGAGGAGACAGAGAGGGAGGGCGGCTGAGCCTCAGACACACTCAGCTCTACCCCATCCAGGCACCCAGAGTCCCGAGGTGGGCAGAGCTGGGTCTCAGCTGGCTCAAGGTTGAGTCGGAGCCTCCGGGAAGCCCTGTTGGTGCCACACCAGGGGCCATCCTGGGGCTGCTACGGCAGACTGCTTTGCCTTGTCCCTTCCCAGATCTGAACAAGTAGGTGAAAGTCCAGAAGGCCACAGGCCATGGTGGGCACCCAGGCTGGACAAAGTCTCACAGCTGGCAGTGGGGTCCACCAGGGGCTGGTACGTCTCTCAGCGGAGGCATCAGGACCTTCCGCAGGGTCTGGACGATACTTGGAGGGTAGCTGACTTCTCCTGAGTCTCAGAAGCGCAGAGCTTAAAGGTGGGGCCAGGAACCCTGCAGGGAGCAAAGTTGGCAAGTGACCATGTGTGGAAGAATCCTGTGATCGAACGCGTGGCCTTGGTGGACTGTGCCGTGGACCCACCCTCCACTGCACCAGGTCCACCTCAGCTGGCTGCAGGGATCCTACCTCACCAACCTCAGTCAGAGGAGGAGGAATGAGACCCCAGCAGCCTCGTGACTAACCAGTGAGGCACTAGGTGCCACGTGCCACGTGCCCCACACAGATCTCCCCAGAAGGTTCACAGGGCTGCCCATCTTCTGTCTCCCCTCCTGGTGAAGCCAACTCCTGATCTCCATTACCTGAAACCTTAGTTCAGGAGTTTGGCAGATATGAGATTCTCTGGTGTCCCCTGCCTGCCTCTGGGGGGGCCTCTGGGGCAGAAAGGTGTAGCTTGGAGAAGAGGACAGAGGATGGCATCAGTATTCCTCGGTGCCTGACCAATGGTTCCAAAACAAGTGAACCATGAAGCAATGACGTCTTGCCTCCCACAATGTGGCAGGTCAGGAGCTATGGCTGGGCATGGCTGGGTGGAACTTTCTGTCCACGTGGGACTGGTCTTGGTTACATCACTTGGCTGCATTTTTCTGGGTACTTTTGGTGGTCATGACCCACGTGGCTAGCTTCAGCTTCCTCACAGCAATGGTGGCCTCTTGGCAGTGGACACCTTACATGGTGGGTGGTTTCTGAAGGGAGGAAAACCAATTAGCCTTCTTTTTTTTTTTTTAAGAGAGAGAGCGAGAGAGAGACTTTTTAAATATTTATTTTTCAGTTTTCGGCAGACACAACATCTTTGTTGGTAGGTGGTGCTGAGGATCGAACCTGGGCCACACACATGCCAGGCGAGCGCGCTACCGCTTGAGCCACATCCCCAGCCCCCCAATAAGCCTTCTTGAAGGTGAGCCCTTGAAGTCATAGAGTCATACTTCACTGAGTTTTTTGTCCCAAGCACCCTTGGATCCCAGGGGAGGCAACTGGACTCCTCCTCTGGGTGTGGGCAGCGGCAAGGCTACCTTGAAGAACATACGGGGCAGGAAGGGACTGTGGCAGTGTCCCCATGGGCAGGGGAACATCCTATGGGTATGCCTGGGTAGAGGCCGAAGCAGTCTCAGGCCACAGGTCTGTGCCCAGGTCAGGACAACAGTATCAGACCTGGACCCAGCTGGGCATAGAGCTGTCAGCCCTGCCCCTCTAGTTGCGTCTTCTCTTGAGACTGGCCATCTGGCTTTGTGTCCATCCTGTGGTCCGTGAGACAGAGTCTGCCAATCAGGAACCGACCAGGGAGGCAGAGGCACACGGCAGCCACGGAGCAAGGTTTAATGATCGGGAGTTGGACCTGGCCTGATAGAGCCATGGTGCTCAGCTGTCTGAAGGAGGCTACTGGTTGGGCCTGGGGATAGGAGAACAGGTGGTCAGGAAGAAGAGGGGCAAGAAGTAGGAGAGGGACCTCATCAGGACATGCAGGAATCCGAGTGGACCTGCTGGAGCTCATGTGTGTCTCTTTCCACGCTGGACTGTGTTGGATGCTATCACCCACTCCTGGTCCATGTCTGCCTACAACTTGTGCCTGTAGCTTTATTTGGACAAGGGGTCTATGTAGCCATGACCCGTGGCAATTACTACTCCACCCTGAAGAGGGTGAGCCTAGACTCAACGACCTTCATCGCAAGACAGAAACGCAGGAAAGGCAGCCCTGAGAGCAGAGGCAGAGACTGGAATGATGGGGCCACCACTGAGGATGCCTGGAGCCCCCGGAGCTGGGAGCTGGGGGGCGCGGGAAGGAGTCTTCTGAGGGAGCGTGGCCCTGCCAGGCCTTGCTTTTGGACTCGTGGTCCCCAGAGCTGTGTGAAAATAAATGTCTGTTGTTTAAGTCCCACCTGGGGGTTGGGATGACATGTTTGGGCTGCCCCAGGAAACCAGGGTGCATCCAGACCTAGGGAGAGGGGACACTGGGCGAGTGTTGTGGGATGTGGGGCTTGGTCTGGTGCTGGCCGCCGGAGGGAGAGCTGGGGAGATGGCCCAGCTCAGCTGAGGGAGGACGGAAGTTGTCTCCACCGACTGTCCCTGGAGGGTGAGGAGAGCAGGGTGCAGCGGAGGAGGCCTGGAGCCACGTCCCCAGGAGAGCCTTGAGGGAAGGGGAGGTTTGGGAAGCGGCAGCTGGGTCTAGGGCCACCGGAGCCAGAGTGACCGTGGCATGTCACTCCAGACACTGTGGACTGGGTAGTCCTGTTTCAATCTTGCACTAGAACTGGAACCTAACGGTGAGGTGGACCTGAATGTCTAGAGGAGCCCAGCGGGAGCAGTTGGCAGCCAAGTTTTCCACCCTCCACGGCCACCACGTGTGACATTAATTTTCAGGCCTAGCTCCTCCTTTCTTCTCTGTGTCCGGGGAGCCCTGATGCCCATGGACCCTCCAGGATCCCTAACCCTGCTGTGCTCCTTCCCTGGCAGCCCATGGTGACCTCAGTCTCACTTCCTTCTTAGTCTAACTGGAATCCCAAGCGGCTCTGTGCACCGTGGCCTGGACAGGGCCATGCGTGGGGAGGCACTGCCACGGCGTGTGGACTGCAGCACCAGCCACCCACTGTGACCATGGCTAGCACAGACCAGAATTCCCCAGAAGTCCCTAAGCCAGGCTCAGAGCTCCAAGACCCTGCAGTCCAACCACAGGCCTGACCTTGTAGCTGCTGCTGTAAGCAGAGCTTCCGTGCCTGGGTTCAGGCTAAAAGACATGCAAATGTCCCCTTAGAGCACAGGGGGTGGGGCAGCTCTTAGGGAGAAACCTCCAGGTCCTCTGAGGAGACCAATGATAGAAGAGATGTCCAAAACCCCCAGGGGAGGGCCACTCCACCGGGAGTACCAAGCTCCGTGGCACTGGATCTGGAAACCCACGTGTGGCTGGGAGCCCAAGCCAAGGAACAGAACCACTATCTAAGACCTCTAATCACTGAGGAGAAGGAAAAAGCACAAAGACGGACCCAGTGCTGTCCCTGGGGCAGGCACGATGGGGCTGCAGGACACTGCCCAGGCTCCGAGGAGCACCCTACACAGCACCCCAACGGGCACAGGGGGCCCGCGGGACTGTGTGCCCGCATGGAAACATTTCCAATCTTCCTCTCCAGCCCTGGGTGCCAACCTCAGGGAGCCCGTCCCACTCCCAGGATGGTGCAGAACCGTTTGTGGTAGGTGACAGGAGCTGCCGCGAGGCGGCAGCACAGTCTCATGCAGCACAACCACAGGCGGCCGCGGCTGGGTTCGCCCGCGGCAATGGCTCGCGTCACCCAGGTCCAGTGGCTCCCTAGTTCACGAGGGTCATCAGGGGACCAGGACCCTTGTGCACTTCTAAAATTGTCCCCCTGGGCCCGGGAACCCCCAAACCAGAAAGCGCCTCTCACTCCCGGGATGGCGCGGAATCAGCCGTGGTTGGGACAACCGAAGTCGCCGCGAGGTGGCAGCGCAGTCCCACACATTGCAGCCCCAAGACCAGGCAGCCGAGACTGGGGTTCACAAGCGGCAATGTCGGGGGCACCCCACCTGGTGCTGCAGAGGTTCACCAGGGTTTTAAGGGGACAGAATGCCAGGGAAACCACTCAGGTGTCCAGCTCAGGCCATATTCACAGGTCCACAGCCACGTTCTCTCCTTGACACATCAGAGCCACGGCGTGGATCTAAAGTCAGATCTACCAGGTGAGGTGATCGTGGCACGTGCCGCTAATAACAGAGCACAGACTCACCTAGGTGAGGCCCAGTGGATAGAAGGATGAGCCTCAGTTCTAACCAGCCCCTGCTGCCCGGGAATAATCAGAGCGCCGCCGCACCCTGAGCTCAGCATTAACATCTCCATTTGATTTGGGTTTTGAGATGCTAATTGGGGAATTTGGATGTTAGAGCTGCCGTGCTCTCTTCCACCTTAGCACAGGATCCTTGAGTCACCTGAGCTTAGTTACCAAAGTGGGTGCAGCTGACACCTTAGTGTCTGGGGAATCAGGAGATGGTGGGATGGACAGGGTCAGTGTGAACACAGCTCTGAGACTGTGGTGCCCACGTACTGTGGCACCGATGTTCCATGTCTGCAAATGCGAGGAGGCAATTACCCGTGGTGTGCCCTGGGTCTGCGTGGCTAGAAGATGGTACCTCTGCTCTGGAGGTTCAGCCAATATCTCCCAGGCCAGGGACAGAAGTTGAGGATATGAGAGTGAACGCTTGGAAAAAGAGGGACCCGGTGCTGTCCCTGGGGCAAGCATGACGGGGGCTGCAGGACACTGCCCAGGCTCCGAGGAGCACCCTACCACAGCACCCCAACGGGCACAGGGGGCCCGCGGGACTGTGTGCCCGCATGGAAACATTTCCAATCTTCCTCTCCAGCCCTGGGTGCCAACCTCAGGGAGCCCGTCCCACTCCCAGGATGGTGCAGAACCGTTTGTGGTAGGTGACAGGAGCTGCCGCGAGGCGGCAGCACAGTCTCATGCAGCACAACCACAGGCGGCCGTGGCTGGGTTCGCCCGCGGCAATGGCCCGCGTCACCCAGGTCCAGTGGCTCCCTAGTTCACGAGGGTCATCAGGGGACCAGGACCCTTGTGCACTTCTGAAATTGTCCCCCTGGGCCCGGGAACCCCCAAACCAGAGAGTGCCTCTCACTCCCGGGATGGCGCGGAATCGGCCGTGGTTGGGACAACCGAAGTCGCCGCGAGGTGGCAGCGCAGTCCCACACAATGCAGCCCCAAGACCAGGCAGCCGAGACTGGGGTTCACGCGCGGCAATGTCGGGGGCACCCCACCTGGTGCTGCAGAGGTTCACTGGGGTCGTAAGGGGAGAGGACACTCTAGTCAACCCCAGGCCACCCCACTTGATTCACCACAGGCCACGCTGTTGATGTTAAGGAGTTAAGAGTGGATGATAGTGGACAGAGAGGGACCCCATGCCTTGATGATGGGAGCCTGTTCCCAGGGTGGCCTGGCTGGCGGGGGAGCTCGGGGCCACGATGCCTGGTGCAGGAGGGTGTTTGGAGCCCTTTTGTTGGGCGCTAACCTCGGCTGGCTGCCTTACAGAATCCTTTGAAGGTATGGGTGTAGGAGTGGCCGCGAGGCGGCAGTACAGACTCACAAATCAGGGCCACGGCAACCGCGGCAGGGTCCACTTGTGACCAATGAGCTGGAGTATGCCTGAGTATGCCCATAGCCACGTCTGGAGGCTTCCACACAAAGGTGGACTTACCCACAGCAACTGCAGGGAGCTGTGAGAAGCGAGCACCCAATACTCTATGGAAGGGTGACGGCCATGGGTCTGCCCAGGGTACTTCAGCCCCTCCATACACCTGAAGCCCTGCTGCATGGCCAGGTGTGGTCAGCTCAGAGTCCTTGGCCCTAGCGTCCCAGCCACATCCCCCAGAGCTGTGCCACTTTTGTCTCCAACACCCTTGGCTTTGTTGGGCAAACCTGATGGACAATAGAGAGGCCAAGGGGGCAGGGTAACCAGAATGGCCAGGGAGTGTGGAAGCCCTCCTTTCTGCATTCTGTCATTGAGTCGTGGTGACTGAGATCAGCTGGAGGGGCAGGACAGGGCTGAGGCTGCCACGTGGCTTCTCACCAGATAGTGCCCACAAAATGTGGATGGCCACATAGTGTGTACAGACCACTGGGAAGGGGTGGGAAGGGGGCCTTCGGTGCCCTAACCAGCTGTCCCATGGAGGCCACTGTGACCAGAACTAGTTCTGTCACCCAGATGGACCTCAGTGGGGAGTCAGCCAGGGCCCACCGTAGCCTTGCTCGCAGCTCTTCTATATAGCTCAGCTGACCTGACCCTGACTGAACTTACTCTAAGTGCTCAGAGCCCCTCATGACTTCCCACTCTCGGCCCCTAGGACCCCTCGAGTGGACAAGAGGTCTTGCCACAGTGGTGGAAGAAGGTGGCTGGGTTCCGTTTGAGTTCCCAGGGACTCCAGCCAGGACCCTGGCCTGGGACAGTGCTCACCCAGCACGGGCAGCGCAGGGTTCAGGGAGCGCCGTTCCATGAGGGGAGCCAACGGTTCTTGACCCAGAGGGGGACGTTTGGGTACAATGCCAGGCCCTGTCTAAAGGATGCCAAAGGAGGGGTGTGGGGAGGCTGTCTTTGGAGAATTCCAGGACGGGTGTGGGGTGAGAGGAACGTGCGCTGGAACGGACCAGGGTGGAGGTGGGCCCTGCGGGGGCCCCGGCACGGCCCGCTCTGATTGGCTGGCAGGGCAGGGGCGGGAATTCTGGG
>NW_026000001.1:5525366-5536709 GCF_001458135.2 Marmota marmota marmota
TGGAGCTGAAGGACCAGGCCTGTGAACACCAAGGCAGAACAGACCCGCAGCACCCGCCGCCAGCCAAACCCCATCCTCGGGGCCACCCCGCTGCGCCTCCCTCTGCTTTTCTTCTTCCTCCTTCCCTCCAGCCTTGTGTTTCTGTCTTTCTTTCTTCCGTCGTTTGAGAGATTCAAAGCATCCGTGACTCTGTTTCCCCACCCGTCCCTTCTGATTTCAATTTGCACTAAGTCGTTTGCACTGGTTTGGAGCTCGGGAGAGCCTTGAGTCTCTCTGTGCGCCTGTGCGTGAGTGTGCGGGCCTCCTTGGCCACGCCGCCCCAGCGCCTGCCTGCTGTCCACCTCTGCCTGGGGGCGCCTGGGCGCCGGCCGCGTGCTTGAGGCCTCGCCCTCCCCTCACCTTGTCTGGAAGCTCCACAACAGCGAGCCACCTCAAAGCATTCCTTACACTACCTTGCCCAGTGCCCCTCCCCACCAGGGCTCACCAGAGCCCTGGCCTCATCAATAAACACAGTTACAGCAACTTGTCTCAGGGACTGGAATCTGAGCTGTCTGCCTCGGGGTGCGCCGTGGGCTGGGGGATGTGGGAGGGAGGGGAGGTGCAAAGAGGGACCTAAGGGTTCTGGGGTGGGGAGGGGAAAAAGATGGGGGTTAGAGGATGGGGCACACCTCTGGAAGAGGATTATGGAATAGGGAGGGGCCGTGGGCCACGAGGGGCTGTGGGATAGGGAGGGGCTGTGGGGTAGGGAGGGGTCATGAGAAGAGGAGGGGCCGTGGAATGGGGTGACTGGCTGAGGAAGTGAGTTATGGGAAGGGGTGGGGGACGATGGAATGAAACCAGGAGGGCCTAGGGATGGAATGAGCACCAAGGGGAGGGGCTCGTGGGAAGCCAAGGGGGTTATGATCCAGAAGGGTCCCCTGGTGAGGTGGGGTCTGTGGACACTGGGGGCCTTGGGGGACAGAGGAGCGTACACACCAGGGGTGGTGGGGGCTGGGATGGCAAGGGGTGTCCTGGGCAATGAGGGAGAGGTCAGACCCCACTCCAGTGCCTCCGGCTCTCCAGCTCTCCGAGGCCACCCGGTCCTGTCTGATCTTGTCCTGGGTGCCGGGCCAGACCCCAAAGGCCAATGTAGGTTTGCAGAACCACATTGCAGGACGGATTTAAGGGTGGACACCAGCTCTGGGAGTCGGGCTGGCCCTGGCCACTCGTACAGGTCCACGGCAGCCTCCGGGCTTCCCCTTCCTGCCCCGCCTGGCTCCTCTGCCCTGGGTCCTACTAGCTTGGGAGCTGGGGCCTGGGTAGACTGAGGTACCCCATCTTCTCACTTGCTGGGAGAGGGAGTTGGAGGCCACAGCAGGGGGACCAGGACACCCACAGGTCTGAGCATGGCCACAGAGAGGGGAGGGGACCAAAGAGATCCAAGGAGACGAGAGAGAGGCGGACAGGTCAAGGGAAGAGAGGAGGACGGAGAGGGGTCTGGGTGACAGAGGGCCATGGTTGGGGTCTTGGTCCTGGGTGAAAGTGGAGCCCCCTGTGAGAGACCCCAAGGCTGGGCAGCACCCCTCTGAGCCCCAGTCCGGGCTTCCTGGCTCCTGGTTGGAATGTACAGACCCTAGGAACTAAGATGAAGCTCCTGAAAACGAGACTGAGGTCTTTGGCCCTGTTTTCCTCCCACCAGGGGCAATGCTCAGCGCAGTCAGGAAAGAGCCTCCGCAGATTGACAAGAACCAGACCCAGAACCAGGAACTCCCTCCCCGCCCGGGGCTGCAGCTCTCCCCTCCCCCACGGGCCCCCGCAGACAGGCACACGTCCGCAGCACCTACTCCTCACATCCCCTCACCATCCCCCTCGCCACCCCCTGCCCCCACCACCCATCTGAGGCCCTAGTTAAGACCAGTGGTGACCCAATGGGCACAGTTGGGTGAGAGAGTCTCTTGAAGCTGTCTATCTCCATGAGGATTTCAAAGGCCAGCCGGCTGTGCTGGGTAAGCCACCTCCACCTTCCTGACCTCATGGCAGTGACTTGACCAAGTGACAAAGTAGCTATCCATCACGTGTGGGGAGGGAGGTCTCCACAGGCCTTTATGGTAAACATCCGACCTGCTCGAGATTCCCAAAGCTAGGCTCAGAAGATGAAAGCCAGCCTTCTGAAGAATGGCTGGTGGGCACTGCAGGTGGCCCGGGGGTTTTGGGGGCAGTGGGGTCACAGGCTGTGGAGGTGGGGAGGGAGATGTAAGCCCAGCAGCCTCCTCTAGGGACACAGAAATCAAATCCCAGACATGGAAGGGAACTGGGAAGGGGCCTCGAGAAGCTATGGGCTGTGTCCTGGTCATCTGGAGAGCCAGCCACGCTGGAACCCAGCTGTGTCCAGGCTTGGGACCCTCAGGGTGGCTGTGAATTGCACATTCTCACCCTGGGCTTTCCCCGGGGAGTTCTGAGACAAAGTTGTGGGAAGAGCTTGCGCAGACTTGGGGAGAGTGGAGTGCTCCTTTTCTTGCCCACCCAGGGGAGCCGCTGGCCCTCAGCACCCCCAAATGTCGCACTACCCCTGCTGTGGGCGTCTGCCCCTGTGAATGCCGAGGGTGGGGCAGGGTGACCTGGGCCTGTCCACACAGTCCCTCCTTCTGCAGTGGGCTTCGAGCTGGACCTGGGACAAAATCCAGTGGAGCCCCTGGAGCTCCAGGGCCTGGGGAGCAGGAAGGAGCTCATGGGGGCAGGATCTTGTGATGCAGACAGGCCAAGGCACAGTTACTCTGAAAACAGGTGCGCAGGGGTCCAGCCTCAAGCCTCGCCCAGGGTGGGGGCTGGGAAAACAGAGGTGGCCCAGCCCCCGCCCCAACAAAGCCCCTCCATCTGAGCTGGGGACCGCCAGGTTGGAATGTGTTTACCTTTGGCCCAACCGATTTCCTGCTTTTTAGAAAAGGGGCTTAGAGAGGGCTGTTAGACAGGCTCCTGGCGCCCCCGCCACCCAAAGGCACTTTCAGAATGCTCCTAGGCTGAGCTGAGTGCAGAGAAGCAAACAGGGGCTTGAATTTCATCCCCAAACCCCAGCAGGGGGTGGGTGGGGAGGGGCAGCTGCAGCGGTGCCAGAAAACCTTGGGAAAGAGGTTTCGAGGTTTCAAGCTCCGGAGAGCCTCTACACATGCCCCTGGGGGCCCCTGCACACCCACCCCAATAGGCACCCAGGGTAGGCTGCAGGGTCTTCACACTTGGCCCCCTCCCGCTGGTGTTTCTGTCCAGAGAGAAGGGGGATCATTTCACACAGTGGGGTCACGCCTGCCGGGCCAGACGCTGCCTGTGTTAGCATCTCTAACCCTGTGCTCCAGGGCCACGCACCCCTCCCTGTCCTCTGTCCCGTGTGTGCCCACAGCTGTGGCCCTGTGGGGTGAGGTCTCTGCAGGCGTTTAATGACCTGGGCAGGAATTATAGACCGCAGTGTGGGGCAGGGGCAGATCGCTCACTCTATCACTGAGGACAAAATTCCAGCATTGCAAAGGAAACAGAATCCTTTAAACGGGACTAAGGGGACCTTTGGAGTCTGATGACAACAGGCCCGCCCTGAGAAGTCTCCAAACACTGAGGTCGGTGCCTGAGAAGACAAAAATCTCTCTGGGGGAGGGGCATCCAAGTGCTCAGAACTGGGGGCAGTAGATCCAGTCTGGAGGCCCCCACAGCCCTCTCCAGCCAGGAGGGCCAGGAGGGCTCCGCTGCTGGTCAGTACCGACCCAAAGCCGGGTCTAGGCTCAGGGCACTGTATCTCTGCTGCCTGCTCTTGCCTTCTGCAGCAGACCAGGCCTCTATGTGCATGATTGCAGGCGCATGTGGTGCCTGACAAACCCTGAGGGACTGGGCATTCTCAGAGACTGTGTAAACCACCCCCCCCCAAAGGGGAAATGGAACATTCTAGAAAGAACTGTGGTCGGCTTTGGTCTCTGCAAGGCTGTAGTAACCATGCTGGTGAAGCCCAGTCCTGCCCACCCTCTCCCCCTCCTTCTCCTCTCCTCAATTTTCTCCTCCTCCCCCCCCCCTCTGTGCATAGCTCCCCCAGCCTGCTCCTGGTGACACTGTTGGCCCCTTTCCAGGGCTGAGGGGAACTGGTGGGGGCCCCTTCCTGGAAGCCCACCTGCAGGCCGGCTTGCTGGGAAGGGGCCTGCTCTCCCTGGCGGCTCCCCCCGCCCGCAGCCGTTTCCTGGAAGCAGTCACTGTGGGTATTCTGCTCCTTGTCAGCGCCCAGCCTGCAAATAAAGCAGACACTGTGCTCCTTGTCCTTGGGGAGCCCCACTCCATCACCCCACACCTGGCTGGACACAGGCAGGCAGCCTGTCCACGGGGAGTGGTGCAGGGCGGGGGCTAGACCCATAAACCAAGTGCAGGAGGCTCCTTCCCCCTCTGCTGGCCCGCAGGACACCTCTGTGCCAGCACGTGCCAAGCCCCAGGGCACAACAACTAGCTGTGGGTACTGTGCCCCCAAAATGGGGCACTGTGCAGACCCCAGCGAGAAGCTGGCAGGACCACAGGGGAGGAAGGCTGCGGGCCCCGCGCTTTGCAGAAGCAACTTGTGCCTGGATGGAAGATTGCAGAGGAGACCCCAGAGCTGGGGCTGCACAGGGAGGAGACGTGGGGGGGAGCTGGGCAGCAGCATGTGCTGCAGTTGGAGGGAAGAGAGGCTGCTGGGCCAGGGAGGGTCCAGGTGGGGTCTGGCGGGTTCCTGGGGGGAAGGGAAATGAAGGCAGAAGATGGCTTGGAGGCCTAGGAACATGCTGGCTCCAACAGAAAGGGGGACCCAGGGCTGCCCAAGCCCCGGCCCTTCCTGGGTGAGTCTTCACACTTGGTCCCCTCCCACTGTGCTTCCCACTGGTGGGAAGGCGCCCAGCGGGGCATGTGGCCAGCTCTGGGAGCGCAGGCTGTGGGCTCCAGGCTGCCAAGAGACAGATGAAAGAGAGAGGACCCAGGTGTGACCACAGGGAGCCGCAGCATCCATGTGGGATCATGGGAGTAGGGGTGACCGGTGGGGCTAAGGGTTGGGGGTCAGAAGTCTGAGGCCCACATACCTGAGGGAGAACAGGCCCAGGTCATGAGGCCCAGCTGACCCTAGCCCCAGGGCCCAGCCCCCCAGTGCTGGGTCCAGAGCTTGAGGGGAGAGGAGGTGTGGAGATGGGCCTGGGGGGAAGCCGGCCCCGCGGGATGCTGGGAAGGACTGGTTTATTCAGGTGGCACTCAGATCATGCCGCGTGCCTGTTGGCCCCACGGGATGCAGGGAGGCGCACGCAGAGCCCCCAACGGGCTCCCCATTGGCTGTTGGTGACTTCACCCCTGTGTCAACAGGCAATGTCTGCAGCTTCCCGGCTGGCCAGGGTTTATGGAGCGGGACCCGACCCCGCTGGGCCCCCACCCCACCCAGCCCACACACTGGCCCACTGTTAGGGGTCTGGGGGTGGAGGCTGCGCCATGGCCTCCTGGCGCCAACTGCTCTTCCGCCCACCTCTGAGTTCCCGGCACAGTGGCTGCCCCTCTGAGCGTCCCTGGCCAGGGGATGTGGGGGCCCCAGGTCTGGCCCACACCCCTCCCTCTGGAAAGAGGCCTGGAGCCAGGGAGAGGGCTTGGAGCCCCAAGGCCAGGCCTATGGCTCCGTGGGGAGGGGCGAGCACTGCCTCTGACAGGGGACTCCTTCGGCTGACAGCTCGCCAGGAGCTCCAGGGGTCCCTCCCAGGTGGGAGGCCCCACAGACCTCCCCCCCCCCCGCCCCCTGGTTGGCACTGCAAGCCACTGGCCGGAGGGAGAATAGGGAAGGGCCATGATGGCGACTGTCCCTGTCAGCCCTGTCACTGATCTCCTTGGATGGGGACGTTCTTGCCCAGACACTGGAGGGGCTACCTCTGCTAGCCAGAGCCTTCTGAGCCGAGGGCACCTCCTGGGCCTGCCACAGGCAGCCAGGACAGACTTTCCAGGCCCTCAGGAGTGGCCTTTCTCTGCTGAGGGGCCGTGGATCCCAAAGGCTGACCAGTTCCTGGCTGTCATGGGAAAGACAGCTCCTTTTCACCCCCAGCCCCGCCTGCCTCCAGAGCGGCCTGTTGGGTCCCCTCTTAGGTGTGTGCCCCCCTCATCTGCTCCCCTTTCAAGGAGTTTCTGGGGGCTTCACAGGGACTGCTTGAGAATCCTAGTGGCCTGGCCTTGGAGGGGCCAGAGAGGCCCCGGATGGGGAGGGGGAAGAGGGAGAGGAGGGGAGGGGGCTCAGCTGCCTCCTCCCCAGCCCCTTCTCACCAGTCTCCTCACCCAGTGAGCATGTCCAGGGCCCCTGGAAGAGCACGTCACATTTGAGTGGGGTCGGGGAGGAAAGGTGGTGTGGAGGTGGGGGCAGGAAGAAGCTCAAGGAGGGGCAGAGAGCCCCTTGTGCCGCCCAAGAAGGTCCTGGCCAGGTGTCACCCTAAACCAGCTCCCTGGGGCTACCAACCCCCACACTCCCGCCTGTCTGTCCCCACAGCCCTTCCCCATGACCAGGGATTGGATCTGACTCTTCTTGCTCCTCTGCTCCTTTGCCTGCCCCATGGGGTGGTCAGATCTGCAGCCTGGGTCTGCCCTGCCCACCACCCCTCCCCTCAGGCCTGGGACCTCCGGTCCTGTTGCCCCACACCTGGGGGTGAATGGCCTCACCTGGGTGGTGGGGCAGAGGGCATGTGTGCCACCAGGGGCCCCCGGGGGACACGTGTCTGTTTGCATTTCAGGGGAAGCGGCTGAGATAAAGGGCTGTTTTCCCAGGGGCACAGGCCAACAGGGGGCTGAGGGGCCGCAGGGAGTCAAGGCCAGGTCCTGGGCTTCACACAACCTTGCGCTCCCCCGCCCAGGCCTTTGTGGGGAGCGAGAGAACAACTGCTCAGCTGCTCCCGCGCGGAGCCACAAGCCCTATCAGCTCAGGACCCTCCCAGTCAGCCCACAGGGTCCCAGGTGTGACCTCCCACATTGGAGCCCTGTCATCTGATCACCTGACTAAGGCTGCATTTCCAGTGTGCTATGGTTTGGGTGGGTCTGCCTGCGGGGCCCACCAACCTAAGACAGGGGCACTGGCAGGTGTCAGGGATGCGTGGGAAAATCCCTGGCAGAGATGGGAGGGGTGCGGACAATAGGATTAAGGGTTTCCATTATGTTCATGTCCCAGGTAAATGCTCATGGGGAGGGGGCTGCTGGGAGCTCAGCAAGCAGACAGGCAGGTTGGGTGGGAAGGACCAACAAGGGCCTCTCAGGAAGTGGAATTCAGACCCTCCGCCCCAACCTGCTTGGCAGGGCCTCAGGAGCTCTTTGACAGCAGAAGGCCTGGAAGTAGACACCCTGCCTGCCCAGTCCAGGCCTCGTGGGGCAAGGAAGGGCAGTCCCCAGAAAAACCAGCCAGACTTGCCATCAGGAGGACCCCAGCAGCCCGGCTCAGGAAGCCTCCTCTGTAGGAAGCCTCCGGAGAGGTCCTGTGGCCGTCCCTGAAAGGTCAGCCTCCCATCCCTGGCCTCCAAGGCTCAGAGGCTCTGTGCAGCACTTCCTGTATGCCCACCAGTCCCTGAATTCCTGCCATGCCCTCCTCTCCCACTGCCTGTGCCTTGGGGGATCTTAAGGTGGATGCCTGAGCAGAGTTGTGACTCCTCCCCAAGACACACAGCTCCAGAGCAGGCTCTCTCTCCTGGCCAGCGCCTCTGGCTCAGTGAGTGTCTCAGACAGGGTACCCCTGCAGACCCACAGGCCAAGGCCTGGAGCTCCCCGGCATGTCTCCGGCTTTCTTCCAGGGCCCCACCCCAGGAGAGTGCAACCCATCACTCCTGGCCAACACCAACCTCCATGTGGAGACCGTCCCTACAGAGACCAGGGCTCCATCCCTCGGGTGGAGGTGGGCAGGGGGGAGCCAGGGGAGGGGGCTAGATGGAGCAGGAGCCACCGCTGGTTCCACAAGGCAGCTTCCAACACCTGCCCAGGAACCTTGCATGGAACTGGAAATCAGGAAGGGGCTGGTGAAGATGAGCAGGAGGAGGCCACATGGGAGCTGCTGGGGAAAGGCGGAGGGGAACCCCTTCCTTAGAGAAGCCAGAGGCTCCCACTGGCCCTCGGCCCTCGTCTCTGAAGTGCTGGACTCTCGTGACCTGCCAGCCCACGCACGGTAGGGCGAGCTGGACTCCCTGGGCACTGCTCCTCAGCTCCTCTGGCCCTCACGCCCCCCCCCCCGCCCCGTGCACCACTAGCACACACGCTTCAATGTTCCTTCATTTTCTAAAAATGTAAACTGAGTTCAACAACTGTCCAGGGAAGAGCAGAGAGCTCACACCAGGCAGCTGGATATCAGGCAGCGGCCAGGCTGTCCAGCCAGCCCCAACAGAGAGGGCCACTTGACCTGGCCTGACTGCTCTTTCCTTTTGGCATTGGGACTGCCATTCCAGGATATGGGTGCCCAAGGAAGGGCAGCCACAGCCCCTGAAGATCTTCCAGAAGGTTCTCTGTGGTGCCAGGGTAGGAAGTGCTGGCCCTGGGGCCCTAGGGAAGTTGCATGGGCAATCAGGGAACAGGTCCCAAGCTTGGGGTGCCGTGGGGTCCAGCTGCCAGGCAGGGTTGAAGTCTGACTCTGCGTCCCCACCACCAGAACCCTGGGAGTAAGGCCAGAACAGCACGCTGTTGGGGCAGGTGGACAGGACTCTAATGAGGCAGCCATTGGGGAATGAGGGCCACTTGCCAGGCCTGTCTGGGAGTCTTATGTGAACTGGCCTCTTCTTCTCATGAAAACCCCGTTCTACAGACAAGGAAATGGCACAACCCTGAGCTCCTGTAGCCAGTTAGAAGATAAGTCAGGACTCCACCCCAGGCTACCAGCTCAGGGCCATGGTTCCAAACACCCGCTGACACTACCCCTGGGCTTGGGTTGGGCCTAGGAGGCCAGAGATCCCTACCCTTCATGGCGCATGGCCCCTGGCCAGAAATCAGTCCTAGAGTTCAAGGGACTGGATATGAGCAGACACAGAAATGGAGAACTTTCTAGAAGGTGAAAGGGCTCCACTGCCGGGGCGGGTAGAGGGGAGCAGATCCCTGTTGAGCCCTCACAGACCCCTCCCCAGCACAGGCAGAGTGGGCAGGACAGACAGGTGCAAAGTCCCAGGACACTGACCGCAGAGCTCAAACAAGAACAGAGGCTGGGCCCCCTGCAGCGGGCGGCAGGGTCGGGACGTGCTAAGTGGGGGAGAGGGCACTGTCTGGGCTGCACAGGGGAGCCCCTCAGCCGTCCTGAGGGTCACCTCACACTGCTCACCGTCACCCTGAGAGGCAGCCTCTGAGGAGGAGACTCCCCGTGCCTGGCTCCGATGGGGATCCTGAGCCCCAGCCCTGCTCGCACACCTGCCAGGTCACCCTCACTCACAAGCACACTGAGTGTCTCTGGGTCCCTTCCCGGCAAGTGGGGCCTTGCATCCGGCCTTGTGCACACAGGGTTCCTGCTTTCCTCCACACATGGCTCCACCAGGTTCTTGTGCCCTGCTTGGGGGCGGGGAGGGGGCCTACTGCGAGGTGCTCCTCTCTGCCTGCCGCCTTCCGCCTCCATCCCCACACTAGGTCCCACTCACATCCTACCCCAGGGCACGGGCCCAATTCCAGGCCATCCCCCACAGGTCTCAAGAAATAGAGTATCTCAGGAAGCCTAGGGACCAAGGGGACCTGCACTCTGTCACGCAGAGGCTCTCCCTGGAGACAGAGGAACTCAAGCCCAGATGCCCTGCTCAGCAGAAATGGGGCACTGCTCTCTTCTGTGGGAATCCAGGGACAGCAGAGTCAGCTGAGCCTGGGTGGGGGCAGGCGGCAGTAAGACGACAGCTCATGTTCCTCACAGCTCCAGGCAGTGCTGGGAGCCAAGGAAGCTCCAGAGAGGGGTGTCCCACCAAGTGTGGACCCCAGGCAGGCGCAGGGCCCCAGCCCAGATGGAGGTTCACAGAGCAGCCTCTCTCCCCACGAGGTGCCGCCAGGCTAAGACCTGAGAAGGAGGCCGGCAGACATCGGACCCCTGCTCTGGACACCTCTGAGGGCCACCATCAGAACCCCTAGTCCCTGAGCTGCCCCTGGAGCACCTGGGGACTAGACACAGTGTGGGAGGCAAAAGAGACTTGCTACCAGGTGGCCCCAGCCCCAGAAGGTGCCATGGGGCTGGACCCAGATGGTGGGAAGGACAGGGGCTGGCTTTGTTCCAGGAGGGGACTGTGCCTTGGTGCATTCGCAGAGGGCGTGGGAGGCTGGGGGTCCACAGCCACGGCCCTACCACCTCAGGGAACCCAGAGCCTCAGGTGTGTAGTGAGGCTGACCCTGCCCTGGGTCTAGGACCCTTCCACCCCTGGCCTGAGAAGGAAGCCTGCCTCCTGAAGCCCCGGCCAGGCCAGGATGCGAACAAAGGGGCAGGGGTGGACCCACGAGGGCCATCTGGTCAGGGAAGAGGCTGGCCCAGTGGGTGTGGTACGGCCAGCTCAGGAAGGTCAGAGGCCACTATGGCCCGGAAGAGCCCCCAGACACCTAGATGATTGCAGCCAGGCCCTGGTCTCTGCCTGTCCCTCTCCTGGGACCCGGGGCAATCAGAGCAGTGCCAGCAACAGTGTTTATTTTCAAATGACATTTTTAAGAAAAGCGGCCTTCCTCAAACGCCTGACCCTGTGACTGGAATGTGGGGAGCAAGCAGAGATCTCCCCACCAGACCCAGCACAGCCTCTGGTCGGGGCAGGAGCTGAGGTGCATCCTGGGGACACACCAGTCAGCCGCAGTCAGACCGGCAACCCTGCTCTGGGCTGTGTTCCCAGACTTGCTGAGTGCCAGCGGGGTGTCCCCAGTCCTGTGGCCCGGGGCTCACACACATGCAGAGACAGCTTGTCTTGGCTGGCTGCGCCCAGCACCTCTAGTGTGGGGTCCTGGGACCCTTGCCCCTGTGCACACACGCAGCGCTGTGGGCTGCCTTAGCACCTCCGCCTCTGCGGGCCGCCTGCCTGGGCCTCCCAGACACCCTGGCCCGCCCCAGCCCTCCTCTGAGCCCTCACCTCCAGGAAACCCACTGTGGACCTCAGGTCACCCAGTCTCAGCCCATCTGGGGCATCGTCGGGCTCTGAAGGCCAAGGCTGGATGTGGGGGATGGCCCCTGCCTCAGGTGATTCCCCAGAGGCCATTCCCCACGGACCCCCGTGGTCTGTAGCCTGACCCCCACCCCCAGCCTGAGGCTGGAGGGAAGGGTGATGGGGTGGACCTGCACCCTGGCTCTGCACCCGACCTGGCCCTGACCTAGGCCTGCAGCCTGGTTTCCAAATCTTGCTTCAGGGTTTCACCAGACCACCTGCCCCCCCACCCCCCGCCCCA
>NW_026000001.1:5536716-5538461 GCF_001458135.2 Marmota marmota marmota
CCTGCCCCCCCACCCCCCGCCCCAGGGTGTCCCTGGAGCTTCCTGGAGAAGGCCTTTGTTTGCCCGCTCTTAGGGTGGTGTGTGGGCAACAGGGCGGTCCCCCAGCTTCTCTCCTGAGGGTCCCACGGGCAGCGCCCCTCTTAGCAGGTTCGGGGAACAGTGGGCCCTTCCCTTTCCCTGGTGGTCCGGGCCCAGGGCCCTAGGGGGCCTGGACAGGCTGCAGAGGGGCAGAGGGGTGGAGGGGCTGCCTCTCTGCCCCCAAACTCCCAGCTTCCTGTCTTGCAGCCCACAAAGCACTAAAGGTCCCGGACATCAAAGGCCCAGGAAGCCCCTTGCACTGAATTAAGTGCAAATGGGCCCGGGGCATGTGGATTGCATTTCCCACAATTATGCCTGCTCGGCTGCGGGCTGGGCTGGGAGGGGAGCTGAGAAAGGCCAGGCTGGGGCGAAGAAGCCTCTGAGGATGCCCCTGGTGCCCCACAAAGCGCGGATTTGCACTTGGGCCTCCCAGGTATGCGGCCATCCTTCAGCACGCGTGCTGCCTCGCGGCTGTCCCCAGCCGGCGCAGCCCACACGCACACTCGCCAGACCAGGGCTCTTGGGGTCTTCACCCACATGTGAGGGTCCTCACCCTATCTGGACACAGCAGCCAGTGGGCTGTGGGCACATAGGCAGGTAGATATAGGCCTCGGTCGAGTCCCATGGGGGTAGGGGGCCATGGGGCTTCCAGGCCAGGCCCACGGGGCCACGTGGGAGCCCCAGGAGCACTAAAGAGTCCAACAGCAGTGCCTGCTTCTCTCCCCCACCATGGCGGGTGCCTTGAGCTTTCCCCGGCTCCCCAGAAAGTTCCAGAAGAGAGGGAGACAATGGCCTGAAGGGGCTGCGGTGCAGTGGGCAGGGAGCTAAGGCCAGTGAAAGCTAGAGGAGTCAATGACCCAGGGATTCTTATCCTTTGGGCCTCTCTCAGCATACACTGTCCCCTCTGCAAAGCAAGCTGAACAAACGTAGGGCCGAGGGTCAGGGCCCCGTGGCCCCTTCACCTGCTTCCCGAGCCAGCTCAGGCCCAGAGCCAGCTCAGCATCGCCCACAGGGTCAGCCCCTATTCCAAGGACACACACCTACAATGTCTGGGGCACATGGGGTCTGTGAACCATCCTGTCTCCTCTGGAGTGGAACGTGCCCAGCTCATGGCCTGGACTTGGCTTGGAGCTGGCCGGAGCCACAGGGTCGGGTGGCTGTGATTGCACTCCCCCTTAGGGTCCCATCGGTGTGTGAGGTGAGGAGACCCAGCTGCAAGATGTCTCCATTTACCCAACTTGTGTCAGTGGGCCTGGGGTCCTTCCTGGTCCTTGTGGAGGTAGCCGTGGGAGGGGGTGCTGAGGCCCAGGGGCCAGTCCAGCCAACTGAGCCGTGGGGGAGGGAGAGGCAGCCCACCTCGGGCCTCAGCAGCTGCTGGGCTTCCAGGCCCATTCCCTTTGGTGTGAGTATCCACGGTGACCAACCATGTCGCACTCACCCAGGGGGCTGCAGCAAACCTGTCAACAGCCTCCAAGGCAGGGACAGCTGCTGTTCCAGAGGGTTCCCAGGGACCAGCCTGTCCGGAAGCATCCTCGCTGCCCCTCCCCAGTGGGAAGCCCCCACTACCACCCACCCCTCCTTCTCTTTGGGAGAGAAAATGGAGCTCCAGGAGAGGAGGGGGCTCCTGAGCAGCCTGCCCCCCCCCCCCAGCCCAGCAGCCTCACTCC
>NW_026000001.1:5538486-5546235 GCF_001458135.2 Marmota marmota marmota
TGCAGATAGGGAGGAGAGGCCTGGAAGGGCCTGGGCTCAGCCACCTGCAAGGTGTGGCCAGGAATCTTGCTCCCACCCCACCTGGGTCGAAGGTCTTTGATTAGAGGCTGGGAGGAGGGGAGGCGCCCTGACTGATGGAGACAGCTGCTCACCCCCACGGGGGCTTCCCTCTCGTGCTGGGGAGCCAGGCTGCCGCATCAGTCACGCCCACCCGGTCCAGGCTATCACCCTCCACTTCTCCTAATCCTCCTGCCGGCGTCTTCCCAAGAGTCCAGGCAGTTGGACACATTTTCCAAATTCTCAGGCCACTGCTGTTTCCTCCTCAAATTCCTCGCCCACCCCCCCACACCAGCCGGCCCCATCCCAGCCCTGGGAAAAGTCTGCTGCCCGTGGGACACAGGCCCCTCTGGGGCCAGGCTGCACCCAGCGCAGGGGGTGAAGCAGCAGCTGGCGGTTCCTGGGCAGCTGCGAGGTGTGGGGGTGCCAGGGAGAAGAGCCCGTGACGGGGGTGTCGTGGGAAAGCCGCAGAGAAGGCTACCCAGAGGCCCCTCCTGCACTCCCGATCCCACCCTCTGCCTGGATTTCTGGCCTTCGAGGGGCCCCAGAGAGAAGCAGGTGGGAGTCCCAGCTGGGGAAGCTTGGGTTCTGTGGCTCCAGGCTCTGCCAAGAATGTCCATCTGCCTGCGCCACTGTTACCTGGCTCCCAGCGTGGGTACCAGCTCACCCAGCCTGAGCTCCGGACCATTAGGTCACCAGGGCAGGACCAGCCAAGCCCAGGGAGCCTGCAGGCAGCTCAGACCACCTCGCAGGTCCCACAGAGCAGTCCACTATGCGGGAGGGGCTCCACACAGTTTAGAGCCCCAGCCCAGAAGGCTATCAGGCCTTGGCTCTGAGGCAGGAGAGGGTGGTGGGCAGAGCCAGGGGTCAACCCCAGCCAGCTGGGCAGAGGGAGGTTCTGTGGGCTGTGGGATTTCTACCCTACACCCATCTCTGTGTCCAGGATGGCTGGGAGGTAAGCTCTAGGCTTAGGGAGGAGACAGTAACGGTGGCCACTGGGCCACGTGGTGACCGACCCTGCAGACAGGGCAGGTTTACTGCTGATAACAGTTGTGGGGAGGGCAGAGGCAAGACCAGACCCTGGACCCCAGCCTCCCCTCGAACTCTCCAGGGCCAGCTGGCGTCTGTCAGCCGCTCTGGTCACAATCAGCCTGTGATTGTGTAACCAGCAACTTATCGATGCCTGTGGACATGCTGCGCAGGGTGGGCTGTGGGGCCAGGGCGCCCTTCTGTGCGGCCGTGTGATCATCGGCAGGTCCTCAGGCCGGCTTGGCCTTTGTTCTTCCCGCCACCCACCGCCTGCTGGCCTTGATCCCTGGCCTCTGCCCGCCAGCCCCCTTCACGGCCAGCTCCCCTGTGGCCGGCTCAGCCCCACCCTGGCCCTCCCTCCCTGAGCCCTGAAGTGCCTGCTCAGCATCCATTTCTACTTTGGTCTTTCTTATCTCTTTCTCATAATAAAAATCAGAATTCTCTCCCTTTCCTGTGGGAATGGACCAGAGGAGTGGGCTGCAGGGCTGAGCTGGCCCTGGCCGCCGGGCTGGGAACCGCATTATCAGTCCCGCCCTCTCTGCGTGGACACTCTCGCCCTGCCTTTTTAAACTTGTCATCTCTAACTGAGACCCTGCTTCCTTCCACAGTCCACTGCCCTTCCCAGGCCCCGCGGCCTGCGCGGCGTTCCCGGAGGAGCCCGTCTCCCCCAAGGGGCGTCTCCGATGAAGCCACTGTGTCCCTCAAAGAGGTTGGGGCCCATGTGCTCCGGGGGCATGTGGCTTTTGCACGTTGCATCCCCACATTTATCACAGATGGCCAGAGCTGGCCTGGGCTGAGGCTGAGAGGCCTCTTCTGCTGAGAGACTGAGCACAGGAAAGCTGGGGGTCAGGGCAGTGAGGGGTCGGAAGCGAGAGGACAGGGAAAGGCCTCACAGGAGGTGAGGGCCACAGGGATGTCTGGAGGTCCTGACTTCCGCCAGAGCTGGCAGCAGGGTCCGCGCTCTGTGTGCCAGGGACGGCAAGCAGGACCCACTGGTCCCCTGTGGCCGCAGAAGCTCCCGCAGCCCGTGCCTGTCGCGGCCTCACAGGCCCTTCCACTTTATTGTAGTGAAATACAGATGGCCGCTCGGCGTCCTCACACGGGCTCCGTTCACCTCCTCTCCTGGTGGAGGCTCCTTGGCTCTGCCGCGGCTTCCGGCTCTCTTCTCCTTGGGCAGATGGAAAGCAGAGGCCACACCTCGTGAGAACAAGGAGAAATGTCGTCTGATGTCCCCAGGGTCCCTCAAAAAGCCCCTGGCAGCAGGGCATTGCGGGACCACAAGGGCCACAAGCGACAGGGTAGAGGCCCAAGTTTAATAGAAGTGGAAGGTGCCGGGGCTGTGCCCTGGGGCAGGTCAGGAGAGTGGCCCCTTCGGCCTGACCAGACCCCTGCCATGTGGCCCACCTGCTGGTGAGGGTCCCACACAGTCCTGACAGCAGAGGGGCCTCGCACCTTCCAGACTCTGGTTGTCATTAGCTGCTCCCAGCAGGAGGAGGGGCGGGTGGGAGGCTGGGCCCCGCAGCCAGAGAGGATCGAGCTCACACGGGGCCACCTGGACCTCATTATTCTTTAAGTGGTCTGGTCTGAGGGTTTGGGGAGAGAGGAAAAAGAACTGCCACCCCCAGGTCTGGGGAGCCCCACCCCCACCCTCCCGCCCCCCTCTCCAGGCTGGCACTTGGGGGCTCTGGCCACAAGGGACAACTGAACCCAGAGGGCGTCCTGCTGCTGGCTCAGTCCCAGCAGAACAGGCGGGAAAGATTGGGGATGGGGGGCTGGGCAAGCCAAAGGGAGTTTGGAACTCAGGAGTTAAGAGAGGCCAGACCCTCCCCAGTCCTTTCCTGTCACCTGTGGTCCTCTGTCTTTCAAGAAGTTTACCGCCAAGCCTGGCACAATGGCGCACGCCTGTAATCCCAGTACACCAGGAGGCTGAGGCAGGAGGATGGGGAGTTCAAAGTCAGCCTCAGTAAAAGTGCAGAGGCTGGCTGGGGGTCTTTCAAGGCTTGGGGATCATAGCGGATGGCCATAGAGAACCCTGGGACCCTTACCCAGGTCTGCTGTTCCCTACACCCCAGCTCCGATGCCCACGCAGAGGGTCCCAGCACCCCTTGGTGTGCCCGAGAGCCCCGAGGAGGCTCCTGACCCCTCCTGCAGAGCCACAGGAATGTGCAAGATGGCCGCTGGGGGAGAAGCAGGCAGGGGTGCAGCAGGCGGAGCCGGGCGGGGCCAGGCCTCTGTGGGAGGCTGACCTGAGCAAGGGCGTCACCACCTCCGTGTTCAGACCCACTGGGTGGAGATGCACTAAATGAAGCACAAATTAGCACCGCCAAGGGAGCAGTCAATTGTCCTTTCTTCTTAATCCCTTTGGCTTAGGGTTTCCCCCGCCTGGACAGTGTGTCCGAGGGGAAGGCTGCCCAAGGGCATACGGGCATCCGTCCGGGGACGTTCGGGCAGTGACCAATCCCTGGCCGCCCTGCCGTGGGCCCTGCACCGAGGTCCTTTTCTCAGCCGGCCGGTAGGGGAGCAGCCACTGTGGGTGTCTGGGTCTTGATGAGACAGTCAGGGATGGGCCCGTGATGGAGACCAGCACGCAGCTCTGTCCAGGTCTGAAGGAGTGCGTAGGCCGGGAGAGAGGACACCTTCGGAAAACAGCCCGCTTTCCTGACCCACCCAGCGCCAACGCTGAGACCACCATGGGCTGGAGCCCAGCATGGCCATCAATACATCTTGTTCCAAGATGTCCAGACTGGACTTCTGGGGGTCCAAGACAGTGGGCCTTTGAAGAGCCTCCAGGTCTATCCTTGGCCCTGGAGGACCCAGTGAGGGCCCACCAGGACCACGGAGAACTTCGGAAGGGCCAACATGGCCGGGCACCCGGTGGGATACGGCGTCCCCCAAGAAGATCACCCAGGAGGTGGCTCCCAGCGTCCACCTCTGTGGGCCCAGGTACCCACGGCCCCAACTGGAAACGGCCGCCCTCCCCAGCAGCTCTTAGCTAGACCGGCCCTGGAAGGGCCACCGCAGCCCAGGGAAGAGGCGACCCTCCCACTTCAGGAAATGTCCCTGATCCTGTCTGACCCCAGCCGGCTTCCTCCCTTCCTGGCTTCCCCTGAGATGGAGAGCCAGTGGCCCTCCCTGCCCCATCTCAGAAGGGTGCCCCTCTAAGCAGATAAGCTCCCAGGCTCCGGAACAGAGGTGCCAGCCCTGCACCTCTGCTCTGAAGTCTGACTGGCCTGGGGGGTAAGCCGACCTCGTCAGGGAACTGCCTGAGCCCCTCACCCTGCTGCCAGCGGGCTGGGAGCTTTGACCTAAGCGAAGGCTGGCTTCAGGGAGTCGAAGACTCAAGGCCTTGTGGCCAGGGACCTGAGCTTGGCTCCCTCCACCCCTCCTGCCTGACCCCTTGGTCTTGAGATCAACAACATGGCTTTGCATTTCTCTAGAGGTTCTCCAGATGCCCTGCAGCCCAACCCAGTGGAGACGGGCGATGGAGCTGGCGATGGAGCAGAAGGAGAGGCGCCCAGAGGGCAGAGGGCCGCTGCGGGCCCAGCCAGCCATGGACCCTGTCCATGGATCTGATGGGCCTGACCTCCTCACCGAGAGGGGCGTGTGGGAATACACCCCATTGTGGTGGGGTGTCCAGGAACCTGGCAGTAATCAGGGACCCACATGGGTTCCAGGAACTTCTCCAGGTCTCCTCTTGGCCTGGGCCCCATGGGCTGAGACCCCTTCACCGGACCAGGGCGAGTACGAGACTCCCACCTCCCAGTCCTAGGCGCCAGTCCCCACAACTCTGTCATGGCTGGGGAGGGGCCACTCAGCTGGTTCAGGGGACTACCATCCTGTGTCTACGACCTCAGGACCCCTTCTCCCTCCCGGCTCTCGGGTCACTCAGTCTCTTGGGTGGGACCGCCAAGAGGGGTGAATGGCTCCCAGGCCCTCTGTCCCAGGAGCACCTGTCCCACACTCCCACTGCACTGGCCTGCCACTCAACCACTCGTCACCCCAAGACACAGAGCTGGGTCTTCCTCCCCAGATCTGCTTGTTTTGTGTCTGCTGGTTGGTCAGCATCCCGACCATGGGGTGGCTGAAGGTCCTCTACTGCCCTAGCCCTTGGAAACACACAGCCTTATGAAAGGGCACCCACCTGGCTGGCTTCTGGCTGGAGCAGGACCTACGTTTGACAGTACGGTGGCCAGGTCTCCTCCACCTCCTCTCAGCTCCAGGACTCTCCTCTCTCCCACCTGCTAATCTGCTTCCTGTCCCTGCTTCTCCCAGGACATCTCTCCCATCAAAAGCTGCCCCTGGCCCCAGCTAGACACCCTTTCTGGGTCCGGCTGCTCCAGGCCTTCAGCCACCTCAAGCAGGGCACTCCATGCCCCGGGCATCCCACTTTGTCTCCATCTGGCCCCTGGATCTGCTGCCCCTCAAGCTCTTCTCCTTCTCTAGATGTCCACTTTGTCCCCTTGGAGTCCCTCCATCCTCTGAAGACACTCATCTGCTGGGCCAGCCCTGGTCCTGTCCACCTGGCAGCCTCCTCTCTCCCGTCTTCCAGAAATTCTGTTTCTGATCCTCCTCACACAATGGCAAGGCATCAGAAGGGGAGACCAGGCTCCGGGGACTTCCCCCAAGGGGACGGACGCGGGGAACAGGGGAGCCGTACCCAGGGGTGGCCAGATGCCCAAGAGGTCTGTCTTTGGAGCCCATGGCTGGGACAAGAGGCTTCCCTGGATGCCTGCGTGGAGTCCTCCATGTCTAGCGCTGGCACACAGAACCTCCACTCTCCTGAAGGCTGGTGCAGCCTGCCCACTGAGTCCCATGGGCTCCCAGTGGCGTTGGACTCGGGGAACTCTTTGGTTACAGTAGTGTAGAGAATGGGGATCCAAAGCCGACCCGAGGACCACGCCAAACTACCCAGGTCTTACTTGAACAGGAGACTCCCATCCGGAGAGGTCCTGCTGGCCATCCTCTGGAACCCTGCCCTCCGGGGCCACCCACAGGACTCCAGCGGGTCTGGGGCGCCCTCCTCCCTGGGTTTGCCCACCCCTACTGGAAGAGGAAGCCGAGCCAGCCGTTCCGAGAGTGGGTGGTGGTGCGGCCATTTTGTGCCTCTCTGAACCTTCAGGAGGGCTGTGCGTAGGGCCGGCAGGGAGAGGCAGGAGGCTGGAGAGAAGGCAGAGGAGCGTCAAGGGGAGGGGGTGGAACGTGGGCAGCATGGTGAGGAGAGGCAAGGGGGAGACAAGGTGGCCCAGCAGCCCCGGGGCCTGGGCCAAGTCCCCTCCGGAGGCATGTGATGCCCTGCTGGCCTGGCTCTGCCTACTGTGTGTGGGGTTTGCAGAAAGTGCTGATCCGCTAAGCCCCGTGGGCCAAGCTGGGCTCGGATGCACAGGAAGGAACATGGTGCCCCCAAATCCTGCCCAGCCTCGGGCGCTGCCGACCCGTCTCCCATTTCCAGGGCACCCGGGGACGGGCGAGGCGTGGTGCTCAGCCGGGCCACGGGCCCTCACCCGGGGAGGAGGTTAACATCCACACTCCTTGGACACCTCTGCCTGGTGGCTTGGGTACCTCCCCACAAGAGCCCCCAGAGTGCAGAGCATCTGTGCCCCCGAGGGAAGAGGAAGGAAGGTAGAGGGCTGCTGGCCTGGCCTGGCCTCTGCCTCGCCCCAGAGTGCCCTTCTCTTGCAGGACTCCAGCGGGTCTGGGGCGCCCTCCTCCCTGGGTTTGCCCACCCCTACTGGAAGAGGAAGCCTTGCTTTGGAGGGCAACCAGCTCCAACCGGCCTCATCCCTCCCACTTGCCCACTAGCCCCGTCAGGGAAGGGGTCTCTGGGGAGGTGGGAGAACGGCCTGGAGCTCCAAGGGTGGCGGGCAGTGGGGAGAACCAGGCTTGTGCCCTTGTCTGTCCTCTTGGCCCGGCTGTCACCCCCTGGGGTCACAGACATAAGTGCGACTAGTCAATGGCTGGGCCCTGCACGTGGAAGGAAGGCCAGACTGGGCATGGAGATCTCTTGAGGGTCCCCAGAGAGAAAGGCAGGCACTGGGAGGGAAGTGGGGCCAGAGGCAGGCCGGGCCACAGTTTAGGGCAGGACAGAGAGCTGGGCCCAGGAGCCTTCCCTTCTGGGAGTTTCCATGCATCCCCCAGGGCTGTGTGCCACGTCATGTGGGAGCCAGGGAGGCCGGGCGCTGGGAGGCTTGGATCTGAGACACAGCCCCCTAAGAGAGTGTGACAGGGAGCAGAAGAGAGGGACCCAGGATCAGGCTGCTGGGGAGCAGACAGGGGATGGGTGGCTGAAGTGACACTCCCTTGGGCCACACTCGCGCCTGGCAGTGCTGGGTGGGGCCACAGAGAAGGACAAGGGGAGCGCTCCAGAGGTGGAAGGTGTGGAGGTGCTGGGTGGGAGGACAGGGCTTGGAGGCCGGACTGCGCGGGTGCAGCTCAGCCTTAGCCTTTGGCCCCAGGGCAGTGGGAGCAGGGGACGGGTAGGAACCTCTGGGAGGAGAGGAGGCCCAGACAAGGGCCAGGGAGGGCAAGGACAAGCGGCCATCCGAGGGTATCACGGAGTCAAGCTGGCAGGACTTGTGTGGGCTGGACCTTGGGCTCTCAGGCCAGGCTGCGTGCTCAAGGGTGTCCTCCTCAAGGCCGCAGCACCGCAGGCGGGCGGGCGGGCAG
>NW_026000001.1:5546636-5557353 GCF_001458135.2 Marmota marmota marmota
GCCAGGAAGGCAGTGAGCTCCTTCCCCGCCCCGCCCCCAGGCCCCAGCCTCCCCCTCCTGCTGGCGTGGGCCTTCTGGATCCCATCAGGTGCCACAGCAATCTGGCTGTGACATAATGAGGCAGGCTGGGGTCAGCGGGGTGACCTCTCGTGGCCCCAATGTTTGGAAATCCCCAAATCAAAATGACCCAACAGACAAGCCTGAGACTAGATTTTCCAAGCGGGCCCCTCCAGTTACCCAGACACAGAAAACAGGCTTCCTCCATTACCGCTTCCCGGGGACAGAAACTCAGGGGCCAGGTCACAGGACCACCTCGGGGCTCAGAGGGGACCCCCAGACCGGGCGGTTCCCCTCTCGGGTGTGTGTGTGGGGGGGCTCTAGGGGCTGCCCAGAGCTGCACACAGGAAACTAAGGCCCGGAAGAGGGATATGTGAGAGGGAAGGTGGAGGGCAGCAGCACCTGAGGGTGCTGCACCCCGGCACCCACCAGCTGGGCCAGCACAGGGTGCAGGTTGGCTGGCTGACAGGGCTGGGCAGGAACAAGGACAGGGCAGGGCACAGCGTGCTGGAAGAGGCCCACATGGCTAAAATCAGTCTGCCTCCCGCTGGGGGAGGGTGGGAGACCCTGTGGCCCCTAGTGTGGGGCAGGGGTATGGGACGTGGTGACCCCCAGCTCGGGGTTTTGTGGGAACAGCCTTCCTCTGTCTGTCTCCTCTCCAGGTGTGATTTGGGGAAACACACACACACTTTTCAAACTACATGCTGAAAACTTCAGCATGAAAATTGAATGTCAGAGAGTCTGTAATCTCTTTCCCAGAGATAAGACACAGCCCCTGGAGGAGGGGGTGAACCCGATCCCTCTAACACAGAAAGCAGACGCGGGCAGGCAGGGCTGGGGGCCCAGCAGGAGGGCGGTCCTGGAGAGACGTCCGCCCTGGGGGACACTTGAGCTTTCTGGAGGGGCTGGCGGCCCTGCCTGTGCGCTGGGCTTTCCTTCTTTGGGCAGGTCATCTCTGCCGCGAGGCTCAGGTTTCCTGGTGGCGCCGTGGCCTCCTGACCTGCTCCCTCAGACCCTAATTTAGGCTGCAGCGGTCTCAGGTTTCGAACAGCTAAGCCGGGAAGGGCTGCTTGGCCATCTCCATGCACGACCTTTCTGTCCAGTGTCCGGCTGCCTCCTGGTCAGCAGCGCCACCCCTGGTCCAGACCTGGGGACTCCCTACACAAGCTGTCTCTGCCCCCAGGCAGCCCTGGTGCTCTCTGAGGCGTGGGGGTGGGTGTTGGGGCTCATGAACTGTCCTGCCCAGGTACAGGCCTCTGGGAAATGGGAACAAAGAATCTCAACATTCAGTTCTTGCCTCCGTTTCCCTGGTGAAGCACAGGAAATCTCTCTAGGTTGTCCCCAGCAGCCCCCACAGGGACAACGCTTCTATTTCAAATATTAGGATGTCCTGGGCCTAGGATCTCCCTTCCCCGCAGGGGTGGTGGTCCGGGTGTGTGAGCCAGACCCACATTCTGTTCTGCAGCAGCATTCCGGGGGTGGGGGTGGGGGGAAGGCGCCATGTGCAGTCAGCTGGCCTGGCTTGGGGGCAGGAGGCCCCAAGGTGCACCACACACAGGACCATGTTCCTCTACTGCCCCCACCAGGCAACCTGAGGCCTGGGGCTGCTCCCCTGGGGACTCACTGGTGACCCAGCCCAGGATTCTCCTGAACATGGGAGACCCCGGTGTCCTAAGAGGTGGGGTCCCTGCTTAATGGAGTACCACAGAAGCCCTCTCAGGGGTTGGGACTGCTTGTCCTGTGCACAAGTGGTCCCAGAGCCCCAGAACCTGGGAGTGGGAGGGGCCTGCAACACCATCTCCACAGACCCCAAGATCTAGGGACCGTCACCCCAGCCCTGGCACCTGACCCCATTCATCCAGGGCCCCTGCAGCTCCCCATACCCCCGGCCCCCCTGAGCCCCTTACAATGTCCCGGCTCAGGAGAGAGGGGCAGGAGAGGGGCGCACATAGCCAGTCAGGGCTGGCTTAAGGCCAGAGAGAGCTTCTCCCAAACTTGGTGGTGCCTCCTCACTGTCCTGTCCCTCAAGGCGACAGCCAGGAGGCAGGAGACCTCTGTTGTCTTCTGTTTGCCTGCCCCTCCCAGCGTTGCCATGACGACGACACCAGGGTGCGGCGGGGGGGAGTCATACCTCAGAGGTGACTAAGTGCACTGGGGGCCTCATGCCAAGTGTCAGACACCCCCTCACGACTCTTGCACCCAGCCCCGGCCCGCTGCCCCCCGCCCTACCAAGAATGTTCCATGAGCTCCATACACAAGCACGTGGCCCAGTGCGCCAGGCCAAGGCGACAGGCTGGCGCCTACTCCCATCCCTTTGCCCCCACCTGTCCCCCTTGTCCCCTCTTGGGACAACAGCCCTCAGCTCCAGGCCTTTTGGTGGGCACTCCCTGGGTTTCCAACTCATTCCCACAGCTTTATGGGGGCTTTTTGCAACCTGCACCCCCTCTGTACCTGGGGTCCTCCCAGGCCTTGGTCCCCCAGTTCCCAAGGTTCCCATAATGCTGCCTGCGAGGGGGCCCAGGGTGGAGAGAAGAGTCCTCCGTGAGGAAGTGGTTAACTGTGAGGCAGTGGGGGGGGGGCACAGAAGCGGCTCCTGCGCCCTCCCCGTATCTGGGGAGGTGGCCTAGACTTGAGAAGTTGGGGTGCACAAAGAGTCTGAGCGACCCATGCAGCCCTTCCTGGCCCTGTTCTCAAAAGGGCTTCTGGGGGCACCTTGCAGTTTCCCTTGTCTGGAGGTTTGGGGGTCCCAAGCAGAGGACCCTAGTAAAGCCCAAGGCTGGGAAAGTCTGGAAGCCGCCTTTCTGACTGGAGTCACCTTGATGGACGTGGGCAACTGTGGCCCGTCCCCAGAGCCGTTTCTGTTTCAGCAGAGGAGCTGGAACTCGGGCTTCCCGGCACCAGGAGAGCCTCGTGGTATTTTCAGATGAAGGCTTTTCTGGCATCCCTCATCACCCTCCCTGGGCAGCTGTCGGCCCTCTACCGGAGCACAAGTGGGCACGTCCGCCCAAAGCCCCAGAGGAGGCCGGAACACATAGTTTTCCTGTTATGTACTGGCCCAGGGGCCAAGGCGGATTTAGTTGGGGAGAGGCCGAGGGGCCAGCAGGCAGGGGATGTTCCGGGAGGTGAGGACAGGCCGAGATGGGAACAGCAGCTGGCCCTAACCCCAACAGGCTTTCTTCACAACCATGAGCCTAGGATTTATTCTTAGGAAACTTTCCAAGGCTCAGGCTGCCCCCTCTGGAGGGCACAGTGACAAGCTAAAGGTGGTCACGTACCCCACCGGGTTGCCCCAGGATCTAGGGTTGTCCGGTCCTAGGATCTGGACTCTGGTAAAATGGCCTGGCTCTTTGGATGCTTCTGTCTGAGCGCATTACCCCAGGCACCTCGGCCACACCTGCACCCTAGCAGGAGCCCAGGTCGTTCCCAGCTCCCTGAAGCCTCTGGTCCCCAGATCTCGGCACAGGCTGAGCCCCGGCAGGCTGCCCCTTTCTTAATGAGATGTGCATAAACCCACTGTCTGGGAACTGCCTGGCTAAGCCATCCGTGGGGGTCATGAGTCTGAGGTCACCCTCCTGCGTCCCAGGTCTGTCTGAAGGGAGGGGGAGGAGCGGGTGCCCACTAGGAAGGAGTCAGGCCACATGGTTGCTTTCCTCAGTGGAGAGAAAGAACAGTGTGAGGACCCCTCAGCCAGTCGACCTCTGGAGGCCAGGCCAGGGACCCGGTGGAACCCTGTAACTGTAGAGGAGCTACCACCAGCCCCAGGAGCAGGGCTGGGCTCCATGAGTACCGGGTCCCACACAATGTCCCCTGCCAGAGGCAGCAGGAGGCAGCCTGTGGGGCTGGGGGCACAGTGCTGCTGAATGCCTTAGGGCCGGGGAGACCCCTGAGAGCCGGGACATCCCCAGAGGTCTGAGCCAGGCCCTAATGTGGGGTAGAGGCTGTCACAGGGCTGAGAGTCACTGGAATTGGCATGGTGGCGGTCTTGGTGACTGGATGGGTAGGCCACGCCACCTCGTGGCCAGGGTCTGGGCCGGCACAAAGGAAGTCCCCACAATGCCAGTAGCGGAATGCCACCTTTGAGGAGTGGCCAGCTGCACTGGGACTGGGCTTCCAAGCGCCTGTGCCTGGCCACACTCTGCCACACCGTGGCCATGGGAGGGACAGACAGCAAGGGGCAGAGACCAGCTGGGCAGAGACACCCGGCCTTGCTAATGCCAGCACCCGTGGGGCAGAGAAGAAGGGCAGGCCCAGGGGCACAGTCCCCATAGGGCGCACTTACAGGGTGCTGGGGCTCCTTCTGCCAGCCAGCTTGGGCCTGTGTGCTCTCGGCCAGTACCACCATTGCCACCTTAGATGAGGACCAGGCCACAGCAGAGAGGCTGGGTCGTCAGGCTGCAGTTTAGAGAGGAAGCAGGCAGGACCCCAGCACTCACAGCCCAGCCATGACCCACAGCCATGACCCCTCTGCAAGCTTCCACATGGGCCGTTCCGAGCCCCCAGCAGCTCCAATGTGCCCCTCAGTGAAAGCCCTGTCCAGTTCTGGTTGCTGTCCACTACCTGCTAGGAGCAGGGGAGACCAGGACCACCCCCAACCTATAGGCAGCTGGCATGTGGCCCTCAAACCCCAGATAGGCCCTGGTGTCCGAGGTCCCATAGCCTGCTGGAGACCCTCAGGAAAGGCAGGGTGACCATGGAAAGAAGATGCCATGGCTGGGTCCTGCGATGACCTATGGCCCCAGCACATGGGCCCCAGCAGTGGGCTTTCTCCTCCCAGAGGAAACACATGAGTAGCAGACTCCTCTATGCCCCCGGCCTGGGCTACTCTGGCCAACCTTCCCAAGGAACGTGTTCAGCACCTTTGATCTGGGCCTCTAATGGCCACCTCCTGCCGAGGAGCCCCCTCTCCATAGCTGCAGCCTAAGCAGGGTCTTATTATCCAGACTCCCTGACCAGCAGGGCCCACGTGGTGCTGGTGGCTCTTGCTCCCTCTCAGAGTCAAGAGAACACTGTCTGGGCCCAGGCGTCTGGGCACTTCAGGCCTGATGTTGGGTCCTCTGAGCAGTGCTCTGTAACCTCCCAGCACCTGGGGAGTGCTGGGGACATCCAGAGAAGCACAACACACAGCCCCCCGAGTCCAGGCATTGAGGCCGAGGGCAGGGCGAGGGCCTCTCGGCACGACCCACCCATCACTGTGCTGCACACTCTCTTGAGCCTCCTCTTGAGCATCACGGTCAGCTCCATCCCTTATTCCTTCCTAGGGCTCAGTCGGGATGACTGCTGGGACAACCTCCAGTCCGCAGAACTTCCATCCCAAAGCTGACCTGTGGGCAGGAGCTACACCTTCTACCAGCCCCCAAGGAGACCGGCCCCCAGGCAGGCAGCCACTCCTGCTGCTGCTCTGACTGTCCAGCCCATGTCGGCCTCCTCCAGCCATGGCCGTCATCACGAAGCAGTCAGACCCTGAGGCCGACCTTCGAGAGCAGTCGGGGCTCCAGCGAAGGAGAGGGGTCAGCAGTCTTTGCTGGTGGGGGGGGGGGTCGATGCCAGAGAGCAAAGCTGGACGGCAAGAGCCCAGCTCCTGCGCAACCCTCCGCCCCTCCAGAGCACCCTCCCTCCATTCATGCACGCACACACACATGCACATTCTCCAGCGGGAAATGAGACCCCTGCAGGTTGGCCCCGGCCCTCCCCCTCTCTGGCAGCAGGCATGGGGTTTTATGAGTGCTACAAATCAGATATCACACAGTTTGGGGCTGACATGGTTTTTATAAGAATTATTTAAGGCCCTGGCCGCCGGTGAAGTCCCAGGGAGAACTGGGTGTCCAGCTGCTTAGGCTGTCGGGATTCCAAACACTTCGTAAAGTGAAGGTAGGAAAGGAAAGGGGAGCACCTTGTTCTGCTTAGCGGAGGCTCCCCTGCCCTAGGCGCCACGGGGAGGGACCGCAGCTGCAAGGCTGCGCATCCACTCAGGGCCTGTCGGGCCCCTGGCTCCGTAGCAAAGCCAGAGGGGCTGAGGTTGGGGGTCTGCCACTCTAGTGTCTAACCCACCCCAACCCTTTACCCCCAGGGGGCACTCTGCATCCCCAGGACCCGGAGGCTGCGCCCCTCGGGGTCTCTGTGCTCCATCTCAGTCTCTGCAGGATTCCCCATCTGGCTGGTGCTTCCCAGGGTCAGTGGGCAAACTCCTGCCGGCCTAGACCAGGCCAGGTGCCCAGTGGTGCACCCCCAGTGCTGTGGACTCGACCAACCAGGTGTCACATGATATTTGTGACTTGTTGGGCAAGAACAGCCCTGAGTGGGCCCAGTTGCGGGTCCTGGAATCAGAGGAGGAAGAGAAGGTGGGCGAGCCAGGCACCTGAGCACAGAAGCCCAGTCGCTGCTGACATGCGCTCACGGGCAAGCAGCGCAGTGTGGGCACATCTGGCATTCTTTCCTCTCACGGGCACGTTCAAGCCTTGATTCTGGGGTGCTGAGCACCGGCACAGTACCCAGAGAACTCCTCACCTCCTGGTGAGGCCAGACATGGCCCTCCCTTCCACTGCCAGCTTTAACACCAGGTGTCTGAGGCTCACAAGAGACATGGGGACACAGGAACACAGTGGCTTGCTCTGGGACCAGGGGAGGAAGGGGTGCAGTGTCAGAATTGAGGCTGGCAGGGCTTGAGGGACACCAGGGGAGCAGGGCCGTGGCTCCCTCACTTGAGATGGAAGGGGTCAAACTTAGCCCACCAGGCACCCCAAACCGGGCCTCGCCGCAGGGAGCTCTCCGGGGAGCCCAGGGGACGGAGCAGAGGTGAGCTTCCGGCGCTCAGCTCCTGTGTGCGCAAGTGTCCAGGAGGCAGGAGCAGAGGGCCCAGGTGGGGCGTCACTGTTGGAAACAGCCTGAGCTTCCTGGGTGACGTGGTTCCGTGGCACCCCCTGCCCGTGACCCTGGTCCTGGCAGAAGTGTTGGCTGCAGGTGCTGGGGACATACACTCTCCTGTGACGGGGAGGCAGGACCCCTTCTTACCAGACTCCACGAATTGTGGAGAAGGGCTGGGTATGGCTTTGGGATCTTCTACGGTGGCTCAGTAAGGGAAGTGGCAGGAGGCACCTCTGGAGGCCAGCACCCTCGTGGACACGACAGGAGGGCCGCAAACCTGAAAAGGCAGGATCAGGGACCTGCCCTGTGAGCTGTGCTACCCAGTGCAGGGAGGGGGCTGGCCTGGTGCAGAGAGGGAGGTGGGACCGGGGCCCCCCTTCCCCCATTGGTCATAACGTCAGGGCTCTAGCATCCACGGAGACCAGGGCCAATCAAAGCCAGATGTAGCAGCAACAACAAAAAACCTGATTATTTTGACTAAGAAAAACACTATTTACAAAGAAATAATGAAGTGATTTGGGGGGATTGGTGCTGGGGCTGATCTCAGACAGGCTGGGGGTGGGGGGTGCAGATGCTGAGAAGGTTGCTTTCCTGTGCATGGAGCTGGCTGCTCTGCAGGTGGCCTGGGCATCCCCACGGGGCGTCCTGTGAGCTGGGGCCTCTTGGTCTCCAGCTTTGGCCATGGCGAGCTGGTGGGACACAGGCAAGGTTCCCAGGGACCACCTTTCTCTGCTCTCCCAGGAGGCTGTGGCGTGCCCGGTGGGGAGGAAGAAGGCCATGCATTCAGTGTGGGCGCCCCCTGTGCCCGATGACCAAGGAAAACATGTACTGCAGCAAACCCTGAGGTCGGGACACACTGAAAGACAACCATGCTTGTCCAACAGGGACTGAGAGACAGTGGAGAAGGAAGGAGAGGGACCAACCACTCAGTGGCTGCATGGGCCAGAGCTGGGAGAGGTGCTTGGGGAGGGTGGTAAGGGCTATGGGCAGCCTCTAGGGTATTGGCCAGAGGCACGGAGATGGCAGTGGGTGGCAGGGAGGAATCCTGCACACAGGGAGGCCAACAGCCTTGGGCCAGGCATGTCCATTGCTAGGTGATGGAAACTCAGGTCCATGCAAAGATGTGCACAGCAACAGTGTCTCGCAAGGGCCACAGGGTGGGAGTAGCCACAGGCCATGGTGGATGACTGAAGAATGAAGCCTGGTCCATCAGGATAGAAACCCCCATCCAGGAGGTTCCGGGGGCCGGGGAGGAGAGCGGGGGCCACAGCTGAGCTATGCAGGGTTGTTTCCGGGTTAACGAAAGTGCCTGCCAGTCGCAGGTGTGCGGCCCCCGCGGCACCCACTCAGGTGGGTGGAGCGTGTGGTATGTGAGCCACCTTTCAATAAAGGCTTTGAAAGAACAGAAATGAATGTTGCAAGGCCAGCTCTCTCTGCCCCAGGTGAAGTCAGGTAGGGGACAATTGTGTCACCAGATGACAGGAAGCAGCCTCCTGTGCAGGAGGAAACCGCGGGGGCTGGGGATGCCCACAGCACCTGGGCCTCTCGACATGCCCAGACCCCAGCTGTGGCCTGGCTGTAGCTGGGTGGCAGCTGCCTTCCTGTCTGCAGAGCCGACTTCCTGACAGGACCCCAGATGATGGCTGCTCAGGGCTTCCTTCCAGGCGGCCTGGTTTCCTCAGCTTCCCCTCTGCATTAAGACCTGGTGGATGACAGAGGAAGTACTGTTTCCCTGGATGCAGGGGACTGTGGAAGAGGGCCACCGTGGAGGGCATGGAGGCCAGAAGACCTCCAGGACCCCACATGGGCGACGGCCTCTGGGTGACCTGCGCCCCAGGCCGCTGGAGCTGCGTGGGCTCGCTCTCTGCAGCAGGGGCCAAGGCCTCCAGCGCTCCCTCTCCCTGTGCTAGCTCCCAGAGGCCGCTGATGTAGGCCTGCTGTGGCCGTAACACAGGCACACAGGTGAAGGGGTGGGCCCAGAAGAGCCTGGACCAGCCCCAGCCCAGTCCTTCCTGTGCAGCAGAGACCGTGAGGGTCTCCCATCCCTCCTGCAGTGGAACTAGATGCCACGTGGGAAAACCCAGGGGGCATACCTCACTCAGGAAGCCCCTGTCCTTGCTCCCAGCAGCAGATGTCCCTAGGAGGGAGGGTGTTGGAAAGCTGGCCCAGGCAGAGACCCCACCCGTCTGGGTCTCCCTCCGTCTCTTGCCTTGCTGGGGACACCCAGGCAATGGGGCCACGGTTCCCGTCAGCCCCAGGAGCTTTATCTCAATCAAGTCCCTCTGCAGGGACAGAGGCATTTGGTGGGACAGGGTCCCACCCAAGCATGCAGGGACTGCAGTAATGTGCAGGGGAGAGGCCCACACATGGGAGAGAACCGCACTAGGGACACGGGTCACTGGAGTCACTGGCGGGGCAGAGCTGGAACCAGAGGATGACCACCACGTCCCCATGCAGAAGGAACGCCTATGTAGGGCAGAGGCAGGGCCCACTATGTGCTGGTCTTCTCTCTCCAGGCCTCACAGCAGCGGGGCCGGGTACCTGGGGTAGGGTGCCCAGCGGGGCCCACTTCCTGAGCGCAGAGCACCCCCCCCACTGGTACACCCCCACCTCATCTGCCTGGTACTGAGCAGCCGGCCAGCTCTGCTCCATCCAGGGCATGAGGGGCTCCTGGGGCACCGAGCCTCCTGTGTCAGAGGGGCAAGAGTAGCATGAGGCCTCTGGGAACCAGAGGGGGTCTTGGGAGCCTAGAGAACCCCTTGAGTAGGCAGGGCTGGTGCCTGGGAAAACCTGGCGAGGGTCAGGCATTATCTGTCTGTTAAGTAGGAGACCCCAAATGGGATCCCGTGTGAACCTGCTCCCTGGGTGCGAGCTGGAGGTCGCAAGCTGGAGGCTAGCCTCACCATGTCTCCAAGGCAACACCCAGCTGGCTCCCCAGGGGTCAGCCTTGGTCTCTCCCACCATGGGCACCTCATTCAGGGCCCAAGCTGTGTGCTTGGAGGGGTACAGAGGGCCTTCCCTCCAGGCTCTGCCCTCAGCCAGTCTCTTTCCTGGGGTCAGGAGGGTAGAGAGGCAAAGGGGGGCTCCCAACAAGGGCTGGGGGATGAGTGTTCCTGACCCATGTCCATCTCTCCATTGGCCATGAGCATGTCCCCTTGGCCAAGTCTCCCCCAACACATCAGCTCAAGCTGTCTCACTGCAGGAGACGACGTCTGGGCCAGAAGTGTCCACTGCGTCACTGCGACACCATGGCTGGCCCAGGAAGCTGCTCAGGTGCTGGGGGACAGGTCTCAGCTGCTCAAGGCCCCGCCTCTGCCCCTAGCTGGACTGTGGGGGAATTCTGGGGGCTGGGACAAGGCTAGAAGAGGAGCTAGGCGTGGGGGCATGGCAGGCCTGATGAAGGGCAACCTTGGCCGCTGCCTGGAGCCCCTGTGGAGCCGTTAACAGTCTGTGTGCGGAGTCACCATGAAGGATGGGATCCCTCCTCCCCTGCCTGAGTGAGGGTCCTCAGCACGCCAGGGCCCCATGAATTATTTCTCTAAGGAAAATACAGTTGACTGCGTTCCTCCTGCCCCACTTCCTGACCTCCCCTCCCCTAAATCAACACTGAAGGTGCAGTCTGCAGGGCCTTCACCTCCAGCCAGGGTGCCCTCCCGCCTGCGGCTGGGGGGAGTGTGGGGGCTGACTCCCCGTCTCCATCTCCAAGCCTTCCAGCAAGAGGAGAGTTGGACTCTGCTCAGACCATCAGGGTGGCGCTACACAATGGGGTCCAGAACTCAAGAGGGCAGGCGGAGGCCTG
>NW_026000001.1:5558213-5567239 GCF_001458135.2 Marmota marmota marmota
GACACCACGTGGACATGCAGCCCTGCGGCTAGGTTCTCTGGAGTGCAGGGACTCTGAAGGCTTCCCTGCCTGCTCCCAAATCTTCAGCTACCCGCCCTCCTAGCATCAGATACACTCAGACACGGGAGCTCCTGGAGTCCCAGGTGACTTGGCTTTGCCAGCGGCTGTGGCTTGTAGCCATCCATGGGGAGCCTGTGTGTCAGCATGCCAGGGTATCCCCATCCTTCCCATCCCTCCTCCCTGGGCCCCCCGATGCCCCAGCTCCTACTCCACACCTGCTCCCTGGGGCCTCGGCTCTCCCTATTGAGACTCATCATACACAACCCCTGTCCTGGTGGCCTGGCTGGCACCCATCCCTGCCATTGTCCACCTCCCATCTCCAGTGCCCACCCATGACCTAGACACAGGTGCAGGTACATCCACCTGGAGCACCACACTACCTGCTCACGTAAGCCAAGTGGCAGGTGCTAGGACTCCCTCGGGACCCAGGCCTTCTCCACCAGGCAGATTCCGGGCACCCGCCTCTGCTCCCCGGCAGCCCTACTAGCACCAAATACATCATCACAGCCACCAAGTGCCTCAGGAGGCTCCTGTCCAGAGGCAGGGCTGGGCCTCAGCCTGTGTCCACACAGAAATGGACAAGATGCCCCCTGAGGGAGCAGGCAACTCTGCTTACTGGGGGCGCCTGGGCTTGAGGGTGCTGCATGTGCTCCCCTGTCCCATGTCCCAGTCCCTACTTCTCCTGACAGAGGCCAGCCGCACCCCCAGGCTCTCGGAGCTACAGTGTGCAGATTTCAACAGCTCAGGTGTGTGCAGGGCATGTGGTGCATATGGAGTCTTCCCACCCACACATGGCATGGCCAGGGCGGGGACGGTGACCATTCCCCCAAAACCACACCCTGGTGTGGCCCCTCATCTAACTCTCCAAATCCCAGAGTCCACAAGTAGGAGAGAGTCCGCAGAGCCTCTGTGAAGAACTGAAGTCAACAAAGAGCTAAGGCGACAGACATGCTCTCAGGCCCTGCTCTGAGATATCCTGGTTGGGAGAGGGCATCAGGAGACCCAGGCTCAGGCAGCCCGGGGTCTGTCCGGACCCTGGGCCCTTTCTGGAAAAAGACCCATAGCCATTAGGTTGAGGTCTGCAAGGGGATGCGAGCCCTGGGGGACCCGGGAAGGTGCAATGTAAGATGCTACCAAAACCAGAACTCAAAATTCCTCATGCAATTCAGGGTCTTGGAGGCTGTCCTGGTCTGCCTAGCTCAGCCCCAGCAAAGGGTGCTGTGCGGCTGAAAGGCCTTGATGCTAAGCTGCAGAAGAAACCAGGAAACACAGCATGCCCCGAAACCATGGCAGGACACCCGGGTGCCCACCGCACCCTCTTCTTCCCTGACCTGTCCCCACCACTAGTGAGCCACGACCCCCGCCCACCTGCCCTGGGGCCCTCACAAAACTCCTCTCTGCACCAGAATCCTTCTGCCCCAATCCACACTCCCTGGTCCATCCTGCTCACTGAGCCAAGCCCAAACCCAGCCTGGACAGGGGTCCTGTGCTGTCTCAATGAGGGTGGGGCTGGGGCTCTTCCTGTGGCACACACCCTCCACCAGCACCCACCTCTGCCTCCCGACAGCCTGAGCTCAATCAAGGCGCAGGCTAGACCCCTTCCTCCCGTCTCCCAGCCCGGACTCCTGGCGCAGTCTCGCTCGCCTGCCTGCCTGCCTCCCGCTGTGGGAGCCTGGCCTCCGGTTTGCAAGCCTCCCCCACTGCCAGGCCACATGCAGCACAGCCAGTGGCTCCCTAGGCCTGTGAGTTTTCGGAGCCAGGCTGCCCACTGTGGGCATGCACGGCTGAAATTCAGACGCCAGAACAGAAGGAAACAAGGCTTCCAGTTCTTTGTCCTCACAGCAGGAATTTTATTTGGGCTGTCAGAACTTCTCCAGCCACTGGGGTCTGGGCCGTCGTCCCTGACCGCTGCTCGCTGCTCGCTCACAGGCTGAACCAGTTGGGGATACCGCCTTGCCGGGGGTGGCTGCTCGGCTTCTGGGCCTCTGGAAACCCGCTGGGCCCTTCCTCCACAGGGCCTCCTGCAGGGCTCTGCTCTCTCTCAGGAAACAGATCGGGGAAGGTGAATGTCTGCCCGTGGGCCTGGGGGAGAACAGAGCTCCAGCTCAGCACCGAGGCAGAGCCTTCCTGTCCCCCTACAGCGGACGGCTCGGAGGCCTCAGAATCACCCTGCAGTGGGGTGCCTCGGGGGCCTCAGAGTGACCCTGCAGGGGGGTGCCTCGGGGCCCAGGCCCAAGGCCAGCAACGTCTGTGGGCAGGGTCCCTGCCTGCAAACCCACATCTCCAGGCTGCCGGGGCCTCGCTTCCCACCAGGAGCGGGCCTCTCCCTGCAACAAGGCCCCTTTCATCCACACTATCTCTGCAACGGTGGCTGCACCAGCCCGGGGCTCATTAAACATAGCCCAGTAAAGGCCCACTCACCGGCAGCAGCCAGGTCGAACTGGGGGGCAGGAACTAGGCGCAGAAAAACAGGACACAAATGGCGCCTGGTGCCATGCTAAAACATTTTCCATCCAAAATACCTAGAGGCCGCCCCTCCTCCAGGCTGAGCTTGGCAAATAAAACACACATAACATACACAGAAACCTACACATGCAGCAGTCCATAAATCAGACCGGCTTTGCTAATTAACTGGCTTTGCGTCGTTCACTAGAAGTTCATTCTGTGTCAGCATGGCCACGTCCCAACCCAGGCCCCAAGGACGGGGCCAGGCACCAGTGTGGGCTGGTGAGGAGGGGACGGTGCTGGGCGGGGGCCTAAGCAGGCGCTGGGGCTGCCTTCACGCTATCAGCAGGCAGCTCGAGAGCCGGAGGGAGGGGGCCGCGGCTCCTCCACACAGACCAACAGCCTGGAAGACCACCGAGGGGGCCACACTTGACCAGACAGGCAGAGGGGTGCTCTTGGCTGTCAGGGAATCTGGACTTGGGCAGGCAGCCAAGCATGACCTGAAGCAGCCACGGGTCCCCTGAGAACAGGAGGCCCTGCAGGTTCTGGTGGCATGGCCGCCGGCCGGTAGGCCCCGTCTTGCACATTTGCGACTTCTTTCTCCCTCTTTAAAAGTACCAAAGGGTAACAATCCACAGAGGCTGAGCCCAGGTGGGACTGGGGTTTAATGCCCAGGGTGATTCTGCTGGTCCTGGGGTGGACACAAAGTAGGGACCAAAGGGGGGCCCATGGCGTGGGCAAGTGCAGGGGCAGCCAGTGAGGGGACACTCCACTCCTCAGGGGAGGTGGAGGGCACCTGTGGGTGCCAGCTGGCTTCCTGCAGAATGGCCCCCGCCTCGAGGAAGGAGCTGGGCTCCTCTGGGGGAGAAGAACAGGAAAGGAGAAAGGTCAGGGGAGCAGGGGAGCAGCCTGGCTCCGTAATCCCGGCCCCGGGGCCGCTGTGTCGGTCGGAACGTGCCTGCCCCTCGCCTGCAGCGTTTCTCCTGCCGGAGCTCACGGCCCATGAGCACCACTCACTCAAACGCCGCTCTGTGTAAACACCCTCAATGCTCTTTTTGTTATGTGGGTAACTCGGGGCTTGCTGCAGCTCCCTCCCAGACCTGGGGCCAAAGAGGTTTGTCAGGTTGTCAGGGGAGAGACCGGGGACGCCCAGCTCGGGGACCGCGCCTCCCACCACTGCCAACGACCATCAATTTGATGACTCTCTCCCTCCTGTTGACCCTTCAGTGCCTCACAATGAGCTGTTGTTAGAAGGCCCCCGCCCATGAGGACCCAGGGGACACCCCCAGCGGATGCAGTCCCTTTGGGGGCGGACAGGGACCAACTGCCATAGCCCAGCTATGCTGTGCAAAGACCTGTTGAGTTTGGGGGTGGGGGGGCATGCCAAATTTTAACCCTGGGACAGGAAGCGCCATGCTGACAGGGACATGCGGGGCCCCTAGCTGCCTGGCCTGTCTCTGGCCACCTGGATTTCAGAGGGAGAAAGCCATGCCGGGCGGCAGCTGCAGAAGCCGGATCTAACTCGCTCACGAGTTCAGCTTTCCTGAGTGAGGTGGGGCTGGGGGAAATGCAGGGGCTCGGATGACTCAAAGGCCACTTGTAACCGTAGCTGTCTCTAAAGTAACGTGTGGCAAATGTCGACACAGGGGACGCTGCCCACAGGCCATGACAAAAGAGAGGGTCATCTGAGGCAGCAACACACGGGCCCTCACCAGGCGGTGGTCGCTCTGCCCATGTGGACAGGCTGGTGCTAAGCACAGAAACCATCAGGAGAACAACTCGGGCCCCGTTCAGAACAAGCACCACTGTGTGTGGAGACAGCTCTGCTGGCCGGGCCTCTGCACACACTGCCCTGGGACTCCGTGAGGCTGGGCCAGGATCTCACAATAGCGCTACTGCCATCTAGCGGCCGGGCCACAGGGCTCCCTGGTGGGTTGTTTACACAGAAACTGGAGGACGCCCCCAACCTCCCTTCCCCCCCCCCCCCCCCCGTGGGTTCCAAGCAGTGGGGGACAGTTAATAGACCTGGCCGGGAGGAGCCAGCCCTGTGAGATTCCCACAGAGGCCACGCGGTCTGAAGCCGCCACAAGGTCAGAGGGCATTCTGCCTGAAGACAGGCCGCCCAGGCTGCTGCACATCTGGGCCAGAGCATACTCCAGAGGGGAGCAGAGAAACCGTTGGCGTGGTCTCCCAGGCCAGGGTGCAGGGAGAAGCAGCCTTAGCTTAGGCTCTGGTACCCAGTGCTCAGAGGCTGTTTAGGGCTGGGGGGACCAAAGGCCTGGTGGAATGTGCTGGGCTCAACGGCACATGACCCTAGACCCGACACCACCCGTCATGGCTCTGATACCCAGGCCCCTTGACAGGGCATGCGCCCCCGGGGACACTCCAGCCTGGAACCTGGCCAAGGACAGGCCCTCAAGGGGCCAGCAGCTTTAGATACTCAGACATTCTGGTTTCTGTTGGAGCCGGAGTCAGGGGAGGGGAGTCTGCGTTTGGAATGGAACGGCAGTCTCAGGAGGCCCCTCTCCCCAGCCATGGCCAGTTGTGCTGAGGCCCTGGAAGTCCCACGGCTCTCACCCCGCCTCACAAAGACCTGCCCTTCCTCAGGGGCCTGGGTGCCCAATGGCCAAGCGGAGGCCAGGGCCGCGCTCACCAGCTGCACGTAGGCCACCTTGTAGTCCGGCTTCTTGATCCTCACGTTTCTGTGGTCCCTCTTCCTGTTGGAACCTGTGGGAGGGAGTCGACTTGACGCCCTGCTCCCAGCACAGATCCCAGCCCACAGGCTCAGGAAGCCCCTTCCAGAGAGAGGCCGACACCCAGCCAGCAGGGCAGCACCGAAAGCGCTCAGACCCACGGGCCAGTGCCACTAAAATTAGGCAGTTTAAGAGAAAATAACCCTTTGAAAATGAAAATAACAAACGTCTTCATGAGAACACAATCTGCCTCTGCAGAAACTCAGAGACTCCAACTTACAGAGCACAGGAACCAAGAGGCTCTTCCCTTCCACCCGGCGGGGCTCAGAGCTCTGCGGTCCAGTGTGCGGGAGGGGTGAGAGGACCAGGAGGGGACTAGGGAACGGGGCTCTGAGGGCACAGCAGGGTCCTCCCCAAGCAGCTGTGGCACGGTGGGCTGCAGCAGCAGGCTGCCACCTGAGCGCCATGCGGCCCTGGCAAGTCACCCCAAACCCTCTGTGCCTCATCTCCTCGGGTGCCAAGGGAACCCAAGGTCCTAGGCCAACACCTGGAAGAGTCCATGCAGACAGGAGGGCAGCAGCCCTGCCACTTACCATGCTGCACCCGGGTCCGTACAGCAGCCACCGGAACATTGTAGATGCGCTCAAGATAATTCCTGAGGTCCACCCTGGTCATCCTGGGTGAGGGACAAAGGAAAAGAGGGTAGACGGGACTAAAAGGCAAAACCTACCAGAGGGTGAGGGGTCCCGAGCTGAGGACTCCTGGGTTTCACTGGTCTGAGGCAGGCAGGGCCCAAAGAACCCAGAAACACCCGTAGTGCTGATGCTAGCCCGGGCCCTGTCCTCTCTCTGGACACGGAGGACTAGGGTGACAGAGGGATGGGGCCTCAGGCACTGGGAGCTTTGCTCTATCAGCCTGGTTCACTGGATCCCTTCCCCCCAGCCCGGCTGAGCTCCCAGAGAGGAAGTGCCAATGTCTAAGTGCCGCTGGGAGCCCAACCTGCCCCAGGTCTGACAGCCCTGTCTGCAGACAGGCTTCCCAGGCAGGCCTCAGCGGGCACATTTACCTTTTTTTTTAGAAAAATCTTAAAGGTTACCCCAAATTCAGCTTTGAGGCCTCTTCAGGCCTTGCCTGAGGGTTGGTAGCATGAACCCTCAGCTTCCAGACAGACTCCTGTCCACCCCACCAGAGGACACCCGGGAACCCTGATGCTCCACAGCAACACCTCGGTTCTGGCTGGGGTAACTGCATCATCCTAAAGGTGACTGGCACAGTGAACCTGGCTAGCCAAGCCAGGCAGGGCCTCAGGACTGACATTCTGGAGACCTGGCTGAGCAGCTCTGTGAACCGCAGCAGGCTCTCAGCCCAGCCTCCTGGGATGCCTTTCCTGAGAAGACTGGGGCAAGAATTCAACAAAAGAACAGAGCGAGAAAATGAGTCGGGATTGCAGGCTCTCAGCTAAGCCTTCCCCAGGTGGAGGGTGAGCCAGGAAGCTGCCAGCAGCAAGCTCCCTCCCCACTCCCTGGGGCTCTGCAGGCGTCCTTCCAAGGCAGGAGATCCTGCCCTGTGAGCAGAGACAGGATAGCCCTCAAGATGCTCCCCAGAACAAATTCCTTTGGGGCTTACTCCATGGGGATCCGGAATTGCACAGTGTCCTCGGGCTGCACAGTGCCAGGCCGCACCAGCTGAATGAAGAAGTTGGTTCGGAACACACGGAGTTGGGGGCCGCCCAGCTGGTACAGGGGATACCTGCAGGAAGGACAGGAGCCAATCACGAGGACTGGGGTAGGGCTCAGTGGTTTAGGTTTCCTAGTATGCCCGAGGCCCTGAGTTCAACCCCGGCACCACTGAAAAAGGAAAAGAAGGAAGAGAGGCAGTGGGACACCCACAAACAGACTGGAGGTGGGCTCCAACTAGGAGTCAGCAGCCTCTGCAGGACAGCCTAACTGGGGCCAGCCAACCCTGCTGCCATGGGGTGGAGCAGCAGAAGTGGGCTGCCCCCGTTCCCACGCAGGAGGACCCTGGCCTGGTGGAACAGGAAGGCTAAGGCTTGGCTGTGAGCACGGTGCCTCGATAAACTCATACCTCTAAACAAGCTGGGCCTACCCCAAAGGGGACAGAAGCAGCTGAGGGGCATGCATAGCTAACACCTCCTGCCACCATTAGGCCATGCTCTGGGAGCCAATCAAGCAGAACCCCCAGTGGTCCTGCACATCCCCTGGCCTGGCAGGATGGACACAGAGCTCCACCTACCTGGCCCCTGGGTCTCAGGGGTGGGGAGTAGCTGTCTTAGCTCCAGGACGCAGGAGCTCGAGGTCTACAGAGTCTGAGGGGACATGGGGAGAACCACCTGGGGTCTCGCCCAAAGCCATGTGAACAATCTGCAGCACTGCACTTGGGCCCTGCCCTGGGGAACATTCAGTACCAGGGCAGAGGGGACTCCACAAGGCCAACAATGACCAAGCTTCAGGGCTCGCACACACCGGTCTTCAGCCCCCAGGTCTTGGGAGCACCAAGGAGCCAGGCAGGAGCTGGGGCTGGACAGGAGGACTGGGCCTCAGGGCTGAGAAACACCTGGGAGTCAGACAGCACTGGCAGTCTGTTGCCAGGGATTCGCAGAAACAGGCACCCTGGCAAAATGTGTGCCTACTTGCTGACCAAGTGGACATGTCAAGGCCAGGCCAGCAGCTCCAAATGGAAGAGGATGCTGCCAAAACCCTCCTGGGCAGGGTCTAAGCTTCTCTGTGCCTGAGAGTTCAGGTGGCAAAGTGGGCAACCTGGGAAGGCCCCCAAAGACGGCTCTGAAGCAGACGGGGCCTTTCGTTCACAGGCCCAGGACAACTGTGGCTGCCAAAGGGCACACGTATTCCCTCTGGTGCCCAGCTATGGCACTGCATGTGGGCACACAAATCTGGGGACCCACTCTTTAATGATGAAAAAGGGGGTGGTCACAGATCTCCATTCTCCAAGCCTTGGGAGTTGAGGTTCACGGGTGGTAATGTGCTGAGGGTCTGGAAGGGCAGAGGCCACCTGATAAAGAGGGCCCAGGCCCCCCAGGCCACCCTGGCTTAGTATGGACCATTCACAGGTCCACATTCTCAGGCCCGATCCTAGGGCTTGTTGGTGGCCTGGGACCTCTGGCTCTGGAACAACCACAGTGCCCACACCCTTCTCCGGGGTCCAGGGATGGGGCACAGCTCCCCCAGCCTCTCTGCCTGCATGCAGACCCCTGGGACAGGGAGGTCCAGAGGGCCTGAACCCATGACTCCCCGAGATATTTTACAAACACCTCAAACTTAACACATCTCAAGTGGAACTCCACTCCACCCTCCTCCAAACCCAGGACCTGGCTCCCCGCCACCAGCCCTGCCTCCCAGTGGCCCGGCGGGTGACTCATCTGTATCCCACCCTGTCCGTAGCCCCGACCCCACCACATCCCATCCATAGGACGCCCCTTCAGCTCCCTCCCGGCCCTCGGGTGAACACGTGAGCTGACCCGGCCTTGCCCTGCCTCTCCTCCCGCCCGGGGCCGGTGGCCGGGATTCAGAGGGCAGGGGCCCCTGGGTCCTGGTCAGGCCCTGTCCCAACGTCTGCAAAAGGAAGCTATTGGGGAGAGTCCTCGAGGTCCCACTTGCAGCCCTCTGCCCAGCTGTGCGTTCGGGGGTCCCCAAAGCCACTGTGTTCACCGAGAACATGCGTGTGTTCTGCTTACACTCGGGCAGGCCGCGGCCAGCAACACGGGCCAGGCACCTGCGGGGACCCTACGGGGACCTCGCTGGGACCGCCCCGCCCGGGCTCCCTGGCGGCGAGCACCTGCGCCCCGCGCTA
>NW_026000001.1:5568018-5575439 GCF_001458135.2 Marmota marmota marmota
ATCCCGCACCACGCCCCACCCCGTACCACGTCCCCCCCGCGCCCCCCTAGCAGGCCCCCCACGCACACGCCCCGCACCGCCCTGCCCGGTCAAGTACCACCCCTGCTCCTCCACGAGCCCCGCCCCGCACCGCACAGGCCCGCGCCAGCCCCCCATCGTTCCCTGCTCCGCCTCGGCTCACGTTGCAGAGCAGGCGCCCTGCCCCACCCCCAGCCCTTGCTTCCACTCTGCAGGGCCCCACACTCCCCAGCGCCCTGAGCCAAGCATCTTCAGGCGCTGCACTGCCCCGCACAGTACACCGCATCCTGCCCTGCCGGCCCCGCCTGCTGCGCTGGGCAACATCTCCCGCACACCGCCAGCCCCGCATTCCTGGGAGGCCCTGCACGGTGTATCCCCCCACCGCCCATATCCCTTCCGCCCACCTCTTCCCCACACCCGCACTGGTACTCGCACTCGCACCCGCCCCATGAGGCCCACCCTGGACATCTGGGCTTCAAATTCCCCCCCCACCCCGCGCCCCACCCCCGCGCGCCTTCCACAGCAGAGGACACCTCTGGACACTTCTTCCCACCCCTCTTTCCCTGTGAACTGCCCCTGCCCCCACACCCCAACCCCAGCAGGATACCGCAGCCCCACACCCCAGTGCCCTTTACTCTCTCCGCTCCCAGCAACTTAAGTCACAGCCTGGGGGGGGGCACATGTGATAATGTGAGCTGGTGCCCCTCTCGCTCCACCTGGCCAGGGGCTACTGCTGCCCGCTCAGGATTCTCAGGACCCTCCCCCTCCTCCTCCAGCTCCTGGCCAGGCCGGCTCACCAGCAGCCATGCACACTCCCCAGGGCTGGCTCCCCAGCCAGGCCTCCTCCAAGAGGCCCCCTGGCCTCTCCAGGCCTTTTCGGTCAGACCATCCCCCTTCCAGGCTGGGCCTCTTCCAGCCTCTGGCAGGCAGGCCTTCGCTCAGGGGACCCCTGCCCCCCACTCCTTTCCCTGACTTGTGCTGCAACCAGGAACCTCCTATGGGGGAGGAGGGGACTGCAGGCTCCTGCCTGTCCCCAGGCCCCACTCTCTCTTCCTTTCCTGAGTTTCATGTCGGCAGGCTGCTCTCTGCCACTCTTCAATCCCTTGACTACAGCCTCCCCAGCAGGCTGGCTTCCTCCTATGTGCACCCATAGCCTTTAGGTGTCCTTGGGAGATGGGACTGTCCAGCAAACCGCAGGGTCTAGAGTCCCCCAGAAGGGGAAAAGGGTCCCTGATGGTGCCAATATAGGGAGACCAGGCCTCTAGATGGGAATGGGGACCTGAGGAGAGCCCAGGGCAAGTGGGGAGGCTGGAGGTGGTGGATAGGAGGGCTGTGCTGGAAGGAAACAGCCCCTGGGAGGGTCTGGAGCCCCCTTGTCCTGTTCAATGATGTAAATGATCATTTTATCTAGAATAAGGAGGGGAACTAGGGGGCAGTTTTCCTGGGGAGGGGATTTCCACTGGAGGAGCAGGTGTCCAGGCCCTGTGTGGGGTGAGTGGGTCCAGTGGCCATGTAGCAGGGTACATACTGGTGGGGGGTACCATGCTCAGGGGGAGCCCAGCCAGGCCTGTCTGCTCAGATTCTTCTTGGTCTCTGCGAGGCAGGTGAGTCTTTCTCCAGGGTACAGGGCAGGACCTTTCCTAGAATGAGGGTCTCTGGACCTATATGGCCAGTCAGAGGAATTCTTTAGGACTGGATTCTACAAAGAAAGATGGGGGAGGTTAGAGAAATATTTGGGGGATTTATGGTTGGCTCTGGGGCAGGCTGAGGCAGGAGGATCACGAGTTCAAGGCCAGCCTGGACAACTTAGTGAGATCCTGACTCAAAATAAAATTAAAAGGGCTAGGGGTGTAGCTCAGTGGCAGAGCACTCCCAGGTTCAATCCCCAGTACAAAAAAAAAAAAAAGAACCAAACCAAGGAATCCTGTATCTGTGAGCACACGTTCCCCAAACCAAACAAACCAGTGGAATGTATGGAAGCGCCAGAGACCCTGGCTAGGAGGAGAAGGAAAACTATCTGGGAGGGGGGCAGGAGGCAGGAGCTGCCAGAGCTGTCCCCGGGAGAGGACACTTCAAGTGCTGGGGTCTGTAGCTGCCCAAGTCTGTGTGTGGGAAGGACACCCTCCTCTCCCACCTCTTCCTTTGGAATTTGAGAAAGAAAGTTTCCCTAAAGGGCAGGAGTGGGGAGATGGGGTGAGAAGGGGGTCCTGGAGAGGAGGCATCATTGAGCCCTGAGTCCCCGGGAGCAGCATGCTCCACAGACCAGCCTGGTGCCAGGCAGGCAGCTCTGCTGGCTGCCGGTCGTGTGGTGAGGAGTAGCTAACCCTGCCCCTGACCCACCCTGCCCTACCCTGGCACAGCCTCCCACATGGGTAAGGGCTCTTCTGTTTGGAAGGCACTGGGGAGATGTCAGATATCTCTGGTGTCACAGGACAGATCAGGGGAGGGCTGCAGTTGCACCTCCTTGGGTCCTGTCCCGGCTCCTGTGTGGTGGCTTTGGGGGTCTGAGGAAGCCCAGGTTGTGGGGCTGTTTGTGGGGGCCACAGGGTGGCAGAGGGCCAGGGCGCATCTAGTACTGTGGGTCCAGGGGCCCTGTCCCCAGGCTTCGGCCCCTGCTAGACAGCCTCGGGCTTCTCCCCAGGTCTCCTGGCCCTGGAGGGCGAGGGTGCCCAGGGGGCTGATCGTGGCTGCTGGCACTCTCCGTGCTCCCTATGTCCCTCTTCCCTTGTTTGGCTTGGGAGCCTTTGGGCTCTGCTGTGGACCCACTGGTGGTTTGCTCTTCCGAACCTGAGTCGTCCGTGTCTGTGGCTTATTTTCCTAAAGGCTGGACTGTACCCTCCCCGACAACTCATTTGTGGCCAGCCCTGACCTCTCGCTCCTCAGAATGTGAACGTGTTTGGAGACGGGGTCTTTGTAGAGGTGACTGAGTCTGAGGTCCACCTGTGTGCCCCAGGATGCTGGGTAGGGAGGCCCCAATCCAGGATGACTGGGGTCATTGAGAAGAGGAGGTTAGGGGCTGCATGGAGATCCTGGAAGGCACCTGGCTGGGGGGGAAGAGGAGGCCACCCTCCGTGTGACCTTGGGAGGACACGGCCAGGAGGGAGGTGGGCGGGGCTGGCCTCCAGGATGTGGGAGAGTGGCTGTTTGCTGTGGAAGCCGCGGGCCCTGGCGCTGTCCCTGCAGCCCCCGCTGACTAATCCAGGTGGTGACGTTCGGCGGCTGTGTTTGCAGGTGCATTAGCGGCTTCACTGCATTACCCCTTGTCTGTCACAGCCGACTCCACGTCTTTCCAACCTGTCATCTGCCTTTTAATGTTTGCAGCAGTTCTTTTGAAGTATAATTGACAGACATGTTTAAAGCGGACGGTGTGATCAGTCTTGACATGTGTCACCACCATGAAACCACCATCAGGAGAGGACACGCCTGAGGTCCCTCCAACCTCCCTACCCCCTTCCTGAGCAACGAGTGCTGGCCCGTTCCCATCCTGGGGGGGGGGGGTTGTGCAGGTGAAGACCTGGAGCAGGCTGTGTCCTGGCTGAGATCCGCCCCACCACGCAACAGGATGTAGGTCCTTCAGCCACGGCGGGGGCGTGCCACCGTTGACTTGCCCAGTCCTCCGCTGAAGGACACAGGGCTGATTCCAGTGTCCGCGACCCACACTGCTGCCGTTTCCACTCACATCAGGTCTGCCACAAGGACACATTTCCTTTGCTCCTGGGAAGAGGCCTAGAAGCAGACGACAGGGTCACAGGGGAGGCATGTGCTTAGATGTTTAAAAACCGCCAGAGTACCGCTCTGCGAGGCCACCAGGGCTCTTTCTCCACGTCCTTGTCAGCACTCCACATGGTCTCCCAAGTGGGTGGTGCTCTCTAGAGATTTCTCCAGCAATTAATGGGATCTGCCATTTCCCACGTGCTTCTTTGTGCTCTTACATTTTGCTCGGTGAAAAGTCTGTTCAAATCTTTGCCCATGGTTTTTTTTGTGGGTTTGTCTGTTTGCTTCCTGTTGAATTCTGAAAGTTCCTTAGGTGTTCTGGATGGGCCCCTCATGAAGGGCATGCTCTGCAAAGACTCTCTCCATCTGTGGGTTTTCTTCTCATTCTCTCTCTAGCTGCCATCTGAAGAACAAATCATAAGATTTTTTTGATGGACTCTGGTTTGTCTAGAGATGAATGAATGGATGCCATATCTAAGAATCTTTGCACCACCTAAAAGCCACAGAGATTCTCTCTTATATTTTTATATCACTACTCTTACGTTTAGATCCATGATCTTTTTTGGAGTGAATTTTTACAAAAGTGTGAGGTATGGATCCACGTCCCACTTGTCTTTGTGTGTGTGGACGTCTAGTTGTTCCCACCTGATTTATTCAAGCAGTTATCGTCTCTGTACTACCTTTGTGAAAAGTCTGTCGTCCGTAGACGCATGACTTTATTTCTGTTTTGTTCCTTTGAGTTTTCCACGTGTTTATGCCAGTACCACCGTGTTTGGATTACCAGTTCTTAGAATGTTAGCACTTCAGTTTTATTGTTCTTGTTCAAATCTGTTTTGGCCATTCTGGGTCATTCGCTTTATCCTTGTCAACGTAAATAATGATCAGAGAGATTCTTCCAAGAATAGGGGCATTTATTGGGGAAGAGCAGAACGCTGTGGCGGGACACATGTGCCACAGTAAAGTTGGTGCATTGAAAGAAGTCAAGGCCAGCGGAAGTTCTCAAGAGCAAGAAGGCAGACATTTACGTCAGCCACTTGGGCACAGAGTTCACGGGTAGGTCTTGGAGGTCCAGGACAGACGTTGGCGTCAGCGCCTTGGTGGAGGTCCTGGTTCTCATGAGCAGTCTAGAGCATCTTGTCTGAATTGCTGCATTCTTAAAGAATGTCAAAGATAAACTTGGTCCCAAAGACCTATGTGTACGTGCGTGCGTGCGGAGACGGGAGGCCCTGGGTGTGTGTGGAATGGCCAGGGACCTCTGGTGGGACTTGAGAAAACCCTGAGAAACTACTTATCTCAGCCAGGCAGGCAGGAATCCTTTACGACTTCCCGGCTCTCATGTTGTCTGCGTCTGACAAGAACAACTTTATCTTGGCATCAGCAAGTTTCACAATCCATACACATTTTACAATCAGTCTGTTAATTTCTGCGAATTTAGTGAGAACGCACAAGCCACAAATACTGTATAGATATCATTTATTCGGTTCTTTGGTTTCTCTCGGTGATGTTTTTGTACTCTCCAACGCGTGGGCATTTCACAACTGTTATGGCGTTTATCACTAAGCATTCCACATCCTTACATTTCTAGGAAGTGCCGGTTTTGAAAGGGTCAATATCGGGTTGTTCATTGCCATTTTGTATGTGGATCTGGGGTCCCGCGACCTTGCTAAACCCCTTTGCTTTTGTAGCGTTTTTTTGGTTTGAGATCCATCGGATTAGATGATCATGTCGTCTGTCAACAAAATGGCTTTCCACCTTCCTTTCTAATCCTGCGGCTTTTATTTCTTCTTTCCCCCCAACTGTACTCCTGAGAGCCCCAGGAGGACCTCGGACGGCAGTGGAGGCGCAGATGCGGTCCTCCTTAGTTCTCAGCAGGAAACGGTTCATCGCCATTAGCCAAGGGGGTTTCATAGCTAGTCTTCATCACTGAGCCGAGGAAGTCCCCTCCAGTCCTACTCCTCGTTTACAGAGAGGTGTTTCCATTAAATCAGGACGACGTTGGATTTCCCCAAGGCTCTTCTCTGCCCCTCTGAGCTGAGCATGTTTCTCCTAGTGGTTAATCCTGTGAATGACCCTGCATCCCCGAGGCCAAAACCCACGCTAGACCTCAATGCATCATCCCTTCCACAGAGAGTGGGATGCTACAGGCCAAGTTTTTATTCTGAGTTTTTGAATCTGTATTTATGGGGGATGTGACCTGGACTCACCTTCTCTTCCAGCGTCTTTGGTTGGGGGATCAGGGTGATTCCGACCTGTAGAATGAGTTAGAAAGCATTCTCCTTTCTTCACTTAACTTCTTTTTCTTGAAGAATCCGTCGTGATCACTGTTAGCCTCTTTAAGTGTTTGGTAGAGCCCACCGAGGAAGCCACGTGGGCGAGTTTTCTGGGTAAGAGTGGTTTTTAGATGTGCTTTCAAGCTCTTAAGTCGAGAGAGGCCTGTTTGGGTTCGCTGTTTCTTCTCAAGTGAACCTTGGTATTTGGAGTTTTTCAAGAAATAGGCCCACCTCATCTAACGCGTCTCATCTGTTTGCTGAAAATGTTTCCTTAGAATCTGTAAAGGTGCCACCTCCCTGGCCTGACCTGGGTCACCTCTGTCTCCCAGCCCCACATGTCTGGCTTGAAGCTTGTTGGTGTGGCCGGAGTTCTCGGGAGCCAAGTTCTGTCTCCCTGTCCCTCGTAGCTCCTCGGCTTCCCCTGCACAGCCTCCCTGTAACCCCGCCATTCCCTTCCTCCCCTGACAGACGTGGTGACATCAATCTCCCCCATCCTGCCTGCACGGCACCCCGTAAGTTCCCATATGTTGGGTTTCCTTTCCATCCTGTGGAGAATGCTTCCTAGCTTCCTTTTTGATTTGTCTTTGACTCATGGATTACTTAAAAGTGTGCTATTTAGTTTCCAAATACTTGGGGATTTTCCAAGGATCTTTCTGTTATTGATTTACAGTTTAATTCCATTATGGTCAAAGCATATAATTTCTATGACTTGAATCCCTCTCAACCTATTAAGACTGGTGTGAAGCCCAGAACATGGTCTACACTGCTGCCTGTTCCATGTACCCTTGGAAAGAATGTGCATTGGGTGGAATGCTCCGTGAACGTCGATCAAGTCAGCTGGTCGAGGGCCCTGTTCACATCAGCCCACTCTCTTATTAATTACTGGAAGGGAGGTATGGAGACTCACAGCCTTCACTGTGGGCCTGTCTATTTCTCCTTTCAGTTCTATCAGTTCTTTGCTTCCTGTGTATTTGGAAGCCTTGTTTTTTCTTTGAACCTTTCTGTGTGTACATTTAAAGCTTGTTTTTCCCTGTGGTACTGGAGAGTGAACCCAGGGGTGCTTATCACTGAGTCACATCCTCAGCCCTTTTTGTTTTTTATTTTGAGACAGGGTCTCGCGAAGTTTCCCACAGAACTTGCTGCAGTCCTGTGTCTCAGCCTCCTGGGCAGCTGGGATCAGAGGTGTGGCCATCAGGCCTGGCTGACGCATGTGTTTCTGTAGGCAGCACAGAGTTGCCTTTTTTCAATCCAATCTGACAGCCCTGCTTCTTGAGAAGGGTATTTAGACTGTTTACTTTTGGGGGTTGCTGGGAGGGATCCAGGGCTCTTGCACGCTAAGCATGTGCTCTGCCCCGAACCACACCCTGGCCCCAGAGCCTTGGCGTTTGGTGCCCTGACTGATGTGGGTGGGCTTGAGCC
>NW_026000001.1:5576250-5581250 GCF_001458135.2 Marmota marmota marmota
TTTTTTGGTACTAGGGATTGATCCCAGTGGAGCTTAACCACTGAGCCACATCCCCAGCCTCCCAGCCCTTTTTAAATTTTGTTTAGAGACAGGGTCTTATTACTAAGTTGGTGAGGCTGACTTTGAACTCGAGATCCTCCTGCCTCAGCCTCCCGAGCTGCTGGGATGACAGGTGTGCACTATGGCTCCTGGCTCCTCTCAGCCTTCTTTATTGAACTCCCCCGGATTGACACACCAGAGACTTAGGGACACATGTGTCATGCTGAATCCACCCACAGCCTCAGGAAGTCAAGGGCGGGACTTGTGAGTCCTGGTGTCATGGCTGAGCAGTTGCTCGATAGCTGCGTGACTCGGGGCTTTGCTTGTTCAGCTTTGAGCCCCCTTTGCTCTTTTGGAAAAGTCCACCCTCCCCTGGCCGCAAGGCCTCGGGGTGCAGGCCCAGGCGCCTGGCTGAGTCCTCCGAGTGAGTCAGCAGCGTGTCTTCTCAGCTCCTCCCGCCTGGTTCGGTAGGGCTCTGGGTTCGTCTTGCCAAATGCCTTCCCACCCTGGCCCACCCCTCACCCCCAGACACATCCTGTTAGAGTCGGGGTTGAATCTGGTAAACCTATACATTAATTTTGGAAAAACCGATTTTCATTAAAAGTCAAACTTCCCACTCAAGAGAATGATGTGGTTTTTCTTTTTTTCCTTCTCTGTCTCTCTCTTTTTTTTTTTTTTGGATTTCTTTTTTCTGTTCCAGTAAAGTTTGCTGTTTTTCTCCTACAGACCCTGAACACTTACTTCTTAAGAGGGTCCTTAGGGGCTTCTATGCATTTGACAGATGCTTTTTTTTTTTTTTCGAGACTGAACTTTTTAAAATTCTGCTTTATCTTCTGATTCGTTGGCGGTAAGAATAATGAAAAGATACTGATGTGGAGTGTGTGTGGAGCCTGGTGGTCCTGAGCTCTCCGGCGGGCCCTGGGGGCTCTCCCTCGGCTCGGCTGTGGAATGTGGTATTTTGGTCTCCCCCTCCACAAGTTATACATCTTATTTCCGCTCCACATCTCTTGCATTGTCTTCCATTTCCAGACAGGGCCGAGATGTGATGGGAAAACCAGGCCTCCTCGCGCGGTTCCTGCCCTGCCTGGAATGTGCAGCCAGGAGAGATAGAGGAAGCACTTATTTATAGTTCTCTATAGCTTGTGGGGCTTTTGTTTTGTTCTGCTTTCAGAAATACAGATTGACTTTTAGCAAGGCCCTTCCGCCATGGTTAACAGTCGGGACTGTGCGAGATATATCAGAAGGTATAAATAACAACAGGAAGGCCCGCCAACCCACCCACCTCTGGCATATGAGAAACACAGCAGTCTGTCCCTGCCCGGGGTGGCCCTTTGCCAGAGGGCCCCCTGCCCCGGGCTGGAGGTGACCCTTCATCTGAATGCTGTGTTCTGTAAACCCAGGCACATGTGGTCCACTTTTTAGGTATAAAAATGTCTCCCGGCGGTGTGTGGGTGATGGCGCACCGCAGTGTTGTTCTTGCCCTCTCCCTGCCCCAGCCTGGGTCTTCTGGGCTTTGCCACGGGGCTCGCTTGCAGCTGCGGCCAGTTGCCTGGGTGGTGGAGAGTCCATGTGTGAGCCCGCCACAGTCAACCTGCCCTGCTCCCCTTGATGGATGCCCAGATGTTTCTAATCTGGGGCCATGATCAGCAGCACTCTGTACCCAGCAGAGGATCTGTGGACGGAGGGGTGCACCTCTGCAGCTACGCAGGCGCGTCTGTGAGCCTTCTGTCCAGCCGTGCCGAGCGCCCGAGCTCCAGGGCCAGTGGTTTTGGGGGTTGCTTTGGCTTCCTCAACGCAGCCACCTCCCTGAACCCCTGGGCCCCAGGTGCACTTCTGGGGACCAGGGCCTCCTGCCCCGGCCCCAAGGACAAGAGTCTCTCAATGCAAGAGCCCCCCCTGGGTTCTGACCTGGTGTGCGGTCAAGCTCTCATCCCTTAGGTCTCAATCTAGAACAATCCACTAATTTTGTTTTCTTTTGGGCCAGTGACAGTTTTAGGCGGTATAGGACAGTGGTCTCGAGAGGGTCACACACTCTGGTTGGAGGTGGTTGGAGGGGGTTAGAGGGTCTTGTGAGAATGCCACCTGGGGAGGAAGTGTCCCCTCCACTTCCCGGAAGGCACAGGGTGCTAACCTGCCTGCAGGGGGGTACCTGGACCCACAGGGGCTGCCACCAGGTGCCTCCGTTCTTGAGGCACACACTCAACCCACCTACTCAGGCGGGTGGCTCCTGAAGTCTGATAGGCTGGCCTGCGTCACCTCCTTCCAGGTGGCTGCCACGTTGGAGGTAGCAGAGGGTGCTTTTCGAACGCTGTCACTCCACCTCCAGGTAAGACCGTGTTCTGCAGAGGCAGCTCCTCGTGCCCTGCCTGAAGCTCCCTCTGGGTCCACTGGGTGCCTGGGCTGCGCCTCGGCAGGTGGCTTGCCTCCGCCTCCCCTGCCCTGCTGGCCACCCTGCGCCTGTCCCGCTCAGCTGGCCGCCCTCCCACGTGCCCTCTTCTCCACAGCGCTGAGCACTGGTTCTTCTGACAGAGGTTCTCTTCAAGGCCACACCTGAGCTGGGCTCCTGGCCTTCTCCTGGGCCCCCATGCACCTCCTCCTAGGAACAGCTTTAGCAAAGGGCCTTCCAGGCAGGTGGCAAGACCCCCTTCCCCTGAGCACCCCGCACCTGGTGGGGCTGCTGCTCCTCCTGCCCCAGGTGGCTCCGCCTGCTCACCTGGGACCTACGCTTGATCAGAGGTGTCCCCGCTGAAGACCCTGCCATGGGGTCTCTGGGTGAAGCTTTCCAAAGGGGCTGTGAGCAGTCACCAAAGTTCTTCAGCACTTCCTGGGACCTAGGGACGTCTCAGATGCAGTTTCCCCTAAGGGCTCCCATAGGGGACCTCCTTTACACTCTCTCTGTACCCCCTTGTTGTCTTTCATTAGACTTATTCTTGTTACCCGTGGGGAGTAGCCTCTTAGACACACGAGAGGGGTTCAGCCGTCTGTCTCTCGCCCACAGGAGCCTCTCCAGGCTCCGTTCAGCTCTGACAATTCAGCTCTCTGTTCTCTTGGGCCCTTGTCAGTATCATGCTGTTGTGGAAAGTGATGGTTCTTTTTCTGGTTTACCAGATCTTTTTGAAAAATCCTCCCTTGGCTTGTCTCAAGCTTGGGCTGGAACGCCAGGCCTGAGCCACGGAGCTGGGACCGCCTGCCTGCCTCACTCTCGCTAACCAGGGAAACTTCTAGGCCCTACTAGAGAGGACCAGGCTCACCGAGGGGCTGGGCCTCCACATCCATGCTGACCTGCCTGAGAATTTTCTTCATGGATGAGTGTGTTTAAACTCGTTTGTGGTGCACAGGCAGAACAGGGCTATGTGCCCGGAGGCCTCGGCTTCTGCCTCCACACCAGCCCTCGATTTTCACCTCGTTCTGCAGCCTGGAAACTCTACGTGTTGTGCACACGGTGGCTACAGTGCGCGGGTCCTGTGTTGAGAGCGCCCTTGTTCAGAGTTTTGAAAGCCCATGTGCTTTCCGGGAAGCGACTGGCCTTGAGTTTGCTGTCTGGAGAACAAATTGCTTCCCAGAGCTCCCCCTTGATCCCACCCATCCTGAGCTCCCGTCTTTCTGGGGACTGCCCCTGGGTGGCTGTCCCGTCTTTTCCTCCAGCCCGTGGCTCTGCTCTCTGACACCGGCTGGCTCTTTCCTGATGCCCATGTGTCCTCCCCATCTTGTCACCGTGTCGAGTGCTGGGCCCCTGACCCGTCCTCCCCAGGACCACTTTTGCCTTGGTGGCTCTCCCCCACTGACACTCAATCTCCCTTCATCTGTCTCTTCTCGGGTTCTTGTCACCGCTCTGGTTCCTGGTTTAGCTTTTTGTTCATTCACTCATTTCTGGAGTCGGACGTGTCCCTGGTAAACACTGGTGGCCTTCCCTGTCCTGAGGCAAGCTCTGTGGCCTGGGTGGCTCCCGCCCTCCGCTGCGTGGCCCCTGGACGCCCAGCTTCCAGAGTGGACTTTTGCATTTCCCACATACACTGAGCATCGCCTCCTCTTGGCCTGGGCTCCTGCAGAGGGGGCAGCTGGCTGGGACGTGCATGTTGTTTGGACTTGGAGTTCACTGTGGGTCCCAGTCTGAGGTCAGCCTCCGTCAGCACTCTGGCCTGGAGGAGCCGCACTCCGCCCAGTCCACCCATCAGCGGGGTTGTTCTGTTCTGATCCACACGTCCCCTGCCTGCCTCAAGCTCACGAAGTTCTGCATCTGAAGCCCAGCCAACTCCCAGTGCAGGGCCTCCTCCTGGTGTGGGGGCCACCCCGACCCCCCACAGCTGCCTGAGTCCCGTCAAGCCCCTGCTGCCCCTGCCTTCACCACGAGGCACGGAGGCGAGGCTGGATGGGTGGGTCGCGGAGCCGTCACTCTGGTGTCAGGATTCCCTTCTTTGCGTTGTTAAAGAGTGTCCTGGTCACTCTTAGCTCACCTAAACCCACTGTGTGGAGGCCTGCTGGGGGCAGGGCTGGGTGGGCCAGGGCCTGGGTGTTGCTTGAGGACATGCCATGTGGAGGGGCTGTGCCATGAGGGCTGTGTGGTGCGCATCATCTGGGCCAGGCACACGCGGGCCCTTGTGCTGGTGGCGTGTGTCGAGGTGTTGACAGAGGTTCTCTGCTCGACCACACCTAGCCGGGCTCCTGGCCTTCCCTGGGTACCCTGTGCACCTCCCACCACCAGCTTCATTCAGCAGAGAGCCCAGCCAGGCTGGGTGGAGGACCCACCTCCCAGACCACCCCACATCTGGGGGCTGCTGCTCCCGCCCCAGGTGCCCTGCCTGCTCACACAGGCCCCGAGCTTGAACTCACGTGTCCCACTGCAGGGCCCTGCCGTGGGGTCCCCATGGCTCTGACGCTGCTGCTGGGCGAGGCTTCCACAGCATCACTGCGAATATTTCTTCAATGTGTGCACACACAGGGCTGCGGGTCTGTGTGTGTGT
>NW_026000001.1:5583750-5590011 GCF_001458135.2 Marmota marmota marmota
TGTGTGTGTTGGTGCACACAGATGGGGCCATGTTGCTCTGTGAGTGTGTCTGTATGTATGTGTGTTGGGTGTACACAGATGGGGCCACGTTGCTCTGTGAGTGTGTGTTGGTGCACACAGATGGGGCCACATTGCTCTGTGTGTCTGTGTGTGTGTGTGTGTGTGTTGGTGCACACAGATGGGGCCACATTGCTCTGTGTGTGTGTGTGTTGGTGCGCACAGAGGGGCCATGTTGCTCTGTGTGTGTGTCTGTGTGTTGGTGCACACAGAGGGAGCCATGTTGCTCTGTGTGTCTGTGTGTCTGTGTGTGTGTTGGTGTGCACAGAGGGGGGCACGTTGCTCTGTGTGTGTGTGTGTGTTGGTGCGCACAGAGGGAGACACGTTGCTCTGTGTGTCTGTGTGTGTGTGTGTTGGTGCACACAGATGGAGCCACGTTGCTCTGTGTGTCTGTGTGTGTGTGTTGGTGCACACAGATGGAGCCACATTGTTCTCTGTGTATGTGTGTGTGTGTGTGTGTGTGTGTGTGTGTGTGTTGGTGCACACAGATGGAGCCACGTTGTTCTGTGAGTGTATCTGCATGTGTGTGTTGGTGCACACAGAGGGTCACGTAGCTGTACGTGTTGGGTGTGCACATGTGTGCTCGAGCTGAGGGGCTCCTCTGTCCCTGGGGTCCAGCCCCTGTGCTGCTGCAGCCCACAGACCCGCCCCTGGAGCCCTCTGAAGAGGCCCTTCTGGACAAATACCTTCCTGCGTGAATACCTGGCTGTCCGAGGCTCCGCGTCTTGATCCAATTTCTGTGATTTATATTTTCCATAATTCTATTTGGTCAGGACTTTCAAATTTATGGCACAGTTGTGCACTGTGTTCTCTTATAATATAGAGGAACCCTGTGTGTTTGCCATATTTGCTCTCTTGCTGGAAACGTGCCTCTCCGCATTCCTCTTTTGCCTTGATGTGCTGAGCTCTGCAGAGAAGAGCTGGGGTCTCACCCCACCCTCGGGGGCGTCTGCAGCCTCCCAGTTGGCTGGCTGCCCTACCTGACCCTCCTAAAGCAGAGTTATTCTGACTCAGATGGGTTTCAGAGCAGGCCCAGGTGAAGGGGGCTCTCTGGGGGCGCAGCCTGTGTATGACATGGAAAGCCCTGGGATAGGGGACAGAGGGGGCATCTTAGGGGTGACAAGCCCTTGGTGAGAGGAGTCAATGACAGAGTCCTGGAGGCGCTCTGGGCCCAGCACCCAGCATGGCCACGGTTGCTGTTAGTGGGCATGATGTGCCCCACGCTCTCGGGAGCTGGTGCCCACGGGGAGCCCCGAGCCCACACTCTCGGGAGCCGCTCCACTGGGAGGCTCTCTCACCCCTAGACCCCCCATGAACAACAGAACACATCTGCTGGAGGGGGGTCTGCTGGCTTTATTCACAGACCCCAGAGGGGGGAGACTGGGACGGCAGAGACAAGGGGGTGCTCCAGTGGGGCCCTCCACCCCCGGCGTCGTCCCGGAACCCCAGAAGCAGCCTGGGCACGAGTGTTGGGGCGATGGTGCTGGAGTGAGCGGGGCCGGGTCTCTGCCGCGGGGACCTCCTGGCCCCTTACTTCCAGCGCCCGCCGACTTTGCCCTTGGCGGTGGCCCCGGCCTTCTTGCTGCTGCAGATGGGAAGCAAGTTGTTCTTGAGTCTGAGCATCAGCCCGGCCGGGAGGGCAGCCTTGAGAGGCAGAGCCCCTCCCTGGCTTGCAGCCCTGGCCTCCCCAGTGTGGACCTCTAGCCCTGGCCTCCCAAATGCTGCCCACAGGACGAGGTCCTGTGGCCAAGCCTCACAACCCCCCCACACACACACTTCTTCCCCTCTGCACAGCACTGACTCACCTGTACTGGCCTGGCCAGGGGCCTGGGGCTTAGGGCTTAGTGTGGTTAGCAGGGGTGGGCACGGGGCAGGGCCACCCTCTGTCTTCCCTGCCCTGCCTGGGGTTGCTGTAGACAGACCCCAGTGGGTGGAGACTGTCTTGGCAGATGACTACTCTCTTCCCCACACAGTCTGTGCCATTCTGGGTGTCAGATAAGTGTGGCCATCCCCAGGAGCCTGTCCCCTCTTCTGAGGGTTTGAGGACCTTTGTGCACCCAAGAGCCAGGAGGTGCTGAGTGGGGCCAAGGCAGGCGGAAGACAGAGGGCTTCAGCCCCAGAGGCTGGCACGACAGGACCATTCCTGAGCACACACGCGTGAACACACACACGTGCACATGCACACCCATGACCGTCCTGGCCCACAGAACCGAGACCCTCCCTGGAGGGGGGCCCGTCTCTGGGAGCAGAAGGGCCTCTGGGAAGAGGGAGGAAGCCTGGGAGACAGGAGCTCCGCCAGGCTCTCGGGGAGGGACAGCCTGCAGCCAGGCTCAGTGACCAGACCCCCAGTGGCATGTCACTGGCACCAGAGCTCAGCCCGGGGGGGCCGGGAGAAGTGTTGCCCTGGGTCCCCACACCCCGTGGGGCACGATTCCATGGCCCAAGGGCACTTTCTGAGGAACCGATGGTTGCAGAGGGGCCATGTCGCCCCCCCAGGTCAGCCTCTGAACCCCCCACCCCAGGTCACCTTGGAGGGTGACACTCTGGGTGTCCAGGCTGGCCAGGCAAGGCCATCTGAAGGCCCCTGAGAGCCTCCCCATGCTGGGGGCCTCCTGCAGCCCTCTGCTTGCTGGCCAGTGCTGGGCACCTGAGGGCATCACTTGCAAACCCTCTCTGGCACCCCCTCCTGTGAGCAGGTGAGGAGGGTCCACAGGCCCCAGGGCACAGGACCTGGACATGCTGGTGGGGGCTCTGCCTGGTTAGTTGTGTTACTGCTCTGCTGAGGGCTGGCCACTACTGGCCCTTGCCCAGGGGCTGGCTAAAACGCCAGGCCTGCATGGACAGTGGCAGCAGGCCCTGTGGCCCCTGTGCCCAGGGCAGAGCAAGGTGGGCCAGGCTACTCACTGCTTCTGGGCCTGGTCGATGCGGCTCCTGAGGGTGGTGATCTGCAAACAACACAGGCGACTTACCGCGAGGGGGACCCGGGGACCCAGCCACAGCAGCAGAGCGGTGGCTCCGGGCTGGCTCCTGTTCCTGGCTCCTTCGGGAGGGCGCTGTCCCTTGCCCTCGGGTTGCTGACCCGACTCATCTCGCTGGCCTGCACTGGCCTGCGATACCACACACAGCAGCTGCAGAGCTGGCCACTTACCTTCCAACTGCAGCAGGCCATGGGGCAGGGTGGAGGTGAGGCCCGCAGACCCTCCTTCCAGCCCCCGGCCCCTGACTCCGACCCTCCTGCTCCTGGCCCCACCCCTGCTCCCAGCTTGGTGGCCAAGGCACCTGGTTCCCAAGCTCCTGGGAAGCAGAGGCCCCTCCTCTCCTGCCAACAAGGGCAGCAGGCCAGCCTCAAAGCCACGTCTGGAGGCAGGAGGGGACAGGGGCAGGAAGGAGAGTACCAAGGCCACGGAGGGCCAGCCTGCCTGCCCGACTCCGTGACCTGGCCTTTGCCATGCGAGAGGAGCACCGTGCACTGCACACGCGCGAGCCGGGCCCGCAGCGGATTCTGGCTACTCACAACTTGGCCAGCATCTCCACTCTGGCCCGGAGGGTCATGATCTAGAAAGACCGAGATGGTTACAGGGCTGGGTGGGTGGCTGAGGCTTCAAGGCCCCGCCGTGCACTGGGCTAGTCTGGAGATGGCCCTTGAGGTTCTGAGCCCCTGGGCCCTGATGTGGGCAGTGTGTGTGTGGAGGCCACCACACCTGACTGCATGGTGGACACAGGGGAGCTGGCCGGGCTCTGTGTGGGCCAGCCCCAGGGGAGCCTGGAGGGTGAGGGATGCAGCTTCTCCTGGGAACCACTCAGGGCGGGCACCGGGAGGACGTGGAGGCCCAGGAGAGGCCTGCCCAGGGGTTCCCGGGGAGCCGGGGCTGGTCACGGGAGATACCCCTGCACGTGTCCTTCACCCGAGGGGTGCTGCAGGGGCGTTCAGGTGGGTGACCTCACCTTGAGGGGGAAGCTCAAGGTATCTGTGAGGTCCCAGGGCACATTCGTCACCCAGGACTGGAGCCCTCCCTGGGCCACCTGGGCCTCTGTGCGTGGGCCAGAGCTGGGCCTCACCGAGCCTTCGATGCCCCACCCCAGGCAGCCCGCCTCTGACCCCAGCTTTGCCTTCGGGCCGGGGTCTGTGAGCGAAGGTCGCTCAAGGTCTCGAGCCCTCCACACATCTCCAGGCAGCCGGTGCCCCAGGAGCCACCGTCCAGAGCTGTGCCTGTGCCACCCCCTCGGCCTGCTCTGAGGACAACTCAGGGCCCCTGTGGCCTAAACTCATGCTGGCCCTCAGGCAGGGTTGCCAATGTACCCGGGGGGTCTGGCCGATGCCTCGGGTGGCCAAGTGGCTGCCCCAGAAGGTGGCCTCAAGCAACAGTCCCCGCGGGGCGCAGGGGGTGGGACCCAGCGGCCCCCGGCTGGCGGTGCCTGGACTCACGTCGTATTTCTGCCGTTTCAGCTTCTCCCCAAACTCAAACTTGTCAGTCTCGAGTTGGTACAGGGTTTCCCAGAGCTCCTTAGCCTTGTCCCTGAGGGGGAAAGGACGGCACAGGTGGGCCGGCCTGAGAGCCGGGGCCTCCCCTCCTGCACCCTCCTCAGGCCCCGGGAAGGGACAAGGCCGCCTGGGCCCCCCGACGGGCTCCCACCTCAGCTTGTCGTCGCCGAGGTGGTCGATGTTGAGGGGCTTGCGTCTCTCGGCCAGGATCTTCTTCTTCATCTCCCGGGCCGTCTGCTTCTTGCCTCTCTTCTGGTCGGCCTGAAGGGGACGTGGGGTCTCAGGAGGGGCCCGGGCACCAGCCAGGCCCCAGGCCCCTCCTGGCCCCGCCCGCCTACCTTGGCCAGGTAGCTGCTGTAGTTGGCCCCCATGGAGGACAGGGCCTTCTTCTTCTTCAGGTCGTCCTCGGCCCTCCTCTTGGCGTCCTCCTCCTCCCTGCGGGCCTTCTCCTCCTGTGGAGACCACACCCCCGGACCCTCAGGGGCAGGGGCAGACCGCCCCCCACCCTGTGGACGCAGAGGTTGCCGGGAGGAATCTCAGGGTCAGTGTTTCGGTGGGGCAGGGCTTTGACTCCTGGCTCTGACCGCTGGCCCCCACAGCTTGACCACTGGGGAAAGGCCCGGGGCCGGACACCCTGCTCACCGCCAAGCGGTTCTGGCGCTCACGCTCCTTCTCTGCCCGGATCCTCTGCTGCTCGGCCCTCTCCGCCCGGCGCTTCTCCTGTGGCCAGGAGGCAGGTCAGTCCAGCCTTGCCACCGGCACCCTCCAAGTGTGCCCGGCGGCCTCCACCCATGGCCACACTCACGATCCTCTCTTTGAGGGCAATCAGCTCCTCCTCCTCTTTCTTGCGGGCTTCGAAGTGGCTGTCGATGAGGGCCTGCAGCTCCATGAGGTCCTTGTTCTGGCGCTTCTTCTGGATGTCCTGTGGGCAGAGAGGCCTGTCGCTTCCACCCCTCCGCCCGGCCTGGCCTCTCCCTGGGGAAAGTGGCACCTGTGCCCCAAAAAAGCCCTGCCTGCTCGGGCCACCAGGGCAACTGTCTTTCTTGCTGCCCTCTTGGGGCCGTGGGTGGCCTGATCCCCAAGCCTCAGGGTTGGATGATGCCCTTCTTGGAGGTGACCCAGGCATGGCTGTACCATGAGGTCAGTAGCATCCCTAGGGTGGACTGAACCTGTCATCATGCTCAGAGATGCCCTTCAGGGGCTGAGCCTGGGGGAGAGAGTGAGCTGTGCACACTTGTTGTGTGAACAGATGAATGAGTGTGTAGATGGAAGGAAGTAGGTAATGGGTGGGTGAGCGGGACGGGGGTTGGAGAGATGGATGGATGACGATGGAGCAGAGGGTGGATGGACAGTGGGTGGACAGTGGGATCAGTGAGCAGGCAGTGGGTGGGTAGACTCATGAATAGGCAGATAATGATGGATGGATAGATCAATGGAAGGAAGGAAAATGGATGATGGAAAGAGCTGGACTGAGGATAGATGGAAGGATGGAGGGTGGATGGGTGGAAGGAAGGATGGGCAGGTGGAGGATGGAGGGTGGATGGGTGGAAGGAAGGGTGGGCAGGTGGAAGGATGGGTGGAAGGAAGGGTGGAAGGAAGGGTGGGCAGGTGGAAGGATGGAGGGTGGATGGGTGGAAGGAAGGGTGGAAGGAAGGGTGGGCAGGTGGAGGATGGGTGGGCAGGTGGAAGGATGGAGGGTGGATGGGTGGAAGGAAGGGTGG
>NW_026000001.1:5598177-5607426 GCF_001458135.2 Marmota marmota marmota
GGGGGGGGGGGGGGGGGCGACAGGAGGTGGCCTGTGTGGGGAGTCCACAGGGGCCTCCCAAGACATTCAGGCACACTCAGCCTGCACAGTGCCCAGCCTGGCTGGGCTTGGGCCTGGGCCTCCCTGCAGGGGCAGTCACACCCCTCCACTCCCCACTCAGACCTGGCCGCTGTGTGTCCAGGGAGCTCTGGTGCATACAGAGGCCCTGCCTATGTCGTGCTTTGCAGGAGACAGAGGGTCCTGGGGTTCGTGACCTCTGTGCCTTGAGGAAGCTTGGGTGTGTGGCCTGTTTGACAGGGAAGGTCCCTGTCTCGGGGGTGCCTGGAGGAAAGCGCGGCCTGAGACCCTTCTGTGGCATCCCCAGGGGACGGCCAGCGCCCAGGGCCTCTTTCCCACTCAGAAAGGAGCCTTGCCACCTTTTCGGCAGAAAAAGAAACATTTTGCTGACGTTGTTAAGGTAGCGAATGTTTTCAAAATATTTTCAAAACATAACACCCAGAAGACCTTGCCGCCACAGTGAAAGCCGCCCCCAGTTGAGTGGGAGCCAGGATCCTGAGCAGCGCCCGTCGCGCCTGGGAACTGCCACGGCCCAGCGCTCCCAGGTGTGCCCGCGCCCAGTGATCCCCACCCGCCCACGCCTGCCCGGGCTCGACAGATCCAGGGAGGTGCTCTGAGTGCGCCCCAGGGTGCAGGGGTGGGGGGTGGTATGGAGAGATGCTGAGAGACAGAGACAAGGAGACAGAGAGAGATTGAGAGACAGGGACAGATGCTGAGAGACACAGAGACACAGAGACAGGGAGTCAGAAACAAGAGGACAGAGAGAGACTGAGAGATAGACAGAGACCGGGAGAGACAGGGACAGACAGAGACACAGGGAGGAGCTGAGAGATGGCAGCTGTGCGCCCCGGCCCTGATATTAATGGGTGAGAGTTTTAATGATCAGATGAAACTCCACACACTGGGCACAGACAACCACAAGGCATTCGTGAGCAATTAATGAGTGTCCATTAATGGATTGGAGTGATGGGAAGTTAATGATGACTTGATTAATGATGAAGTCATTAACCATTAACTAGGTGACACATTAATCATTAAACAAGTTAATGATTAATGCTAATGGTTAATGGTGAGGAAGATGGACAGTTAATGGATGAGCTGAGGAGGACCCAAGGTCCAGGTGGAGAGGGCTCTGTTAAGAGGAAGGTCTGGGGTGGGCTGAGGGCCTCGAGGGCTGCCTGAGTTAGTTACCTTCCTCCTCGTACTGCTCTGCATTGGAATAGAACAAAAGAGAGGAGCCATGTTAGCAGGGGCCAGCTCCCTGGACCCTGAGGTCCAGCAGCTTCTGCTGGCCAGGGATGAGGGTCAGGGGTCCTCAGGACCAAAGAAGCCTGTCTGGCAGTGGAATGAGACCAGACCCTTGAGGTCCTCAGGGCCATACAGCCCCCAACAGGCTCCCCAGTAGGTGGAACAGGTTGAGATGTGACCACCTCTTAGAGGCCGGGGAAGGCCGGAATGCAGGGCCACTTCCAGAGGGGTTGCTCTGAAGCCCACCACATAGCAGATCTGGGACTTTCAGGCCCAGGGTTCCCAAAGGACACGTGGCATCCATGGTGACCCCCCTCCCCAGCGGAGACTTTTCCGTCTAGAGGTAGAAGTAAAGAGAGAGAAATAGCTGATACTCACCCTCAACCTGCTCACTGCAGAGGCCGGGGAGGGAGAGAGGGGGAGAGAGAAAGGGAGGTGAGGTGGACTTGTACTGGCAGGTCCGCGTGGACGGCAGAGCCAGCCCTACGCTGAAGCCCAGCCCCACACCCCACTGGGCAGGCAGCTGGCAGCAGCGGGCGGTGGGCAGTGGGCAGCGGGCAGCGGTACTCACACTTCCTCGTCAGACATGGTGGAGGTGGGCTGTTTCTGGCGGGGGGAGGGGGAGAGTTAGGAACGGCCCTGGTTCAGAAGCAGGGGGTTCTCAGAGCTGGGATGGAGAGGGCACTCCTGCGGATGGGGTTAGAGCAGACCCTTGGTCCTGGGGCAGGTCTGCCCTTGGGCACCCAGCCCCGTGAGCCCTCCCCTAGACCCAGACCTGCTCCTTCCTGCCCTGGCTCCAGCCTGGAGCTTGGAATCCAGGAGCCAGTTGGGACTCTGGAAGGTCATGGCCTCCACCCCTCCCTGGGAACCCCCAAGGAATGTCACTGGGAATGCAGAACAGGCTGCCCAATGACGCTGGAAGTCTGGCTGATGTGATTAGGACCTGCTTCTTGGTGGCCTCTGCCACTGCCCAGGCTGGGGGCCTCCCTGGGAGCCCCAAGATGGCTGAGCTTGGCTCCCCAAATGGGTAATAGGGATCTTCTCTGGCTTGTCAACTCCATGAGAGTCCCCCATGAGAGTCCCTCTTCCCAGTGGGACTTCTATGCCACATGTCCTCCTGGAGGAAGAAGCTTCTCTACAGGGCGCCTCAGGCCCCTGAGGACCCCCTCCTCCAAATCAGAGTGCACAAGTGGCCTGTCTCCTCGTCTTCCCTCTTCTTTAGGAGATGGAGACAGTCCCTGGGCTCCCTGGGTTGCAGGAACTGGCCACCACACACCCCCACGGTGGCCTGGGACCACTCTGAGCAGCTGTGTCAGAACGTGGGCCCTGGGGTCTGAGAAACCAGACTCTCCACAGCATGTCATAGCTGACTGGAAGAGGACAGTTACGGTCCCCAGAGAACTTCCCTAAGAAGGCGCCACACATCTGTGGACTGGCATCTGCAGTCCGCTGCTAAGACGGGAGCTGTTCCCAAGCCCTCTGTGGGGAACACGGGTTTTCCCAGAGCCACTTAAGCTCCGTGCAAAATTAGCTGACGTGTGTCTTCAGAATCCTCGTCCGGGCCCGGGGTACAGCCCGGGTCCTCCCAGACCCCTGCCCAGACTCTCTGGGACCTCCAGGGTATGTGGCCTATGGGGTTGTGACTCTCTGCTTCTCCTCATCCTTGGATACCGCCCACCCCTCAGGTCCAGGCCCTAACCCCTCCACCTCCCCTTAGTGCCACTCCGTGGGGAGGGGCTGCAGAGGTCGTGCCCTTCTGTGGCCACCTCTGACCCAGTAGGGTCAACACCTGTCAGTGCCGACAGAGGGGGCAGGGACCACACCCAGGGAGTTATGTACCAGGAGCAGTGACAGCTGAAGTGTCCAGAAATAGACACCAAAATCAGCAAGACGCCTCTGCCCAGAAACCCAAGACAGGGGCGGGGGGCGGGGGCGGGCGAGGGGCCAGCCTCCTTATCTCCAGTCTCCTCCAAGACCCCAGCAAGGGTCCACTCTACCAGTGGGGAAACTGAGGCTCCTGCTCCTCCTCAGAGTGCCTGAGGCCTACAGGGCTCCTTGGTGCCCCCTCCACGGTCTGGGTCACCATCCCTGTTGGTTGGGGAGAGTGAGGTGGTGGTGCTGGGGACGGGGATGGCATTGCAACAGCTGAGGGGGGACCAGTTGTCCAGTTTCATGTTCCATCTCAGAGCCTGTCAGAAAATAGCCTGTCAGGTCAAGTTCCTTGGGGCCACATGCCATCTTTCCCTCCTAAGAAGGTGACAAGGACCAAGGAGGAGGGGCCGGAGGCGCTGCCAATCACTTGCAGTAGGACTGCACCCATGCCCTGCTTTGGGCCCTACTCCCCTGTGGCCAGCCTCACCTGGCCCCCTCTCATCCTGGATGCCCAAGAACCTCTAGAAATCTGCAAAGGACCTGCTGGGCAAGGGTACCTGGCCAGGGGATTTCAGGCGTTGAGGCCAAGGAGGGCTGGCAGGGGCCTCTTGGGAGAAACTGCTCCTTCCAGCCAAGGACGAGGCAGGAGTGTCCAGCCCCTGCCTGGAGCCCAGCCCCTGTGTGTTCCTGACCGGGGCTTCGGAGGGCAGCCTAGGGCTTCTCCCTGTGGATTCCTCCTTGGGGTGACCTGAGACAGCTCCTGGCCCTGCTGTCATCTATACAAAGTGGCAGTATCGGGGTGGGGGCCATTCAAGGCGGGGGCCCCAGGGATCCTGGGGACGCACTGTGCTTCTCCATGGGCCGCGCACAGAAAGCCCAGAGGGGCCCGGGGAAGCTGCGTCACAGCTGCTCTGGGGCTCTTCCTCCCTGACCCTCTCCTCTCGGCCCCCGCTCTGAGTGGCCCCTCACCTCATAGCTCCTGGGGACCCTCCCCACCTCCACACCCTGTGGTCTGGGCTGGAGCCAGGTGTCCTGCACCATCCCAAGCTCAGAGAACACCCAGGTACAATGTCAGAATCCCAGGCGGGTGCTGGGTGGCGGCCTGGTCTTGGCCACCATGCTTCCAGGTGAGGGGCTGGGCAGTTCGCTGGCCAAGGACCTCAGCCCCCAGGACTAGTGTCTCCTTGGATGCCAGGGGCCCCGTCCCGATGCAGGAGGCTCTGACCCTCCTAAGAGAGCTGCTCAGTGCTGTACCCACCTGTGGTCACGCCTGAGAAGGACAGGAACTCCCTGTGGACAGGTCCAGCACAGGCACTGCCTCCCGGCTGCACCCTCGTGTTATAGCGGCATTTGAGCTTTCCCAGCAGCCCATTGGCCAGCAGCTGGGCAGCCCGGGCAAGGGGGGCAGGGTGTGCCCAGGCAGTCCCCTGACCAAGTATAGGAATGGCCAGGGGAGGAGACGAAGGCAGTGAGGACAAGGAGACGTGCCTGAGAAGGAGACAGGGTCTCGCCTGCCCCAGGAAGGTGTCAGCTGCTATTTTTGCCGCCCTGGGCAGGCACATTCTTGACGGGCTGTGGAGGGAGGAGGAAGGAGCTTGGTGGCCCCAGGACAGGGCAGAGGGCTATCTCTGGGCCAGACTAGTGTGGGGTCCTCAGAGCTGGGGCCCCAATTTCCCCAGCCCCCTCCCCTTTGATGGACACACTGTGTGGGGTGTGCACTTGGCCCATCCAGGGGTCTGCATCCAGGGATCATTACCCCAGGGTGGCACCTGACCCCAGCCCCACCTCCTCCATAGGGGACCAGCAAGCCCCCCACATCTGAGTGCCTGAAAGGCCAGACTGCTCCCTTGAGTGGACGCTACTGGGGCATGCAGAATACACAGGAGAAGTTGTGTCCTGAGCCTGGGGTGGGGGCTCCTGTCCATGGGGTCTCCTCCAGTCATTGCTTCCTCCCTAGGCGGGGTCACTCCTCTGCAGTTGGCCTGGGGACTCTCTATTCGGGGGTCTAGACCCTGGGGGCACTCTCTCTCCCCAGGGGCCTCATGCAGTGTTTGGCTCTGAGCTGACGGGCCCGTGTGCCCATGGAGGCTGACCTTGCTTTCCTTGGGACTGCAGGGGGCACCATCCAACCAACAGACACACCTTGTGGGCTCCCACAGGCCCCATGCTTGCCAGCAAGGCCACGTGCCCCTGTGGCCCTGCCTCTGGGGTTAGGGAAACTGAGGTCCCAGGTGCCAGGAGGCTTCTTGACTGCTGTCCCATGCCTCTGCAACTCAGGACTGTCACGACCGGGGGGCCTGTAGAGTTGCCCACCCAGGGTGGAAGTTGCTGTCAAGGGTGGACCAGAGTCCAGACAGTGTGAGCCTCAGAAGAGGCAGGCAGGCCCCTGTCCTCCAGAGTCCCAAGGCTAGGGACATGGGGATGGCCTGGAAGGAGCCCCAGACCCATAGCTCCTGGCCCTGTGCCCTGAGGAGGAGGAGGAGGAGGAGGAGGCTGTGGACACTTCACCAGTCCTACCTGTGGGAGCCAAGGCCATAGAGGCTGGCAGCAGGCAGAGATATGCCTGGGGTCACCAAGCAAGGGAAAGCAGCCCCTCAGGCTGCTGGCTCACAGGACGGGCAGCTGCCCACCCGCCCTGAGTGCCTGGCCCTGAAATCCTCTGGAGCTGCTGGGATCACCCCTGCCTCCTAGTCAGAACCTGCGCTTCTCCCTCTACCTGTCCGGGTCATCAGACAGAGCCACCCCTGGGCCACCCTGGCCAGCTCTCCATTTCTGTGAGGCTGGGAGCTGGGCCTGGGGACCATCTTCCCCTGGTGGGCTGGCTTCCCCTCCAGGCTCTGCCAACTGGCCGCAGCACCGCTCTCAAGGGCACACATGAAAAGCAGGAGGATTTTATTGTTCTCCAGCCTTGCTTCCCAGGAAGTCCCGTGGCCACCAGCCCTGGCCAGGCTGGGGTGGGCATCCTCAGGAGCTGTGCCTGCAGGCGGTCAAGCCAGGGGTTCTGCAGTGGCCCTGCTCAGCCAGCAGAGGACGGTGGCTGCCCGCTTAGTGAGACTCAGCCTTTGGCAGGTGCTTTCCCGTGAGGTCAGAGGGGCAGGCAGGTCCTATTTTGGGTGATGGCCACCTCCTCCTCAGACACCAGGCCCAGGGTACAGCAGGACAGCGTAGAGTGGGCACTGCTGGATGGACAGCTGGTCGCTGAGGGTCTACCACAGGTAATCCTTCCAGGTCCCACCTGGCCTCCCCTGGGGAGTAGGGTGGGGGACTAGAGACTTGTGTGGAGGCCAGGAAGAAGGGGGTGGACCAGCTTTGTTGGGTGGGGGACTGATTTCCACACCAGAGGCTGAGGGCCAAAAGCTCTGGACCTGAGCTGCAGGCCACAGGGGACTGTAAAGCTGGCCAATGCCAAGCTGAGCCCAGGGAGAGGAGGCCTTCTGGGTACCTTGGCTCCGGAGGCCTCCTCCAGTGGACCCAGTAAGGCAGCTGGGCAGAGGTCTCTGATGGGGTCCCAGCCCGCGGTGCCGGTGGCTGGGAGTGGAGGAGCGCACGGACCCTGTGCCCTGCCTTGTGCCCTGGGCTGACCCGCCATAGGCAGAGCCTGCCAGGCCCTGGTCAGGAGCTGCTGACAGGCCCTGGGACACAGCCGCTCCAACCCCGACTGCTGGCGCCCAGGCCTGCGCGCTTCTCCCGGGTGCAGGTGCCCTGATTGGCTGTGTGGCTCTCGGGGCGGCTCCTCTCTTGGGGCCGCAGCAGGTGCCTGGAGGGGGGCAGTGGACTGCCAAGGGCTCCCAGGCAGGCAGGATGAAGAAGGGCAGTGCTCCAGCATCCCTGCCCAAGTGCCTTCTAGGCAGTGGCCCCTTGGCCCCGGGCCTGAGCAGTGGCAACCGTGGGGTGGATCACACAGTGAGCAGGGCTGAGGCCAAGGGGCCCAGACGCTGGATCCACAACCCTGAGGCTAAGCCAAGGGGTCGGCCGGTCAGGGGAGCATGGCAGCTGTGACCCTTCTGCCTCCAGTGCCTGGTCCTCTGCTCATGTCCAGCTCCCTGCCCACTGTGGACTTTGGGGTGGCCTCAGCCAGCTGTCCTGGCCACCAGCCCATCAGACTGAGCAGGAAGGAAGGGGGGGCCCTGGAGGGCAGGGTGTGGCCCTACTTGCTTTCTCCATGGTGGAGCTGTGAGCAAAAGGGACAGTGGCCACGCCGCCTCCTGGCCTGGGCAGCTGTACCCCCTGAGCTTGAACTTGAGAAGCTGTGGGATTCTGTGAGGCAGTTTCAGACAGTGGAGGCCCTGGACGGCGGAGTGAGTGGCAGGGTCAGACTGGAACCAAACAGGGCCCCGGGGCTCCCCAGTCACTGAGGGATCGGGGCTTCGTCAGGCCAGAGTGCAGTCCAGCATGAGCAGGGAGTGCGGGGAGGACACCCCACCCGCAGCCAGCCAAGTGCTCGTCTCACCTCCTCTCAGGTCCGCGGGCCTTCTCCCCGTCCTTCTGTCCACCCCTCACCTGCCTGCATCCACCGTCCACCCATCTACTCCCCACCTACTTACCCATCCATCCATCCGTCCACCCACCTTTCTGCTCATTCATATTTATCCATCATCCATATCCATCCATCCGTCTGTCCATCCATCCACTCATTGATACATACACCAATACACCCATCCATCCACCTGTCTGACCATCCATCCTTCCATTCACCCATCTATCCATCTACCTATCCTTCTGTCTGTCCACCCAAACCTCACTGAGCACCTGCTGAGTACTGGGAGGTGCTGGGTGACTCTGGCCCCCCAGGGGTGCACCGTGTGGGCGTAGACCAGAATGCACTGGTGCCGGTGCTATGAGGTTTGTATTGGGTCAGTCAGGGGGTGGTGTCATAGACGTTCTAGAAAAGGAATGTGGGACCCCACCCATCGTGCACACCCCAACTTAGGCCACCCCACAGCTCAGATTCTGAAGTTGGCTGTTGCAGAAGGCTATGGGGCAGAACTCCGTGCTTGAATCCAGACCCGATGTGCTATGCAATCAGGCAGACTGGCCCACCAGTAGGGTCCTTCTGTCCTGGCCAGTCCCACTCCCCATCCCTCCCGTCAGAGAGCACAGGAGGCCAGTGTGGGGGCTGCTCAAGGAACTTTATTGTACAAAGTGGGTCTTCCGCAGGCAGAGCAGGGAGGGCATGAGGCCGTGTCCGTCCCAGCGCAGGGCTCCTGCTGTGTGGCGGGTGACCGGCCCTCTTGCACAGGCTGGCCTCCATCTCTGGCCTTCCTTGGGAAGGCTCAGCCTCTCCAGGGCATGGGCCATTGAGCCAACCGTCAGGAATCTCTTTCCTCTGAGATGCCAGAGACAGAGCTGGGGGATCAGTGGGGTGGGATAGGGGTGGGAGGGTCCAGAAGCAAAAGGGGGTGGTGACAGCAGTGGGGGTGTCAGAGGGACAAGGTCAGGCTACAGTGGCAACAGGAAGCAATCTCTTAGCTAAGGCCGGGGGCTGGTGAGTCTGGGGACACAGAGGTGCTTCTGGTGTGTACCTGCCAAAACACGGGCGTGGAGCACGGGAAGCATTAGTGTGGACCCGAGAACGGGCTACAGCCTGCCCTGCGAGGCCTTGGCTCTGTGAGCCTGCCTCTGTCTCTGGTGGCTGCCTGGCCCGGCCCACACTCCTCCCCGTGTCAGAGGCACCTGCTGCAGCCTCTTGGGACACTCGCACCCTGGGTGGACTCTGAGGCCCTGGATCTGGGCCAGGCTCAGCCTGCCCACCCGCCCAAGCAGCCCCGAGAGCTGGACCTGGGGCTCTGGTTCCACAGGCCGGCTGTCTACAGGCAGCCAGAGGCTGGGAGCGCGCCGGGCAGACTCCCCCAGCCCCGCCTCAGGCCAACGGCTCTCTGCAGCCAGCCCCACTGCGGAAGTGGGGCCTCCCTCCTCCCCAAACCAGACAGCCTCTGGCTCGGCCCAGATGCCATTTGTCAACGTCCTTGCAAACTCGTGGCGCCCAGAAACCAAGGCGGGTAGCTTGGCCAGGACCACCCGGCGAGGCGGTCTGCAGGAGTACCCGTTCAGCACAGCTCAGCGAAATCTGCT
>NW_026000001.1:5619168-5626282 GCF_001458135.2 Marmota marmota marmota
CCCCCCCCCCAGCCACATGGGACTGCACCTCCCTCGGCCAGCTGCCTGCCTCATCCTCACAGGCCTCCAACTGCAGCCCGTGAAGCCCTCAACTCCCCACACCTGGCTCCCATCACCCGCAGAGAGGCCAGCCTCCTGCTCTGCGGCCTCTGCCGGCCAGGGAGGGGGAGCTCCTTGCTCCTGGGGTTCCTGCTAGCACCCAGGCACACCAGCCGTCTCCTAGTGGACAGCCAGAGTGGGCAGGTGGGGGTGTCCCTGCCTTGCCCGGGCAACCCCTGGGAAAGCCCATGCAGGGTGAGCTGTGCCCACCTTGAAGTCTGCACACGCACGTGGAGGGAGGTTCTGGAGCGTGTGTGGACAGGACGCATGTGCCCAAGTGGGCATGTGGGCCTGGGTCCCCAGGCAGAGCCTCACCTTCTTCTTGGGGCTGGCCCTGCTCCCTTGTGGCCTCTGAGTGGGACCAGGGTCAGTCTTGCTCCTCAGACCCCTCCATCAAGCCAAGAACCTCCAAAAGCACAAAGACAGGGGTGCAAACCCCCGGGGTACCGAACCAAGGCCACGGGGCCCCACGGGGCCCACGGGCAGAGCCACGTGAGCACGTGAAGCTGCTCCCGGCTCCCACCCAGCAGGGTGGACGTGCACACACTGGCTCTCCTGTGCCCAGTGGGCACCCCACACAACCCTGGCCCACACCTGGACGTCCCTGGGCCTGCACACCCAGGACGTAGGAGCAGGGCATGGGAACGGCAGGTCCTGCCCCCTCCCAGGCTCCTTCTGGGGTGCCCCCACCTCACTATTGACTGTTTTCCTGCACATCACCCAGACAACAGTAAGCAGGGCCTGGGGGGAGGCCAAGGTGTGTTTTCTGGGAACATGGCCGCTCCAGAGCCAGGGCTCCTCCCAGGGGCACCCCCACTTAGCCCTCCTTGGATAGAGGCTTGGGGGACAGGGAAGGTGCAGGGCAGGGTCTCCCACGCTGGGGAGAAGTCCCACCAGCCCCCACTCCTGACCCAGCAGCCAAGGACAAGGAGGCCTCTGGGCCCCTTTCCCTGCCTCCTCCCTTCCCGCCTGCCCCAGGATGTGAGTCATGCGGCCCCCTCCCCATGACCTCACCCTCGCTCTTCCACAGCTGGGCTCCGTTCTGGGAACTGAAAGGGGCCGCTCTCCTGGGGTGGGGTGGGGGCCTCTGGCCTGGGAAAGGCGCCCCCGGCCCGCGGCCCAGACCCTTGGCACGCTCTGCAGAGCTGTCAGGACTCTGGCGATGGCCGCCCCGCCCGGGGCCAGGCCCCGCCAAGCGCAGCTGCGAGGGATTTGGTGTTCCTGAGCTGAATGCAATCAGCCATTTCCTGCGTCTGCTCTGGCTCTGGGGCCCAGGGCTCAGCCTGACAGGCCGGGGGCCCTGTTCCCCAAGCCGGCACAGCCCGGTTCAGCACGGGGCTCAGCCCTGTCCACGTGCACGACCCGCACAGACCCCAGACCCTCTCCCCACTTTCGGTGGGGCTCCCTGAGCTCAGAGCTTCCCGGTGACCATGTCCACCATCTGCCGCCCCCAACTCGGGACACCAGTCTCTTTTTCTTCCTCCACACTACCCCCAGTCCTGTCTCCCAGTCCCCACTGAGATGCCAAAAATGCCCTTCCCGGGCTGGACACTCCCAGCTGCCCACCCCCACCATCCCCCTCTGGATAGTTCCTGCAGGGGCAGCAAGACTCAGTACCCGTCCCAATTCTGCCCCCTGCAGGCTACTCATGTGACTGCCCCATCCTGCCCAGCCTGAAGATCAGGCAGGGTTTGTCCCCAGTCCTGGGGAGAACGTGAGGGTTCAGCTGGGGGACTGGGACCAAAGCAAGAATGTCCAGGAACAACTTCTCCTTCAGGGTCCCCGTACCCTCCTGACCCCAAGTCTCCTGGACAATGGAGACTAGGAGGCTGGAGGTGACCAGGAGGCCTGGGAGGTGGCTGGTGGCCCCCAGGAGTAGGTGAGCCGGCTCCCTGCGACCACCAGAGTCTCTGTGGCCTTTTAAGAGCCCAGATGCCCCAGTATCTCATACACTGTCCACCAGGATGGACATTTGCCCCTGAGCCACTGCAGAGCCCTGGGGAGAAGGGACAGACACAGGGGCATGAGCCCTGGCTTCCAGAGGGTAGTGGGACAGCATGCATCCTGCCCATGATACTCACAAGAAGGCCCCCACAGGCAGAGGACAGGTCTGTCCTGGAAGCCTGGGGACAGAGTGGCAGAGCAGAACCTGCACCCGCACCTTGGGCCACCATCAGCAGGCCCCTTGTCCCCAGGGAGCTGGCCTGGGTGTGGTTCTGCCTGGCTGTCACTCATCCTGGGGAGGCCACTGGAGGCACATGTGCCAGGTGAGCCAGGAGCACAGCCCAAGCCATCAGGTGGGCAGGAGGGCAGGTGTTCTCTGCTGGGGGCTGGGAGAGGGCACAGGAATCTAGCTCCTCTGCCCCCAGATGCCTGGCCATCACCATCCCAGGAGAGTTGCCATGACCCTGTCCCACTCTCTAGGGGAGGGAGGTGACCTTGAACTTCGGTCTGAAAGATGGGCAGGGGTCCTGGGGCCAGAGAAAGGCCAAGGGTGAGGGTAAAGTCAGGAAGGTGGCAGAGCTGGGGGGGGGGCCTCGGTGGCCCTGGCTGTCCCCTCGGCTGGATTGGGTGTGGCCAGATCTGAATCATGTCAGGACACCCCAGTTGCGTTGGGAAGGGCCAGCAGGGTGGGTAGGGAGGAGGGATCCAGGCAGGAGGAAGGTGGAGGGCTGTGCTGGACATGGGGAACAGGGACAGGGACTCCAGAGCTGCCCCGGCGTCCGTCTGTGTGAGAGGCAGAACCAGGGGCATGGTCTGGCGAGACACTGAGTCAAGCCTGGGCGTGCACAGGGGGAGTGTGGGGATCCCCCGGGGACAGCCAGCACCAAGGCACAGCTGCAGGAGGCCCCACAGGCCCTGGGGACGGGAACCTCTGGGGACCCCAAGGGTAGCACATGGACAGGTCAGAGGTGGCAGAGAGGAGCTGAGTTGGGGGTCTGCAGAAGCACAGGGGTCCCCTACCCTCCTGGCCCAGGTATGGCCCTCGGGGCTCCCCTGGTCAGCATGGCCACCCGGGACACTGCCTGGCCTCTGCTGGTTCTAGTGTGGCCAGCACATGGTCCAGGCAGGAGTTAGAACCAGGAGCCAGCCTGACACTCAGTCTCCAACCTGGCGGCCTGCAGTCTCCTCTTTCGGGCCAGGCGGACGGCCCACACAGAGCCCAGCCTGGCCACACACGTGGCCGGCTCTTCTGGTGACTTCAATAGGGTCCTTCCTGGAGGGGACCTCTCTGGAGGGCCGTGACACCCCGGGGAGGGGACGGTCACAGAGTGCTGAGTGGCTCAGGGCTGTGGGAGTCATGGAAGTTTCCGGGGCAGGGAGGGAAGAGGCTCAGCCGGGCAGAACCAGAACCAGAGCCAGCTGCCAGTCGGGCACGTGGCTGCCCTGGGCGTGGCAGGGACGGGTGCCTGAGGGAACCCAGCCAGGGAAGGTGGCCAGGGACAGGCCCCGGTTCCCCTGACTCGCACCCAGGCCCAGGCTCACCCTCCCCAGCCTCCACGGCCTTCGGCAGAAGAAGGGAGACCACGGCCCTGCTCGGAGGGTGAGAGTGGGGACCCCTGAGCAGTACGTTTCCTCTGGGCTGTCCTGCGCCCAGGAGCAGGCCGGGCCCAGCCGAGGCCTCCCAGGGCCCCTGCCCACATCCCCCCTGCCTGGGCAGCAGATCGTCTGGGAGCCTCCCTGGACGCCTGTCACAGAGGGTCCTGGACCTGGAGGGCACTGCTACTGAGCGCTGGCCCCTCTCCCACCTCCACCGCCTGTGTGGCCCCGCAGGGCTCCCTGCACCTCCTCTTTCCCCACCGTGGGGAGCCCGCTGCCTCCAGCCAGAACCCCCAAAGCCAAGGCGGCTCTGCTCCTGCCGGCCCCACGGCCTGGAGCTCATGACGAGGGGCTGGCCCAGGGAGGGGCCGCCGCCGCCGCCGCCCAGGTCCACCCACCTCCCTCCCCTCTGGCTCTGCGAGCGCTCGGCTCACTGGGGACCCCTCCAGCCAGCCCTGGCCTCCCCTCTGCCTTTGCCCCACGGGCCCCCCTTAGCGCCCTGGCCCTGGTGGCCCCCCCGGCTACCAGTCAGCTCTCAGCTGCCGCGCAGGCCACCCGCAGGTTACCTCGAGAGGATGAGCCCGGCCTTGGGGCGTCTCCACTGGCCCTGGGGAGGGGACAGCAACGCCTCGCCTGCTGCCATCCCAGGCCCCGAGGTCCCCACCTGGGCTGCAGCCCCAGGGCCCAGCTCCCCACCCCCCACCTGCCAATCTCCCGGGCCCAGGGTGGTCAGTTCTTCCCTGGAGGGCAGGGCCCGAACCTGGTGTCTGTCCCTGCTTACAGGCCTTGGCAGGGCCGGGAGACACGGCTGCCGTCGGCCGCTCTGGCGAGGTTTGTGGGGAGGCCGTGGCAGGAAGGCTCCTAGGGGCAGGGTCCTCTTGCTTGTCCTGCCCTGGGGGCTTGTGTGGGGAGAGGCCGCCAGCGAGAAGGGTGCAGCCACTGGACAATGGGCACAGGGGGACAGCCGCAGGGCCGCAGCTGAGGGCATCCAGGAGGGCCTGGGGCCAGCCGTGCACCTGCACCCCAGAGCCCTTCCCACCCCACCCTGAGCGCCAGGGTCATCGGCAGGCATCTGTCCCCTGGGTCCCCACCTGCTGCATCCTGTTCCCAGCACCAAATCCCACCCCTGCCCCCACCCTGCCTGGAGGGAGCTGCCTGCCCGGCCCCCCGCTGCCCACCACTGCTCTGCCTTCTGCTCTGGAGGTGGGAAGAGTCCCTCCCTTGAGAGCTGCCCCCTGCAGCCCCTGCCACGTGCCTGGAACTGCAGCCCTGGAGTGGAGGTGGTGACCCCCTGGGGACACACTGCCCCTTGGGGAGCCCAGCTGCCAGTGCTGGTCAGGTAGCCACAGCCCAGGTCTCCCCATCACACCACCCAAGTCGCTGGGCGGACCCCAGCTCTGCCCACACACCCATGGGGAAGGTAGCCGCGCCCCAGCAGACAGCTCGGACCTCAGGGGTCAGGCCCGGCACCTTCTCCGGAGCTATGACTGGGTTCTGTGGAGCCCAGAGTCTTGCCCTAAAGACCCCATGAGACTGGAAATAGGATGCCTCCTCCAGCTCCCCATCCCACACTTTCCTCAGAGATCAGGTCAGGGCCCATCCACCTCTGCCCTCAGTGTGGGGACCAGAACCCAGCTAGATGTCCAGCCAGTCACCTCCCTTGGTCTGGGTGCCCTACCTCTTGTGATGTGCTCCATGGTCAACTTGATGCTGACAGCCTCCTCGCCCCAGCACTGTGACTCTTCTAAGTCTCTGCCTGTGTCTGCTCAGTCAGGCCTGCCCCTGGGGACCTAGGGTCAGAGGTCAGGCCTCGCCCTCCTGGCCTGTGGGATCCTGGTGTGGCTGTGGTCCCCACTGGTCCTGCGCCTGTCCATCCTCCCTCCCGGCACTGTGCCCGCTCATCCCAGGCCTCTCTGTTCTTGGTGTCACTGACCACATGTCGTAGGGGCTCAGTGCCCAGCAGCCCCTGCTGGGCCCAGCTCAGCATTCCCTGCAGGGGCGAGACGCCGGCTGCGCCTGGGGAGTGTCTGCACCGTCCCCTCAGAGCCGCCTCCGGGGGACGGGGTCCGGGCTGTGTCTCCTCTCCATACTGGACAGTGCTCCTGCGCAGGGCTCGCCAGGCGAGGCTTGGCACTCTCCCTGACAGGCGATGGTGGCTGGCCAGCTCTGGGCTCGGCCATGCCTCCTCTTCCCACCCTGGCCGGCTGTGGCCTCAATGCGGCTCTGCCCACAGACGCGGCCCAAGGGCGCCCTGTCCAAACGCGTCCGCGTTGTTCAACCTCGGCTGCCCCCTGGGCGGGAGCAGGCACAGGGACACCCTTCGGCCACGCAGCTGGCACTCCCCTGCCTGTGCCCAGCTGTGCCCCCAGTGCCCCCCCCCGCTCTTCCTGCCTCCCAACGTCTCGCCCCGGGCTGTCCCCAGGTCTGCCTGTGGAGCCCGGGTGCCTGCCTGGCCCCTCGGCCTCTTCCAGATCCTGAAGGATGCTGAGCCCCTCAGGGGCCAGTCATTCCGTCCCTCTCCTGCGCGCCCCCGTCCGGCTTCCTCCTGCCCCAGGGTGCTGGGCAAGCTGCTCCGCTACCCTGAAGCTCTGCTTTTCCAGCCGGCTGGGGAGACCCTCGTCCCTCTGGGAGTCACAGTGGCTGAGGTCCACTCTGGTCTTCAGATCCCCAGGCCCCAGCCAAGGCTGAGGGCCAGACCGGCACTGCTGCAGGACAGGGCCAAAGTAGGACCCCGCCCAGGACACCAGGGTCCTCGTAGCAACCCCCGCAGCCGTCCAGGCTCAGGGGGGTAGGAGCACGGGGTCAGCGAGCCCCTTGGCCCCAGCACGGTGCCCGGCAGAGGCTGCAGGAGGCAGGAAGAGCCTCCCTCGACCTCCAGGGAGAGGACCAGCAGCACCGGCGGCCGTCCCAGGACAGCAGCCACTTGTCCCTCCTGCGGTCCCTTCGTCCTCCCCTGGTCTCCTCCCTCTTGTCCTCCGTCCCTGCCATGAGGGCTTGCCCTGACGGTCCAGACCGCTCCCATCTTTCCCACCACCCCCTGCACCCGGCGCCACCCTGCTCAGCCCCCTGGCCCACAGTGCCCCTCCGCAAAGTGCAGGGGACAGAGGAGGGACGGGCCAGCGCTCCTGCCGGTGCCCTCGCCTGGCCGCCGAGGCTTGCCCCTGCGCCTGCTCCTCCGCAGGCCCCTGCCCTGCCCTCCCGCCAGGGTCTTCCGGCTGTCAGTCCCCTCCGGCCTGGCAGGACACGTCCTCCGTGGAGACCCTCATGCTCCCAGGCCAGGCTCCACCCCACCACACCTCCAGGTGCCACCTCCTCACTTCCTCGCCTGTCCCAGGCAGCAGCCAGCCCAGGGCCACACTCCGGCCCTGAGGGTGGCAGGGGACACCAGCCCACCTGTACAGGGCCACGAGCACCTGGGGCCAGGCCTGAAGACCCCTCTCCCTGCGCCTGCCCCGGCGGGGGCCGGCCACTGAGG
>NW_026000001.1:5631435-5634864 GCF_001458135.2 Marmota marmota marmota
CCACTGAGGTTCTGACTCTGAGCGCCCACCTGTCGCCTGCAGGCCCACCTGCCCTCTGAAGGCCTCTGAGGTCAGCCCGGCCACCATCCTCTGCTGAACCGCTGAGTGCTGCACAGGTCCCTGGGGGCAGTGCCCCCTCCAACCCCACGGAGGGTCCCAGGGGCCGCAGGGCACCCCGGGGGCTCCAGCAGCCAAAAGCAGGCAGGTGAGTCCCAGAGGCCCGGGCACCCTGGCTGCTCGCTGCCCGGTCTGCCCAGCTCTGATTTGCCGGCTGGGACCGGAATGGGAATCGCAGCCCTCTGGGTTCTGGCCCTGACACCCTGCCCAGGGGCTGGGCCACTTGGTCCCTGTACCCCCTGCTGCTGGCTCAGCCGGGCTCCGGGCAGGATGGGCTCTGGCCAACAGACCACCCGGCCGGAGACGGTGCCGCCCACCAGACGCCGGGCCCTGCCAGGGCGGGGGCTACCCCACCCTCAGGATCGCAGGCCTTGGATGGGCCCGGCAGCCACGCCCCTTTGGACACTGTGGTTTGGAGGCTGCTTTCCCCACCCCTGTGGGGGCCAGCCCAGCAGGCTACCAGCCCTATCCCCTGCCCGACTGGCCACACGGGTCCCCAGAGGCCCTCGGACCAGGGTGCCCAGAGCCCTGGGGAGATCCCTAGATGCAGAAGACCATAGTATCTGTGGGTGGACATGTGCCCCAGACCCAGGGGACAGAGGGGCTCAGGCCTCCAGGAGCCCAGGCTGGAAGGCGTCCAGGGGCAGCGGAGCCCGTGTGCCCGACGGGGGTATCGGCCAAGGTGGGCCTGGCCCAGCCCCTCCCTCTGTGCCAGCTACAGCGTGCTCTAGGTCAGCCTGGCCCCTCACAATGCCAGCCCCTGAGGGCCGCAGGACCAGGGTGACCCAGGAGCGCAGGTCTCTGACCACCCGAACACGATCCTGGCCTTGGGTGGGCCTGGGAGGGACTGGACTCCACCAGGGGCAGGTAGGAGGGTGTTGGGGTGTGGGCAGATTGCCAAAGCGGGGACAGTGGGGACATAGGCCCTGGGGCCCGACCCTGTCCGCTTGAAGCCTCGTGTGGGCTGAGGCGGGGGACAGACGGTCTGGGTGGCCACAGGCCGCACAAGCCCCACTCACACCCTGGTGTAGACAAGGAGAGCAGGTGGGTCAGGAGGACACATTTTTCCGCTGACCCACGGCATCCTTTTTAATGAGCTTAAACTGAATTCAATTTACACCTTGGCCACGGCTGGTGCCGGCAGAGCCCTCTAGATCTTGTCCCAGAGAAGACAGGCAAGGCCTGCCTCCAGGCCTGTGAGAGAGCTGGGGAGTCCCTGGGGAAGGATCTGGGGTGACTAGGGTATTTGTGGGAGGCAGGCTTACTGGTCTCTGCTGGCTGTCCCTGGGTGAATCACTTAACCTCTCTGAGCCTGGTTTTTCATCTAACAGGGACCAGGCCGGGCCTGCCTGCCAGGGCCTGGGGAAGTAAAAATGGTCAGATGTGAACTACGGCCATAGGTGGGGGAGAGGGCTCGCTGTCCTGGGTTGTAGCATATATGAGTGCCTGGGGGTGACCCTGGCCCTCCACAGGCTCAGGGTCCGCGAGGGTGGCGGTGGGCTGACACCCACTCCTCACTGCTGAAAGCTGCGTCCCCGGCTCTCCCTGCTCTCTCAGAGCCCAGCTCCCAGGGGACAGTTCCTTCTCCCCTGACCCTGCCAGCTGCTCACAGGACCTGGCCTCAAGGCCCCTCCCAGTGTCTTCTGCCTGGTCCTACCCTGCCAAGCTCCACGCCCGGCATGCCCTCTGAACGCTCTTGGTCAGCGGGCAGCAGCCCAGCCCTGGTGTGGGGGCAGTGGCCTCAGTTTCCCTAGTTGTTAAGAGGTGCTGGGGATGGATGCCAGGCACTTTCCAAGCCCCTGTCACAGCTCTCTGGGGACCATGCCGGCCCTGGGGACTGCGTTCCTGCTGCGGTGGGGGGGGGGGGAGTCTGGACTGAGACTTGCAGCCCTGCCTCAGGGCCCTGGCAGGCTGGAGCTGCGTCTGGGGACAGGTGTGAAGAGCCAGCCAGCTCCCAGGCCCTCTCAGACCGCACAACCCTCCGCCACACACCTGGGCCTCTGCTCCGCGGCTTCACCACCGAGAGCCAGGACTCGCGGGCACGGGGTGGCCGGGTGCAAGAGACCGTGTGCTCCGAGCAGGGAAGGGGGCCAGGGAGCGGATCTGCCTGGCTGGCAGAGGAGGACAGCCCCCACCCGGCTCAGGAGGACCACAGGGACTTCCTGGAGGAGCCGGCCTTGCAGGGGGTCTGTAGAAGACCCCCTGAGAAGGAGGAAGGACACGGCAGGCGGCCCAGAGGGTGGCAGTGAGCAGCTAGCCACTGAGAGTGGCAGCTCTGACCGGCTCCGCCGGGCCGGGCAGGCCTCGCCACGACCCACTGAGCAGCTGCTTCCCCACCATACTTCACGGAGGACAAGACGCAGCCTGAGAGAGGGCTGTGTGCTGCCCCAGGCCTGGTGTCCATGACCAGGGTTCCAAGGCCAGGTGCTCAAGGCACATGTGCCTCCCACGTGGGGCTGAAGACCCAGGGTCAGCCAGTGTCGTGGCTGCGAGTAAAGTAAGGGTGACCGTCCCCCAGGGGTCGGCAGGACAGCGCGGGGCCCTGGAGGCTGCTGCAGTCTGCACCCCGAGGGCACGGGAAGGTCTGCGAAGGGTGCACAGGCCACCAGGGCCCAGGCAGGAGATGACCTCGAGCTGCGTCTGCGGCACGTGCACTGGCCCTGCGGGGGGAGCTAGGCCGGGCCACCAGCCCCAGCCTGGGCGCCACGGCTCACTCTCGGGGTCTGCACAGGCACCTGCCCTGGCCAGGAGGGACCTACCTCAAGAGCGTCTCCAGGCCCCGCGTGCTAGAGTTCCTCCTGAGGAGCACCGAGTGGCTCATGCTGGCCCGGCCGCCAGGCGACCTGGCCTGACCCCGGCCCTGGGGACGCCGCCGCCTTCTTCAAAGGCTCCCGTTCCCAGCGCTGGCGCCTGCGGCCTGCTGCTCGCTCTGCCTCCTGGCCTCCCTCTCCTCTCCTCTCTCCCCTCTCCTCTGCTCCCCCTGCCCCTCCTTCTCTCCCCTGTCCCTGTCCCTCTCTCTGCCTGTCCTGGTCCCTCTGGCCCTGGGCTGGGGGTCCTGGGCTGGCTCCCAGCTGTCGGCTGAGGCCCGTCCACTGTGCCTGGGTCCCTCCTCTGTGGGTCCCGCTCCCCTCTCCTCCTCAGGAGGCTTCACAGCTGCTTCCCTTTTGTCCCCCAAGCCCCTTCTCCGCCCCCCTGGTCTCCTCCACCTCCACCTCCTCCTCCTTCCCAGACTAGTAAAAATGTCAGAGAGAACCCTCCCAGCCCCGCAGCGGGGGCTCAGCCGGACCTCTGCGGCCGCTGATGGGCAGCACC
>NW_026000001.1:5640892-5654945 GCF_001458135.2 Marmota marmota marmota
GGCCCAGGTCTCCCCATCACACCACCCAAGTCGCTGGGCGGACCCCAGCTCTGCCCACACACCCATGGGGAAGGTAGCCGCGCCCCAGCAGACAGCTCGGACCTCAGGGGTCAGGCCCGGCACCTTCTCCGGAGCTATGACTGGGTTCTGTGGAGCCCAGAGTCTTGCCCTAAAGAAGCCATGAGACTGGAAATAGGATGCCTCCTCCAGCTCCCCATCCCACACTTTCCTCAGAGATCAGGTCAGGGCCCATCCACCCAGGGAGGGGCGGGGCTTGGGAGAGGTGGGGCTTAGGAGAGGAGAGGAGAAGCCAGTGACCCACAGGCTCAGGCGCAGGGGGAAGAGGCCCACCTGTCGTCTGGGCTGAGACCCTGACCCAGGGAAAGAGCGGAGGGAGCCCTCAGAGAGCAGCCCTGGCCCTGCTGCCTGCAGGTCTAGACCCCAGCAGCCTGCGAAACAGGGCCCTGGCCCCCATTCTTCCACCCTCACAGACCCCCTCCAGGGTGGGATAGGTGCCCGGCCCCCTCCCAGCGCAGGGGCTGGGGGCTCTGTCCTATAGACTCCTAGTCCTCATGCAGAGGCCTCCCAAGGACACCTGAGACTTCCAAGTGGAGTTCAGAGGGTCCGATGGCCCAGGAAAGGGCTGTCCCTGCCCTTCCCACCCCTTGGCTTGGCCAGGGAGGCGCCAGTGGGCGTGAGAGATGCTCTTCTAGGCAGTGAGCCAGGGACGGTCAGCGCTGCACCAGGGACAGCTCAAGGGGAGAGCAGGACGTCTGCTGGGGGAGGTGGCAGGACCCTGCCATGTGGTTTTGGGCATGGGTGACTTCCAGCCAGGACAGTCAGGTCTGGTATAAGTGAGGCTGGGGGCATGCAACCCCATGGAGCGCCAGGATTTGGAGGTGTTGAATCTGGGACCCTGAGGGACCCTGATGACCACCTGCCCCTCTCCGTGGCCTCTGAAGACTTGGCACAGTATGGGGGTAACCCCTGCTCTTAGGGGCCATATTGGGGAGCACAGAAGGGAAAAATGCCCTCAGCATCACCCAGAAATCCCAACAGAGCCACTTGTGACCCTGTGTAAATGTCATGTCCTGCCCCCAAGGAACAAGGGCAAGCAAGCTAATGTCTTGACAGCTGGGACAGGGAGACAGTACCCCCAGGAAGAAACCAAAGCTCTGTGGGTCCAAAGGGTGGGCCAGGGGACCTGCCTGCCCAGGCCCAGTGGGAGGAGGACAGTGCCATCCTGCGTGGGGCCCACCCGACCAACTGGAGGGTCTCAGCTGCCGTGGGCCTGGGGTAAATGTGTCCTGAAGCCCCCAGAGCAGTGCCCCTGGCTTCTACGGGAAGCATGCCAAGATCTCCCCTGCTCTCCCCGCTGACCCTGCCCAGCCTTGGCCTTCATGGGGATTCCCAGGTGGGGGCCCCCCACTCCTGGTACCAGGGACTTCTCTGACACCCTGCAGAGGAAAAACCCAGTTGTCTTGTCACCTTGTGGAAGGACAGCCCCACCCAGCGGCAGGTCTCAGTTTCATTCTGACGGGTCAATATCACGCTTTCCCTCTGCACACTTTGGGGGAGGGTCCTTGGGTCTCCCGGACCCCTCAGGGCTCAAGGAGGGTCTGCCTGGCTCTCCAGCCAGCTCCTAACAGACCTGGCACAGGGCAGCCCCGGCCCCTGGGACCTGCACCAAGACGCCTGGGGATCAGCTGTGCCTGCCAGCGCTGCGGGCAGCCTTGACCGTGTCCCCTCCGACCTGGCATTTGAGACAGCTGGGAGGGGGGTGGCCAAGAAAGGGCTGAGGAGGAAGGGGGGCCAGCCAGGCGGCCTAGTCTGTGTCCTTCTATGGGTATGAGGTGGCAGGGACGGCGCTGACGTGAGGACACACTTCCCGGCCGGGACACAGCTGTCACCCAGTCACCCTGCTTTCAGAACCAGCAGCCTGTGTGCTGGGGGGGGGCCTACAGACCTGGCGGGGTGTGTGCCGGCCCTCCATGGCCTCTCGTGCTGCACGTGCCCCTACCTGGAGGAAGGCTGCATGGAGCCCCTCCATGGGGCCGGGTGGCCCCTGACAGCCTGGGCCAGGCTCACATGTTCTGAGCCAGGGCCAGCCCTGGCCTCTGCTGAGCCTCCGATGCTCCTTCTGCCGGTCAGGGTCCCTCGGTAGCCCACAAGCCAATTCCAGAATGGCGTTTGCAGTGAGCGGCTGAGGGTAGACAGTCCTCCTCCGCCCTAACCCCCAGACGCACCCAGCTCCCCTCTCTGGCCTGCTCGTGGGCTCAGACAGAGCTACCACCTGCCATCTGCACAGGAGCAGGGGCCAGGATCCGCTTGGCAAGACCACCCAAGGTTGTGGAGACCCTGCTGCTTAGATGGGGCCCTCCACACGGCAGCATACAGCAGGGCCCTGCTGGTCACCCTCTACCCAGCAGCCCTGCAGCCGGCAGCAGCCGCAGGCCCCCAGGGGTCTCGCCATCTTCCCCTCACCTGTGTCTGGCTCCTTCCCTTCCACACACCTGGGCAGCAGCCCCACTGTCCTTCTCTGGACCAGCCTCGAGTCCCCCACGGGCTCCCCACCCCTGACTGTCAGAACGTGCTCCTCTGCTCCTCAGCGCCCTGCCTGCCCCCAGGTCCTCTGAGACGGATCCCAGGCAACTCAGGCCCATGGCCCCACTGGGCCTCCATGCCTGACCACCAACAGGCCCCCCAGGGGCCCTGGGCGCCAGGCCCAACGCTCAGGCCCACCCCAGCACAGGATGGGTGCTCAGTGTCTCCTCGGAGGCTGCTGCCTCCAGACCAGGCTGGAGCCCCGTCCCTGCCCATCGCTGCCCAGCTCTGGGGGTACAGAGGTCTGTCCTTTTTTCTTTTTTAGTGACCCACATGCCTCTGCCCATGTTCCCCTAAGATCTCAGCTGCCCAGCACCGTGCCTGACGCTCAGGACAGGTGTCTGCCCGCATCCTTGGGCTCCTCCATCACCATGGCCAGAAGAGCTGTGGCCAGGTAGCCCTTCTCCCGAGGCCGGGCCAGCTCCCAGGTCTCGGGGCAGAGCAGCTTCTCTCACGGGCCTGGGGGTAGGAGGCCAGGGTCCTGGCCCAGGGCGCCCCGCCTCACTTCCTCCCACAGCAGGTACTGCCTTCTGCAGCCAGGCAGGCCACATCCTGGCTCCCGCAGCCCCGCCGTCCTGGCCCTGGACCTAGGGCCCTACAGACTCATGGGGGAACTGGCCTCCCCAGTGAGGCCGAGTTGCAGAGGGAGACCGAGGGTCACCCACCTTCTTGGTGAGAAGGGCCCGGGAGGAACCCCTGGAGTAAGCGTTGTCCGAGCCTCTTACCCTCAGCAGAGCTCCCAGCCCAGGCCATGGCCGCAGACCCTTACCCTGTGCCTTCCTCTGCTAGCAGATCTTCCTGCTCCTCAGAGCCCAGGTCGCTGGGAGCCTCTGCCATGGTCCTCGCGCCTGGCCCCAATCCCTGCGCACTGTGTGCCCTGACTCTGTGTGTCTAGCAGGCGCGCAGCCGCCTGGGCCCCCACCCTGCTAGGTTTCACTTCCTCCTCGATGCAGGTTGAGGTTTGGGACCTATGGCTTGGGTTGGGGGTTGTTTTTTAATCTGTTGCTGCAACGGGAGAGGAAAAGAAAAACCCTAAAACCCAAGCAGCCATCAGGAAGTGTTAAGTAAGCTGCCGTCACCCAGGGTGACCAGAGGGGACGAGGGCAGGGGCGGGGCCCGGCAGCTCCCCGCAACTCAGTGCAGGTGCAGCCGGCTAGGACACCCCGACACCCCAGGGCCCCTGCCAGCAGCCCTGGCCCCCAAGTGCATTTGTGAGCGGCTGCTTCTCCCCAGAGCATTGGGAGCTGATTCACCCTCCCTAAAGCACCGCAGAAGCACTTTAGCCTCTGCATGAAGTCTTCCCGAGGCCTGCTCTGCTTGTGCCCCCTGCCTGCCGGGCCTGCTCTGCTTGTGCCCCCTGCCTGCCGGGCCTTGGGAGGGCTCTGAGGTAGAGAGGGTAGGAGAGAGGCCCAGGAGGCCAGGGACCTCCGTCCACCCGCACACAACTTAAGTGGCAGCAAAGGCCCACACCAGCCCCAAGCACGGGTCCCCACGCCACAAGCACTGGGCAGGCTTGACCAGGCGGGGCCCAGGGCTGCCAGGAAAGACCCAGGCCCTGTTGGGGTGGCCGCTTCCTCTCCAGCTGCCCTCCTGTTACATCAGCTGGACGTTTTCATCCTCACTCATGGCCCCCGAGTCCCCTTGGTGCAGGGCTGAGAGTACATGTGGCACATGAGAGAGCCCAGTGGCACTCTGTGTGTCCCCCTCCTGAACCCACCCTAAGAGGTCCCCGTGGGCTCCCAAATGGCAGCCCCCAGTCACCCCTCCCTCTCTGGTCAGCAGGCTTCTGCCCCAGCCAGTGTCCTGTGGTGACACTGAAGAGGATGGTCAGGTGGTGGCCCGTGTCCTCCCTCTCCTCGCCACTGCTGGAAGGCTGGACCAGCTTCTGCATCCTCAGGGCCCAGACCCAGGCAGGGCCTCCCCGAGGGAAGAGTCCTGTGGCCTGAATATGTCCCCTACCTGCATGTGTTGGAAGCAGGTCCCCAGGACAGCATGTCAGGGAATTACAGGGACATCTTGAAGGAGCTTTTGTCCTATAGCTCAGCAGTCTCTCTTAGGCTTGTGTCTCACCTGTGATGGCCTCTGCGTGCCATGAAGGAGCACCACCTCTTCACCAACATTCAGCACCATGTTCTTGGACCTCCCTGCCTCCAGAGCCCTGAACTCAACAAACCTCAGTGCTTCATGAATTACCCAATCTGAGGCATTTTGTCAGAGCAACAGAAAATGGATGCAGACCCTTAGGACCTGGAGGCCCACTGTGACTTGCCCAGTCCAACCCACTTTTTTTTCTTTCTTTTGGTTCAGGAGGTTAAACCCAGGGGTGCTTCACCACTGAACTGCATCCCCAGGTCTTGTTCCCGCTGTGGACCGGTGAGGAGTCCTCGCATCCCCAATGCTGAAGTATAACACCAGAGAAGCAGGCCGAGGCCCGTGGAGAGTGGACAGTGGAAGCTTTATTAAAGGTCAGCAGAAAGGACTTCTCCCCGGAGGAAGAAGGGGACCCAAAAGGCAGAATCCGTGGAAGGGGAGGTATCCCTCTTTTATAGCCAAGGTCTTCTTTCAGCTTTCCCACACTCCTGCCCTGTTTCCCGTCATCTCTCAGTGATAGAAAGCAGGTGGGAAGGCCCAACAGGTGGGGGACAGTGGGCTGGAGGAGTCATCTGGGCAGGAAGGGCCTGGGCGGCTTTTGGATTAGCCCCTCCCTGTTTGCTGGGAGCTGCTTCATTAACAGTTCCAATGGATGGGCTTGGCCTTGGGGACATTAACATTTCAATTTCCCCAAGTGCTGCTCTGCTTTCCTGGACTCCATTCTCGAAAATGGCCTCCATTTTCTTTATCTACTCCATATTAGACCCTATTTACCTAACTACACTAACTACCTATCTGTAAATCTGGCTTCAATATTAGGGGGCAGAGTCTCACAAAGTTGCTTAGAGCCTTGCTAAAGGAGGCTGGCTTTGAACTTGCCATCATCCTGCCTCTACAGCCATGTGCCACCGTGCCCCACGGGACCTACTTTTTAACCCCATCTGAGATGGCAGTTTTTACCCTCCAAGCTTTAGCCAGACCCCAGCCCTTGAAGGAGAAACTTCCTCCCAGGCCTGGGGTGGAGCCTGCCCCCTCCTGTTACGTCTGCTGAAGTCCCGACTCAGGACCTCGAGGTGACCATATTTGGAAATAGGGTGGTTGCAGATGTGTCAGAGAAGGTGAGGTCACCAGGGCAGGCCCTGCTCGGGCATGACTGGTGTCCTTGTGAAAAGGGGAAATCTGGTCTCAGACACCCACAGGGAGCACGTCCACAGAACAAGGAACCAAGGGTCGCAAGGAGCAGAGACAGCCCTCGCAGCTGGGAGGGACGGGCTGGCCCACGCCTGCAGGTCCAGCCTTCACCCGGTCCCACCTGTCTGTGGCGCTGCAGGAACTTTGGAAGCCCCTCTGCTTGTCCAGGGGGGTTGGGACTGCCCTCCCTGTCCTCCACACCTGGCCCCACACCCCTGCCCACTTCAGGACTGGTCTGCCATGAGGATGCTTGGGGCCATGTGCAGCCACCCCAGCCACAGGCCCCTGGACCCTCGTCACTCTCAGCAGACCACACTTGCCACCTGCCCACCTCCTGCTTCTCAGAGGAAGTGGCAGCCAGAGCTCAGTGTCTCCTGTCACCCCACCCAGCCACTCCTTGAATCCTGGAGCAGGCGGGCTCCTGCCGAAGCCCTGCTCTCCCTGGGCTCTTGGTCCAGCCATTGCAGATTCAGGCCCTTCGCTGTGGATCCCACCTGCCTCCGGGACCCGCCTTCTTCTCCAGCGTCCAGGTGCAGGCCTCCCACTGTCCACACTCAGAGCCAGAGCCACCTGCAGACCAGGCTCCTCTCCTCCCTCCCAGCCAGGACCTGGCCGCCGCCCTGTCACCACTCCACCTGGACCAGCGGGTGGATGGGGGAGTGTGTCAGGTGGGACCATCACCCATCGGGCACCCGCGTGAGCTCCTGAGCGGCACACTCCGTGCTGGTGGTGGACTCGGGAACTGGCTCAGGGACAGGCCCTGGGAGCTGAGCATCACCCCAAGATTCAGACACGACTTTGCTTCACTGGGAATCGTTCCCTCCCCAAACCCCAAGGCAGCATGTGGGGGGGCGGGACCTTGCCACTTCCACCCACTCCTCAGCCCTGGTGCAGGGTCCAGCAAGCAGCTCATGGTCAAGGGGACGTGCGAGGGGCAGAGGGCAGCCCAGGTGCCGGTGCAGTGGGAGATGAGGTGGTGGGGCAGAGGGACACGCAGATGGTCTGGGTGGAGTGACACAGAAAGCGTACCAGGTGGGGCGAGGTGGCCTGGGGCCCGGGAGAGCTGGGTGGAGCCTGAGGGCCCCGGGACCATGCTTTGAAGGAGAGGAGCTGGTCGAAGCCAACGTCTGCAGCTGTCCCCATGGCTGAGCAGGGGACAGACAGCAGACCAGTCCTGAAGTGGGCAGGGGTGTGGGGCCAAGTGGGGGCGTGGGGGGGCTCGAAGAGGCGCTGAGGACAAGGAACCGCCCCACCCAGTGGGCAGAGGGATGCGGCAAAGAGACTTCCAGGTCCTGGCTGGGAGACAGGTGGGCACTCGAGGTGGGCAGAGGGGTGGCAGGTGCGAGGTGCTGTGGCCTAAGTGCTTGGGTCCCCAGGGTCAGACGGGGGAGCAGGGAAGCAGCCATAGGTCCTCTGAGGGGCACGTGGAGGCCCTGCTCCTCCAGGATTCCAGCAGCCCAGCGGCGGAGGGGAACTGGCCAGGGCCATGCGTCCCTTGCCCTCTGCCCTCTGCCCTCTGCCCTCTGCCCTCTGCCACGTGGGGCTGCAGAGACAAGCTGCCCTCTTGGCAGCAGAGAGCCCTCACCAAACCCCAGATCTGCCAGAGCCTTGGCCCTGGACTTCAGCTCTCAGAACTGGGGGAAAGGCATTGCTGTCCTTTATTAATCCCAGGCTTGGCCTTCTGTTGGCAGGAGTGGACATGGGCCCTCTCCATGGGACATGGGGCAGTGCGTCAGGGCCACACGCCGAGGGGCAGGTGTGGCAAGATGGGTCAGAGTGGATGGGGTGATGCAGGAGGAGAGCCCAGGACCTGGGGACGGGATCCAGGCGTGGACACCACACAAGGGGAGGGTGGCAGAACCGTGACTGCATCCTGAGCAGCAGGGCACCAGTGGGTGCCAGGGCTCCGGCCTGGGCCAGGGGGCTCTGGCCTCACCGGGCAGGCTATCGGGTGTCTGTGGCATGGCTTGTCCTGGGGGAGCGAGAGGGCCTGGGTGAGGTGGCAGCGCCACACCTGGGAGCCAGGAAGCCACAGGGCACAGAGCCAGAGCCACCTGGCCGCTCACGGAAGTGTCCGCAGAGGGACGCGGAGGGGCTCAGGCCCAGGAGAGGGCCTCTGAGGTGGGATGCCGTGCAGAGTTGGGAAGAGCTGGGCTGGGGGGCTGGAGGGCGGGCCTGCACCCCCAAACATGCCCAGGACGAAGCCCTCACCCCGTGCCTTAGAACACGACTGAGAATGAGCCAGGTCCTTAAAGAGGTGATCAGGCTGAGACGCGTCACCAGGTGGCCCATCAGGACAGACCCCGAGGACTGCGTGAGGACATGGGGAGGAGACGCCGCGGCACCTGGACCCAGACTCCAGCCCCAGGACAGGGACAGTGGTGGCTGTCTGCTGCTGAAGCCCTCTGGGTCTGCTGTTGTGACTGCCGGGAGATCACACAGAGTCAGGTCAGTCAGGGAAGAAAGATGAGCTGCCGTAACAAGCAGTCCCGCACCTCAGAGGCCAGCTTCTCCCTGCCGAGTGTTCTCAGGCCAGGACCTGGGGAGGGGGCTCCGCCACAGTCACCCTAGGACCCCAGGCTCCGCCCTCCCTCCAGGGACCTGAGTCGGCTGGTCCTCTGTGTTCAGCTGGCGGGTGGGGAGAGACCCTGGGGAAGGCGGGGGAGGTCCCCAGGCCTGCACAGTCCCCGGGGAGCTTCCCTGTCGAAGGTGTGCTCCCTGGGGGACAGGGAGTCTGCGTGTGTGTGGCCAGCCTTCGTGGCCTCTGCCTCCGTGGCCTTAAGATGTAGGGAGGGACGCTGGGGCCACCACAGGGTGGAGGGGCCTGCAGGAAGGCTCCGTGCTGCAGAATCACTTCCCTGGGGCATGTGGGGATGGACGGACCTAGCGTGGCGAGCAGGGCTGGGGGTGGGCACTTCCTGCTGACAGCTGCTCTGCCCCCCAGAAAACAGGCAGGAACCGCCTAGCCCAGTGAGGAGAGCCCGAGGAGGGGTGGGGGCCAAGAGAGGCAGGACTCAGTGGACAGGCTGAAAGGTCAGTAGGACGAGCGCAGAGGGTGGCCAGTGGATTTAGGGACAGGTGAGGACCACTTGGCGGACAGTGGGAGAGGCTCTCCAAGGGGCGGTAGCGGAGCAAAGAGGAAACAGTGGTATCGGACGGTGCTCATCCTAGAAGGTGCCCTGGGCGGTGGCATGCGTCAAGGGCCCTGGGGTGAAGGGGAGTCTGGCCTTGCTTTCTCCACAGCTTGGTGCAGTGGGGAGAGAGGCCCAGCCAAGTGACAGGCAGGGAGATTGGCTCCCCTGCACGCAGCACCTGAGCTGTAGCCACAGGACAGGTCCCCAGGACAGGCCCCGGTGGAGGGGGTCGCTGCTCCTTGGGCTCTGCCCTGAGGCCTCTGCTTGGGGCTGGGTTGGTGGGAACAGAGAGAAGGACCAGGCAGTGGGGCCTGGGCTGCCCCTTGTCTGCCCCGTTCTGGCTCCTCCCTGACCCCAGCAGCCTGGGGTAGTACCAGACACCCGTACTGGGCAGGAAGGGGCCTGGGCAGGAGAGCCGGGAGGGAGTGGGGGGCAGGAGGGCCTCCGAGGCCGACCTGGAAGGGGAGAGGTGGAGGTGGGGGTCCCAGGGTGCAGTCTCCCAGGGTGGGCAGGATGCAGCATCCGGGCCAGGAAGGCTTTGAGTCAGAGAAGGGACGTTGGCGATGACAGGAGTGATCAGGAAGCGGGTGACAGGGACGAGGAGAGGAGAGGCCGTGTGGCTGAAGATGGTTGTCCAGAGCCGAGGGCCTTGCTGGTCGCAGCCAGGACACCAAGGGGCTGCCCGGCACAGCCACACCCAGCCCTACAAGCTGGGGACTCTCCCTGGAGACTGTGGATGACGGACACGCGAACCCCCGGCCCCACCCGGGGTCTGGGGACTTGTCTGCTGGAAGGGAAGTTACGGGGTATTGGGGTGTGTGCCAGCCCCTCCCCTGGCATCAGAGACACAGGGAATAGCTCCAGGTCCCCAACTCCAGTGGAAGACAGAACCAAACAGCTGAGGAGCGAGTGGGGAAGATTTGGGAGATGCCGCGAGACCGCAGAGCTGGGGGCCTGGGGGGGAGGGGACCCGGTGGAGGCAGGCGGGGCGGCCCCAGGAGGGGCCAAGCAGGCGAGGGCAGTGGGCCCTGGGGGTCCAGGTCTGTCCTGTGAGCCAGGCCTCGGTTCTCCACTTGAGGCTGTGCCGTCTGTGTGGAGCGGACGCTCTAAAGCCCCAGGGACGGCGGAAAGCGGAGGCATGAAGAGGGCTTCACGGAGGCGGGTGAGACCCTGGGAGGAGAGCCACTGCTCCCCACGCCGGCCAGGGCCCAGGGGAGCTGTTGACTGGGGACCAGACAACACAGAGGCGGCAGGTCACTGGAGTGAGGCTGGGCTGGAGAAGGAGGGAGAGCCTGGTCTGGGTCCTGGCATCCAGTGGCTGAGGTGCCACTGCAGGTGGGCGTCTGGGGGGTGCTCAGCCTGAAGGAAGGACCCACTGCTGGCTCCCTCTTGACCAGCAGACCTTGCTGCCGTTGGTCCTACCTGTGCCCCAAAGGACCCTGTTGCCCTCGCTCTGTCCGGTGTGTGGCCTCTGTTCCTGCTGTCCCGGGAGGTGGCGACCCCTCCAGATGACCAAGAGGTCCACTGAGCAGTTTGGCCTCCTCTGAACACACGGGAGCTCCCCAGAGTGGGGCAGAGGCCGGGGTCCTCCAGAGCAGCGTGGCGTAGCCTCACCTGGGCCCCGGTTCCCTGGTCGGTGGCACCTTCCTGTCACATCTTGGCCTCTGAAGTCCCATCCACCGACTCCTGTTGGCTTTTGCTTTATTTTTTTTTTTCCGTTGTTGCTTAAGAATTCTATAGCCTAAGATTTGGAGAAGTTTGACTTAGTAATAATCTCAAGTTTGCAGAAAAGGTTCAGGGATGAGAATGGTACCAAGGAGCCGTGTGCCAGCACCCACACCCGCCCCATGTCCCCTCTGTGGTCCTCTCTGCCTCTGCCGCTCTCTGTGCCTGACCGCTCCTAACCTCCTTGAAGATTTACAGTCTGAGTGCGAAGACCCCCGCACTCAGCAACACCAGCAGGGGAACACTGAAGCGCCACTTTACCTCGCCCCGGCTCTGTCCCGTGACCCGTGACCTGTGACCCTCTGCTTTATTTTATTTTGTTTGGACCATTTATGGATTTCCTGGTGCAAAAGAACTCAGACTCTTCTGTGCATCTCCTACCCAGCCCCTGCGACAGCTGTGTCTCCAGGGAGCCTGTGCCTTTGGCAGGGGACGGTCTTGGAGACCCGCCCTTGTGCCCCTGCGTGTCCAGCAGGAGAAACCTGAGTGTGCAGACCCACATGGGTCCACACACGCACTCCTGATGGCCTTGCTCACTAAGCCCTCTTTCCCTTGGTCTCCGGGAGTCACGATGTGGAAAGCATGGTTTTATGTGCCTTGTCCACTTCCCTCGGCATGTGGCCAGGCACAGGTCAGCTGTGACATCTGTGGCCTGCCCTCCTCCCTGACCTCCAGGCTCCAGCACCCCACCCAGTAGGTGTGCCCCTTCCCCTCACCTCCCTGCTTCCTCCTGCCCTCGCCCAGCACATCTGCCAAGTCGTGCCCCTTGTCTCCAGGACACCTGGTCTGCGCCCCCGGCCACCCCCGCAGGCCCCGAGCCCACAGGCCCATGCTGCTCCTGCCTCCTCTGGAACCCTGGAGAATGGCACCTACCTGGCTCCATGTCTCCCACAGCCACCAAGTTCTGGGGACCCAGCTGCTCCAGTGTCTCCATCCACCTGGTTCCCGGGGTGACAGCGCAGGTTTGGATGCCATTCCCCCTCCCGTCCTCCTCCTCTCTGTCTGAGATCTTTCTAGAATGCAAACCTGGCAAGGACCCCCACAGGCCATGTGCTGGCTAGGAGCTTCGCGGGAATTGCCCTGTTTGGCCCCTGCTCTCCGGGGACATATTCTCTTCCTGTTGGGACACCCAGAATCACCGCGTGGGCCTCAGGGCGCACCTGGCATGCGGGGGTGGGCTCAGAGCAGGGCCCATTTTGACATCTGCTGGTCTGGTCTGGCCCCACAGGTCTCAGTGGCTTCACTTATTCATTCATGGGAAGGTTTATCAGGCGTCCATATATCCACCCTCCAGCCCAACTCCATCGGCTCGGGGACGTCTGCCCGTTCTGTTCCCTTCTTGCCCTGCCTACCCCGATCATGGCTGCTGAAAATCTTCCTTTGCCTTAAAATGAAAAGAAATTTCCCTCAGAGTCTGCCTAAACCAGAGGGGCGAGTCCTGCCTGTTGGGAGCGGGGTCCCAGCGTCCCGCCTCCTTCTTCTTCACCAATCTCCGAGGCCCCTCTGCTCTTTCCCTGGTGGGATGGCCTCCATGGCTCTGTGACATCTGTGGCCAAGCTCTGGCTGCAGTCTGCTCCTGGTAGCCACCACTGTGCCCCTCCTGTGCCCTGTGGGTGATGACCACTGGGACGAGGCCAAGGCCAGCTGTACCTGAGCCCAGAACACCTGGGTTCCTCAGGCTCAGCCTCCCTCCCTGATTGTCTCTGGGGACTGCTCCGACACCTCACCATTCAGGGTACCCAAACCCAGGCTGGCCTGGGCCCCACTCACAGGACCTGAGGTGCCTGAGCTCTGGACCTGCCCCGGTCACAGTGCCAATGCCTGTCCCTGCAGCTGCACCCACTAGCCCTCAGTCTCCTGCCTTGAACAAGAGCTTTCCCCAGAGGCCTGTCTTTCCCCTACAGAAGCTGGAGGGGTGGCCGAGGCACTAGGCAGAAGGCCCAGGGCTGGGGGCAGGTGATGAGGTTGGGGCTCCAGCTGCAGGATCCCCAAGCTGGGAAGGCCTCGGGGGTCCTGGACAGGCGTACAGTGGGCGCCCTAGGGCTGGGCAGGCCTGAGGGAGCTATTCACAGCGAAGCTGTCTTGGGCATCAGGCTGACCTGCAGCTGCCCTTCCTACCTCCAGGGACCCGACAGACCCAGCCCAGGACCTCTGGAGGGCTAGGGCCGGCGCTTGGCTGGCAGCCTCCCTGGGCTCCCACTAGAGATCTGTGCAGGGGGACTTTGGGGCCCATGGCACAGGAAGACTGACACCCAGCCTTGCTGTACCAACTCTTGTTAGGGACTATTGGGGACATTGTTCTGCTGCAGCCAGGGCCTGGGCTGAACAGAAAACAGGGGCAAGTGCCCTCTGGGCCCAGGGGTGGCCAGGTGGGTCCTGCTGTCAGTCCTAGCACAAGATCAAGGACCCAGCCCTGGCCTGGTGGGCATGAAGCACTGTGGGAGGGCCTGGCCCACAGCTCAACTTTGTAGCCAAGCACCTAAGCCAAGGTCCTACGTCCTCCGGTGTAGCCCTGCACAGAGATGGTGAGGACTCAGGCCCCACTGCCCAGTCAGGGGGCAGGCACAGCAGACAGGGAGGTCCCGGGCATGAACACCACCCCAGAGTGATGCTGGAGGAAACACAGGGACAGCAGACAGGGACCCAAAGTGGCTCCCGGCTTCTGGCCTTCAATGGGAGGGCAGCCTGGGGAGGGGCCTGCCTGCCATGGCCCTGCCTGGCCCTGCGTCCCTCGGAGTCGGTTTCTCTGAATCCCACCAGGGTCTCTGGATGGCAGTGCCAAGGAGCAGTGAGCTCACCTTGGGAACTCCCACTCAGACATGGCCGGGCCCCAGGGCTCCGTGATGGTGGGTGTGTCCAGAGTGGCCTGGGGAATCCTGGGGCTGGCGCCAACCACGCCCAGCAGCCTGGGGTAGATTCCAGATGGGGCTCTCCCGGCTCCCCCTTTTCCCCAAGCCCAAATCCGCTGCACCCTGAGCACCCTGCCAGCAGGTGGTACGGCCCAGAGCAGGTGGGGAAGAACCAGACCAGACCAGGCATGGGTTTCCATCCTTTATTGACCACGGGCACGAGGCTGAGGCCAGCTGCCCCTGGGGCTGGGCTGGGCGTCGGGCGCCTCCCCAGCTGGGCACTGGGGTTGGGGTGGGGGGCGGCAGGCGGCCTAGGATTCCGACTCGAACATCTTCTTCCGGCCCTCCATGCCAGACTTCTCCTCGATGTTCTTCCTCCAGTCACCCACGTCGCGCAGGTCCCGCTCCTGGGGGGCGGAGAGGCCTCAGGCCCCCACCCACCAGCCCCGCGTCGCCCCG